>NW_026294551.1:608369-963621 GCF_007827085.1 Peromyscus californicus insignis | reverse complement strand
TCCATGGGCACCAGGCACGCACATATTGCTCATACATTCATGCAGACAAAACATTCATACACAATATGTTACATATTATAATATACAAAATAATAAATCTAAAAACATTAAGAACACTAGTTCTTGAAGAAGACCTGGGTTTAGTTCCCAGCACCCATGTAGCAGCTAACAACTGTCATTAAGTCCAGTTCCAAGGGATCCAATGCCTCTTCTGACATCTGCTGGCTCCTGAATGTGTATGGTGCACATACATATATACTCAGGCATACATACATGCACAACAAAATAAATATTTTTAATAACATAAAACAATATATAAAAGAAACAAGTTTGCAGAGATAAACTAGAAACCATTCCCCACCCGGGCTTCATATAATGAACAGAGTATGCCCAAGTAAAGTCCAGGATACAGAAACTTGGGAGAGGTCGGTAATACGTAAATGTTTGATAAAGGGCTATGTATGTCATGGCTCAGAGCTTCTTGGGCTTTTTCCTCAGTTCACTAGCCCACATTAACTCTCCACAGTGATTTTGCTTTTTCTTTCTTAACAAGAGTGAGAATTCCTGGAAAGAAGCTGTGGTTACAACGGCTGCTTGACTGGTAAGAACGTCAATGCCATAGAGTGGTTGGAACATTCCAAGTTCAGAGCCAAATTATCTGGGGCCTTCTTTAGCTTCCTTAGCAGCTACCATTGCGCTCCTTGGTGTGTGACCATTAGATATATCATTTGGAATATACAGACTGCTAGTTTCTGTCATCCAAAAGGCAAAGGGTGCTGTGTCAGACCCCATCTGAGGCCTAGGCTGAGATTTCTCCAGGTTGTTGTAACCCACCTACTTACTAACCCACCTACTTACTAACCCACCAATGTACTTGAAAAGCACCTTGATTTGTGATTGTCTTTGTTCTGTTACTATGAAAATTTCGTTGAGCAGTTACCACATCAAAACATGGGATTTGGGTGACCTGAGTCTGTGTTCCTGAGCCATGGTCACTCATACTGTGCTTTAGATAATGTCTTATCCTCTTTGCGACGTTTCCTTCCTTCCTTCCTTTCTTTTCTTTTTTTCCTTTTCTTAAGGCAAGGGTTTCTCTGTGTAGCCCTGGCTGTAACAGTTTCTAGTTGGGTGTCCTGATAAAATTCTTTTTCTGGGACATAGGAGACTGGAATGGCATGCCCTCTGAACTCAGACCCTTGGTCAAGCAACAAGCATGTTCTTCCTTCTCCTTTCTTTCTTTCTTTCTCAGATGCTGGCCAAAAGCCTAATCATGCTTTGACTGTCACTCTGGGCTTTCTTACCTTTTTACTGAAGCATACCTTCCTTTCTTCCACACAGCTGCTTGCCAACCTTCATTGCCCAGCATGCCTGCTTCCTTGGACCCTAACTCAAAATGGCATTCCTCTCTCTCTTCTCCATATCGCTCTTCCTGGCAACTGCGAAGATTTACAGCTTGCCTGCCCTGTTGATTTTCTCTCAAACTCTAATAAAATAGTCACAAGTCTGAGTCTGAGTCCTTTTTATCAATGAGACTAGGAACCAAAGAGAGACAACTGGACTCACTGGTAACATTAAGAGTAGAATTATAATCTAAAGTTGCCTTTGTGTATGCACATCAGAGGGATCTGGGTTTTCTCATTGCTGGAGCAGGGCTACAAGGCCACAGCACATTTTGCTTCTCAACTCTGTCTAGAGAAAGAGTGCAGGGGAATGTGGCTTGATTTGGAGAAATCAAGAGAGTGAGAGAGTGAGAACAAAGGGCAAGTAAGCTGATGACAGGGAGGGGTTCTTTGGCCCTAGGATGCAAAGAATGAGTGTCTTAGCCACCAGCTTCTGTTGCCTGCCTCTGGCTCTGGAGTCTCAGCCTTGTCCTTGCTGTCTTTGTACACCCCTGCCATGAAATGTCCTTGATACAACTTTTCAGAGCCGGCAAAGCAGGCAGTGGGGCTTTTCATGCAGAAGTTAACATTCTGCGTGGTCATGCCCATCGGAACCTTCTTGTTTACTGATGTGGCTTGAAGCTTTACAGGAGCTCTTCTTCCCCACCTTGAGTGAAATGGTTCTGGTTCCTATTGTCTGTAGCATTTCATCAGCTGCATTTTGCTTATTTATGTGTTTGATCCACTTGGACTTAATGAGTTTTTTTCTGGTGGGGCAGAGTCCAACTCGATTTTTTCTTCTAAATTCATCAGAATGCCCTTTATTGAACAATCCACCTTTCCACACAGGCTCCTCTTGGACTGGGAGATGATGGCAGCCAGAATCAGAGGTAGCTAATCAGACCATCCTCCTGGTATGGCTGAGCATTGACCTTACTGCTATGTACTGCCTTGTGGATCATGGTTGATGTGGGAAGCCAGACATCTACTGCCCTGGCCTATCAGCCCTCACCCTTGTTAGTACTGTTGTAATATTTTTTATGCTACACTTTACTATCCAGTAATAACAAATAATTCCAAATGCTCTATTCTGTTTGTTATTTGCTTGTCTATGTCTTTTGAGACAGGGTCTCATATAGTCCAAACTGGTTTCAAACTTGCTAAGCAGCTGAGGCTAGCTGTAAACTTTTTTCAAAGGTTTATCTTATTATTTTTATGTATATATGTGCTTACAGAGCCCTGAAATTTTGATCCTCCTGTCTCTACTTCCCAAGTGTTGACTTTGGTTTTAAAAAGCAGTCTTGTTAAAATTTCTTTTCTAACAGGGGGAGGGGACAGCTTACATCCTGCCACTGTGGAAACTTAAATCACTTAAAATGGAAGAAGAAACATAGAGATGATACAAAGCCCAGCTGAGGATACAGAAAATATCTCTCATGTAAAACATCCCAGTAAACTAAAAAATTATAAGATGAGATACCCAGGAACTAATGAAGAGAAATGCAGTCTTGTTACAACAGACACTGCCCGACCAGGAAACCTTGCTGGGTTTTCTGCACCAGAACTAGATATATGTGTGGGTTTCTGTATGTGGCTCAAGGGTTGTCAATTGCAAGCATCACACTGACTGTGCAAACACCAGTGAACTGTCATTTGGAATTCCTAATAGGAGAGTGACTTGTGTGGAGTCCTCCAGGTGAGAGACAGAAGAGCCACAGACACCTACATTTCCCAGCCTGTTGCAGGCAAATCTCTGCTACCTCAGAAAAAAAAATTCCAGCTAGCTCAGAAAGCCTGGACGTTGGCCTGAGTTGATGGACATAACTGCAGTATGCCTGAGTCTGGCTGTGAGCTAAGGCACACACAGAAGCAAAGGGTTGAAGTCTTAGAGAGGAACCTCCTCATCTTCCCAGACCAGCAGGAGGCCAAACCTCAAGAGGCAGGTCCCTGCCAAGACCCCCAACTAGCCAGCCTCAGTTAGTCAGAGGCTTCTGGGTGGGCCTCCGAGTTCACTAAACACCCTTCCTTGTTGACTTTCCAGGCCCTGCTCTAATCTTAGTGGGCATCACATTAAATTCTTCTCACAACTGCAACTCTAAAAGCTGGGAGGACACCAGGTCACTGACAGGGTCACCCATGGAGCTTTGCTGTTCTATGAAAGTAACTTTGCCATCACCAACTGGGGTATGTCCTACATGTTGGGGATAGCTGTGACCTGGTGGAACACTAGAAATTTCCCTGTCTTCACAAGTTGCTACAGCTATTATGTCCTTCCAAGATATAGGGAATGCCCTCTCCTCCAACTTCTAGCTCAGGGAATTGGTACAGAGCCCAATAGCTTCTTCAGAGGAGCATGGGGCATGGAGAAATGGTTCAGCAGTTAAGAGCACTGGCTGCTCTTTCAGAGATCCTGAGTAAGAGGAGCATGAGACCTGGGCTCCTCCAGAAAGCCTGTGCCATGCCCATAGGCTGCTCCCTGTGGAGTCTTGGCAGAGGCTCTTCCAAGCAGAGACCAACCAAGCCAGCTCAGAGGCCTTGGTCTACAGAGCAAATTCCAGGACAGCCAGGGATACACAGAGAAACCCTGTCTCAAAAACAACAACAATAAAAAAAGACAAAACAATAAATAAATAAATAAATAAATAAATAAAATTGAAATTTTAAAAAATGGTCCATTTTCAGGCTGGGGATGTCTCAGTGGCTAAAAACACTTGCTCCTCTTCCAAAGGACCCAAGTTCAAGTCCCAGTACCCACATGCCAGCTCAGAACTGCCTGTAATTCCAGGCCCAGGGATCCTAGGCCTCTTGGCCTCCCAGGACATGATATTCATGTGTACATACTCCCCCCAACACACACAATTAAAAATAATAGCAATAAACCTTTAAAAAAAAGTTTCTTTTCAATACATGTTAAGTCAGTTTAGATCCAGCCCCAGATGAGTTGAAAACATGGAGCTCTGCTAACACCTGCTAGACTAGCCTCCATCAAATTAGAAATTAGAACATAAGATGACTAGGCTGGAGAGATGGTTCAGTACTTAAGAGCACTAGTTGCTCTTTCAGAGGCTAGGGCTCAGTCCCTAGCATCCCCATGGTGGCTTACAGCTCTCTGTAACTCTAGTTCCAGGGATCCAGTGCCCTCTGCTGGCCACCACAGGCACTGAGTACATGCAATGCACAGATGTATATGTAGACACCCATACAAATAAAATGGTGGCTCACAACCACCTGTGATGAGATCTGGTGCCCTCTTCTGGCCTGAAGTCAAGCAGAACACTGTATACATAATAAATAAATCTTTTTTAAAAAAAAGAATTCTAATATTCCTTTAAAAAAAACAAAATAAAAGTAAACAAGTAATTTTTGGGAGGTGCTAGGAATTGAACCAGGGTCCTCTAGCAGAACAGTCAACACTCTTAATCGCTGAGCCATCTCTCCAGCTCTACAAATCAAAAAAGAAGAAAGAAAGAAAGAAAGAAAGAAAGAAACTTCAATAGCCACACTTGTCTAACAACCTGCTGATGTAAGAAGGTCATGCACCACAAAACACTTCAAATCAACAGGACATAAAATATAGAGATAAACCTACGTATGGTTTTCATTGGAAAAAAATTTAAATGTAAATTGCAGACGATGTTTAAGACTGTAGCGTCCTGACCACTCAACCAATGAGGAAGTGGGGAAGAAATCTACTTGCAGGGTTATAAATGGAAGAGACACTCCACCCCCCCACCCCCACCCCACGTGTGTGTACACAGCAGAGGCTTCCTCCCACCCGTGGATTAGGCACAAACCACATCCAAATACCTGTTTTCACAGAGAGATCCTCCATTAAGTGGGAGAGGAAAGTCTAAGTGTCTGCTTTCTGACTCAGGCAGAAAACAGCAGCAAATGGCCTTGCAGGTGCCATTTTTAAGAGGATAAGAAGGGGAGGTCTGTGTTAGAATGGGCTAGGACGTGGGCATGTTAATTAGGTGAACCAAAGGGGGCTTTTGATTGCTGGACTTTGGCAGTCAGCCTAAGGAAGGACAGTGGCATAGGAAAATGTTCAAATACTGGAACAGACCTTGGTGACTAGCTTTAGAGATGTAATCTAACAGGTTTTTTTTTTTTTTTTTAGCAAAGCAGAGGGAAAGGGGAGAAGGGCAAGGCCTGCCAGAGCCATGCTCGCCACGCTGGAGGTGGCCAGAATCCCTTCAAAAAGTTTAAAAATTACTGTGCTTAAGAGAACTATAAAGCAAAATTGGACTTTCAAATGTTAAGGGCTGTTAAGTATTGTTTTCATAATTGCCTGGTCTTGCACAATTTTAACAAAACTGTTGCTTATGCAAGGTACTATAGGTCATCGGGTTAACTGCTGTTTTTGCTTCTGGAAACAAAAGCTTCTGCTTTGCTCAAGATGACCTTCTGCTTGCCTGTAAACACAAGGTAACTATGTTCTTTGCCTTTATAATAATGGGGCTAGTGCTACATTTGGGTATAGACCTGGAGTCAGTATATGAAGAAAATCCTCTTCTTATTTAAAATGCATTAATAATCAGACTGGTGAATCTCTGAACGACCCCAAACCCATAACAGTATTGCCTCCTAGGCAGGGAGCCTCAAACTGTATAAGAGTGGAGAAAACTAGCTACATGCAAGGAACTCCACATTTATTCTCTTTGCTTTCGACTAGGGATGTAATGTGACACGCTGATTGAGTTCCTGCCTTTATTTCTAAAAAATACTATGGACTGTGACCTGGAATTGTGAACCAAATAAATCCCTTTTCCCAAAAATTGCCTTCTGTCAGGATATTTTATCACAGCAACAGAAATGAAGATCGAATGTCCTCTCTGTCTAACCGCGTGAGCAGAGGAGCTAATCAGCACGCCAGAGGAGTTCCCTCATGAAAGCTTGACTTGACAAAGTTCAAAAGAGCAAGAAAAGACCAAGTGACACATGAACACTCAGAAATATCACTGAAGAGAGGCATTTTGTTGGACCCTGTAATGGGATGAAAGGTCCAACCCATTTCCAGGTTTGAAAAACTACCAACTCCCACCAACCCCCACCTTGGAAATCTCCGCCCCCAAGAAACCCTATATAAAATTTGCTGACTGCTCAGTTTCCTGATGCTTCTTGCTCTTTTGTGTTTCTCCCAATAAATCTCTTGTGTGAGGTTTTGTTGTTCAGTGTGACTTTGTAGTATTACTTGGCTCCTGACTGCCAGGATACTTTTGTGGGAGGCCAGCTCCCACCTTTTCAAGGGTTTTTGTTTGTTTGTTTTGTTTTTTGGTTTTTTGAGACAGGGTTTCTCTGTGTAGTTTTGGTGTCTGTCCTGGAACTCGCTCTGCAGACCAAGCTGGCCTCAAACTCACAGAGATCCACCTGTCTCTGCCTCCCAAGTGCTGGGATTAAAGGCGTGCGCCACCACTACCTGATGTTTCAAGGGTTCTTATGAGGAAGAGAGAGGGATAAGAAAATATTAGGCCGAATGGTGGTGGTACACGCCTTTAATCCCAGCACTTGGGAGGCAGAGGCAGGCGGATCTCTGTGAGTTCGAGGCCAGCCTGGGCTACCAAGTGAGTTCCAGGAAAGGCGCAAAGACAGAGAAACCCTGTCTCGAAAAACCAAAAACCAAAATATAAATAAATAAATAGATAGATAGATAGATAAAATAGATAGATAGAAAGATAGTGAAGAGGAGAAAGAAACACAGGATAGCTTCGGGAGAACCTGGGTCAATACACAACGGCCTTTTCCGATTATTCAAAAGGGCTTTTTATAACAATGCCAATGGGCGGGGCAAAAGACCTCCCCCTTGCTAGCAAAGCACACCACACAGTCAACTGTAGACTTTTCCAAACACCTGGTAACCACACCAGTGGTCAAATCATCCCCTCATGCAGCACTGCTGGGTAAAGCAGGCTCAGATCCTTGGACCCTGAGTAAGTTCTCACTAGGAAACCTCTGTGGGTCTCCACATACTTTCCCCTCAGAGCTGCAACACTTCAATTGGTGAAATCTTTCTCTTCAGAGCTGTACACTTACATTTGTGTTGAACCATCAGGGAAAGCACAGGAAGTGTCTCCTACCTGACTTTAAAAGTAAGCAATGCAGCCTGGTTATATGGGAAGGAGGGATATGTCAAAGGCATTAAATAAAGGACGCTGGTCTTTATCAGCTCCATGCCTTCTCTGGGGTCATCAAATGAAGTTGTGGTGTTTCTCTCACTCTCCAGAGTGAAAACAGCTTCAGGAGCATGGATTGGACACAAGCTTGTCTAGCTGAGGTGTTGCTTTCCCAGACTAGTGCAGGCTGTCTGGAGATATTGTGACCAGAGCATGTCTTCAGCTGGTATTGTGGTGGTCCTCTGCAGCAGCTGGTCTGTCCTCAGAGTGACTATGTCTAAAACAGCCAGGCTGACAGGAAGGTAGTCCAGTCAGGTTTCTAGTAAAGGGCCCAATCAAGCCTGCCATGCCCAAGGGAGGGCTCTAACAAATGTCTGCTGCTCTTGGCAATTTAAACTGCTTGTAGAAAGCACTTAATATCCAAAACCATAACAAACACAGAGAAAGCTCTGCACATAACTAACAATTTTAATAGTGGTTAACAATACTTAGTTGTATTGACCTATGTTTGCTAGTGTTTAATCTTCTTCAGTGCCCAGGGGAGGCAGGTCCCTCTGGTCTGTCTCATAGCACCCTGACCTTGGCCCCCCATCTGCAGAGCAGTAACAAAACGCATCTGTCCTTTAAGCTGCCCAGCCTTGATATTTTGTTCTTACAGCCAGGCAGACTAAGACAAGAAGCAAGCCAACAAAAACATCTAAGTATGAGGGGTTGGGATGTAGCTTAGTTGGTAGAACGTTTGTCTAGTGTGCACAAGGCTCCGGGTTCATCCCCAGCACTAAATAAACGAACATGGTGGTCTGTGTGTATCATACCAGGGGCTCAAGACACAAGAGGATCAGGAATTCAAGGTCTACACAATGTATTGGAAGCCAGCCTAGGACACATGGAGTTCATTGAGAGAGAGAGAGAGAGAGAGAGAGAGAGAGAGAGAGAGAGAGAGAGAGAGAGAGAGAGAGAGATCTAAGAATTAATAGAGTATAAAGGAAATTAATACTGTGAACTTAGGGTTCCAAGACAGGGGGAGCCATCTCTCCCTGAAGAACTTGGAAGGTGTTAAACATTGTTAAAAACCCTTTAAAAGTTAGTGTTAGCCGGGAAGTGGTGGCGTTGCCGGGCGGTGATGGCGCACGCCTTTAATCCCAGCACTCGAGGGGCAGAGGCAGGCAGATTTCTGAGTTCGAGGCCAGCCTGGTCTACAGAGCGAGTTCCAGGACAGGCTCCAAAGCTACACAGAGAAACCCTGTCTTGAAAAACAAACAAACAAATAAATAAGTAGATGAAAGTTAGTGTTGATGATAGGATCATCAAGTTCTTTACTGTAAGCTCTGCCTGTGATGTTCATTTTCCTCTAAATAAATGAAGATGTTCGGTGGTGGGGTAGGCAATTTCACTACCTAATTTGCAGCTATTGGATTCTGGCTGCTTTAAGCAGAAGGACTGTCAATCAAATAGCCAGCCAAACTACACTTACGACAGTATAAAGGCCTTGAAAAAACTGCGATGAATCAAAGCTGGTAGCCTGGCTCCTCAACGTGCAGCTTTAGCATGGACTATTTCCAATCATTTGTAAAGGACTTTTTGCTCTCACAAGCCTTGGTGAACTCTACATATGACTGTAACCATTCTGCTCAAGCCAGGGGAGAAGCACTTCCTCGGATGGTCTAGCAGAGGGGCTGCTGGGATTGGTGCCCAAAGACAAGCATATGATTGGTGAAAACACAAACCCTTATTTGTATGTGAGGTGTACTGTGATTGGTTGAAACAAACTTTCATTAGCATATGAGATGAGCTGGGATTAGTCCAAACACCTCTTCTCTGGCTATATAAACAGGCTGTTTAGGCTTAGTTAAAGAGCTAGCTGGGGTGATACCCTGCTATGTGCCTCTTTTGATATTACAGTACTGGGGTGAATAAAAGGCCTCTCTCTCTCTCTCTCTCTCTCTGAGATAGAGTCTCACTATCTAGCCCTGGTTAACCTGGAACTTGCAATGTAGACCAGACTTGTCTCAAAGTAACAGAGACCCAGACATGACTACCAAATGCTGGAACTAAAGGCATATATTGCTACATTCAGCTTTAAAAATTTTTTATTGATTTGTGTATGTATGTTTGCATGTCCATGTATGTGTGTTCACATATATGTAGGTGAAGGGACCAGGGCCAGTTGTTTTTTTTTTTCCCTAGGGGCCAGTTAGCTAAGACCTCTGCCCCATATTACCCCACCATCCTATGTTGACTCATGTGTAGCTTCAACCAGGCACTCAGGAAATACGTCCAATCTGGTAGCCAATCAGAGTCCTAACTGGCCACAAGCAGGAACCGTTATTGCTATTTTCAGTCAGACAGATCCCTGACACCACAACTGTGGGGCGTTTACCCAACCACCCCCACAGTTCCCCAGAGTTTTCTTGAGTGCGAGCAGCAGGAAATATTAGATAGAATTTATTGCGGAGAATATCGCAGAGATAAACAGATAGAAAATAAAGGATAGCCTCGAGAGGGCCTGGAACCTATTCCAACGGGCCTGACTGTCTCTGCCCCAGGGTTTTTATAGAGACGCCAGGGGGTGGAGCAAAAGACCTCCTCCCCCAGCACAGCCAAGTGCAGACCATCTCAGACACCTGCACTCAGGCCCGTGGTCCTAATCATCCTCTATGCGGACATGCTGGGTAAAGCCACGAGGAACCCGAGAACGGGCTCCCACAGGTCCCCCTTTCTTAATATATAAAAAAAAATAACTATTAATGGCTTAGAGCAATCTTCATAGCTGTTACATCTCCCAGTATGGGAGTAGAGGATGATAAAGATGGCATTTCTCTTTTGAATTAGGTCCAAGGTGACTACAGCAGTTTTAGCTGCCTCAAGCCCTTTCTAAGCCAAAAACTCTTAAGGCGACAACAAACTTAAAGAATCCCTTAGCTTCATCATTACCATTAACAGGTTAGCAAATATTGCTATACATAGTCACAATTCTCTCAATCTTACACCACAAAGCAAACTCTTAACAGAACCATTTGAATTAGCATATACGGTGCTATATATAGTTAACAATTTTCTCCGTCTTACTTTAACTCAATCATTTGAATTTTCTTGCTAACAGAACATAGGAAAAACTTCAATGTATTCACATCAAACTTAAATATTTCTTAACTCCACAAAATCAGGGTGCATTAATATCAATGGGGTAAATATAATTTCTGCAAACATAATTCAACTTCATAACGCCTCCTTTTCTTTATAATTTTTTAAGCAAAATCTCAAACCTAGTTAGAAGAACCCAAACTCATACAATTCCTACAAACCCATATTGAAAAGCAATCTTCTCAATCTAACCATTAACACTTTGAAAACTTAGCAAAACATCCAAAAGCAGTTTCTTAATAACTCTTTACACTTTAAAAGTAGTCTCTTAATATACCCCATTTGCATTTCTTACTAACAAAAACATGACATTAATCCACTCAAACAACTTTTGAAATTAGACTAAGGAATATTAACTCTCCCCCTTTTCTTTATAATTTAAGCAAAATCTCAAGCCTAGTTAGAAAACCCAAACTTTTCCATTTAAACAGTTCCATTTATAACACAAAACCAGTTCTGTAAGTAATTTCATTTTTACATAAACAATTCCACAAAACAATTCATGAATCACCAATTAATAAAGCATATATGCATACACAAAACTGCATCTTGATTCTAGGTAGAAACAAATTTCTTCATTTAAACAGTTCCATTTTTAACCCATTTCCAGAAAACAGTTCCTAGGTCATTACTATGAATAAACTCAAAATTGTCCCATTGCAATGAAATCTCTACTGTTCATTTCATTTCTTAAGTCCCAAAATTCAAATGATAAATTCTGGTACGAGCCTTCCAAATATGAAGAAATCCATAACCAAATTCTTTTTGTAATTTTATCTCATTTTAAGTTCAAAAAGTTCAAACAAGAAATAAATTCTGGTATCAGGCTTTCACTTCAAAATATGAAGAGACGTTTTTCAACCAAAACTTTTTGCAGTTAACAATTTTTGTTCAAACAAGCGTCTCTGCAACTTTTGTTTTCACAGACAGACCTTTTTAGGTACAGTAGTATTCTAAACCGCACCGTTTTTGATGTTAGCTCAGGTTTTTCTGTGTTGCGTCAGTTTTCCACGGATCTCAGCTGCGGATGCCTTGTTGTGCTGGTTCTGGCATCCACTATTCTTAGCTTCTTAGCGGCTTTTGGAGCTTTTGAAAACCGCTCAGACTGCCTGCTTTGCAGTCTGCTAGGACACTAACTTCTGTATCTCAGGTTCTTTCACCATATACATTAAGAATAGACTCATACTTAACATTTACACTTTTTAAACTCACATATAACATTTTTTGCCTTGCAAAGCATTTAGACTCACATTCAACATTTACACTTTTTTACAAACTCACATAACATCTACTTATTTATACTCCTTAAGGAAACTCTAGAACTACTTTAGCAAATATATTTCTTATTACTTATATACTTATATTCATTCCATCTTATTTCTTATTTAAACTTACATTTACAACTAGCATCTTTACTTCTTACAAGCTTATTACTACATGTCTTAAGACTACCTTAAATACTTCTTGCAAGCTTATATTCTTAAAGGAACTCTATAGATCTATTTTACAAACTTATATAGGGCTACCATTAGCATATATCTAATTTAGCAAACACCTAAAGATTTCTTAACACAGATTTAACAAGACAGAATTTTTACAAACTCACATATCTTATTTTCATCTTGTTCTACTTACTCTTAATTATTATTATCTCTATTAGAAAGATTCTCTTAACTAGACAGGAAGTACGTACACCATTTCTAAAGTTTAGAGTTTATAATCAGCTTTGTTATAAAGCACTGGGATTTAGTGAGTGTTGTTATAGAATTGTGATAGTTGTTGCTAGGGGACTGTAACCTTCCCAGGATGACGCCACACTCCAAAGTTGCCAGTTCTCTCAGCCGTTCCCCGGCAGAGATGCACTGTCAGCAGTAGACGGTGTTTAACTAGAGGCTGTCCCTTCACCCAAATTCATAATAGTTCCCCTAAGTACTTCAATTCAGACAAACGTTTCTATTACAGCAGTACTTTTGGTTTGTTCTACCGAAAAACTTCACTTCACACTGAGGGTGAAATTACTGTATTTAGCTGTTGTAAAGCTCTTCGCCAAACACTGCACAGCTATTAGGTGATATAAAGTATTTTTCTAAAGGAGCTAGTAAAGCTAAAAGTGGCACAGCTCTAAACTGTATTTAGTATTTTCACTTCATTAGCTTTAACTCCTGATATTATTAGCAGCTGTAATACTTAGCATTGATTTTTTTATAAGGAACTTTCAGGTGAAGCAACTCTTTTGTAAGACAGCTAGATTTTCTGAAATTTGTTTCCCATCTATAAAGCAGTCATTTTTTTGAATGCCTGTTTCCTTGTCTCCTTATTAGATTTGCAAAGGAATTACTCATAGCAGGCAGTTTGTTCAAAAGGTAAAGAATTTTTAATTTCACATAAGTTTCTTCATATCTTAGACAACGTTCAGTGTATAAACTGCTCTCTCTTGCTTTCTTAAGGATTTTAAAGTGGCTTGTTTGCTCTTAAAGGCAGCTTTTTGTCTTCCAACTACTGTAAAAGCTTTGCACAGCTATTAGGGTAAATAAGGCATTTTACCAACGGAGCCCCAAACCGCGAAGCACCTAGTTCCGTATCCTTTCAATTTTTTATTGGAACTGACACTTAAACTCTTAGATGATTTTCCTCCTTATTCTTTTAAAAGCTGTATTTTAAGTTTACCATGAACGTATTTTCGAGCTGACAAAAGTGTTTCAAGGCAATGTCGCCATCTTTAGCGGAAAAACTACCTTTCCCAGAATGCATTTCCCTTATATCTGTCCATAATATCAGTCCCTTAAATCAGTCCTTTATATCATTTCCCTTATATCAGTCATTTCCCATAGTTCTTTTT
The DNA here is from genome assembly GCF_007827085.1 of Peromyscus californicus insignis. NCBI lineage: Eukaryota > Metazoa > Chordata > Mammalia > Rodentia > Cricetidae > Peromyscus > Peromyscus californicus. The sequence continues at coordinate 950,146 of NW_026294551.1, read as the reverse complement.
GGGTCTGAGAGTCAACTGGTTCTCTTTTACCAGACTTGTTTACAAATTCTTGCCCAGGAGGTTTGAACAAAGTTTTTTGCTTTTGCAACGGGAGATTTGAACAAGCATTTTACATTTTCAGCTATGGCACATTGGGAGATTTCTACTCTCTCCTCAGCTGGCTTCAACAGGTGTCTCTCCTTCATTTGACACTGGCCCCAAATCAGAACCGCACCTGCCTCATTAGCGCGCATTGAGGTGGGCATTTCTGATAGCAACTTTCCTCGGGGCTTGTGTTTGTTTTAGCCAGTCAGTGAAAAACAAGATCACATACAACAGCTTTTCCATAGCTCTTTCAGAGAGATTTTCTCCCACTGATTTTATTCTCATTTTGCTTGTTCCTTCCTTCCCCAGATGTAGAGCTTCAGGTATCTGTTTGTGGCTCTGTACCTCTGCTAGCTGCCTTTGGAAGTAGGGGCTTTTTTTCTCCCTCCGAATCTGCCTCAAATTCTAGCAGCTTTTTCAGGTCATATATTTTCTGGGGAGGAATATGACCCTTCTGTTTCTTTGGAGTCTTTTTTCCCAGACAGTTCCCAGTTTGGTCTCAATTTATCCCCTCTACCCCAGAAACAGTTTCCGACACTACAGTGGCGGCTCTCCCTGCTCCTGAAGGTAGGGTTTTTTTGTCCGTTTCTGTTTTCAGGGTCTGTGTGGTTTGTGTACAGATTGAAAATCTAACAAGGGAGGTTTTTGCCATTTCTAAACTCCCATTAGGACAGGTGCTTTGCTTCATCAGGCCTTCACCTGGCCCAGTCCCCCAGTGGGTTGGGTTTGCTTGTCTGGGTGCTCAAGGACAGAGCTTATGCCAGAGGCAATCACCCCTCAGGGCTACACTCCCTCATCTCAGGGAGTCAGTTGAAACAAAGCTTTTCTCAAAGAGGTGCTTTTTCTGACAGAAAAGAAAGCTTTACTCCTGGATAGTTCTGTTCTGCCCTGGCTGGGCTCTTTCCCCAGACAGCGTTCTGACTCAGCAGTACAAATGCTTCAGACACAGTTCAGCTTTACTGTTTTCCCAGAAAGGTCCTTTCTCTGATAGGAAAGCTTTTCTCAGATCTTTTTTTTCAGCTGTGGACCTATCAACCCGGGACTTGCAGGAAAGCAGGCAACTATGCCGTTCCCAGTGGCTTTAGCTTTGTTTGTTCATTAGCAATCTTCCCCTGGGTCCTGCACCTTCCTGCCTCAGCTCTGTGCTCCAGGAAGTTTACAACTGCAGGAACCCCTACTATCCCCAAAATGCACCCCAACTCAGAGACGCTGGCCAGCCGCCTCTGGGTTTTTGGTCAGAAGCGAGGATACAATGCTTCAGGGGATCTTTGCATTAGGATGATTAGGAGCACCTTTTCATTCTGAAACGCTCACTCAGAAACAAAACCCTTGATGCCTCAGCTCAGCTGTAACTGAAAACTTGGCTTTTTTGCTTTTCTCAAGGTAGTTTCCTTCCCTTTTGGGCTCTCTGTAGCTTTTCACCCACACTCTCCCAAGCATTTCCCTCAGGGTACTCTGACCCACTGTCTTTTACTGGCTTGAAGAGACAGAGCTTAGAAAAGGTTTTTAGGAACTTGTCCCTGCCTCCTGCATTGCAGGGAGGATTTTTAAAGCTTGAAAGAACTTAGGTTTTGCTGTCTTAAGAGGTTTGTTGTTTTCCCTTAGAGCTAATCACAGGTGGTCCCCATACTAATATCTTCAGGTGATTCTAATTTTTGTCCTTCTGAGAGAGAAAGTTAAAGGCTTTAGTTTTTAAGTTTGAGAGCTTTTAGTTTGAGAAAGATTAAGGCTTTTTTAGAGAGATTTTCCCCCCAAATTTTCCAAGAAAAGCTTTATAGTTTGAGAAAGATTTTTTTCCCCAGGAGAAAGACCAACTTTTCCCAAAACTTCCCCACTTTAAATTGACTTCTTACACCCCCATTTTTGCCTCAGGGAGAAATCACTTTCTCCTACCACTTGGACTTAGCATTTCAGATGTCCCCAGGTCAAAAGCTTCCATAGGAAACTTTTTCTTCCCCATAAGCTCAAAGAAGAACTTTTTTTACTACCCATAAAGCCCAAAGAAAGATTTTTTCCCAGTTTGCATTCAGAGCCCCCAAAGTTAGAAAATTGAAGAGTTTTTCTGTCTAGTTGACTTACTTATTTTTTCCTACACATTCTTACACTTCTAACTTTTTCCTACACTATTTTACTACCCTATGCCTTATACTTATTTTTCACAGATAGAAATTGAGAAAGGGATAGAAGATAGAAAATTTTGACAGAAGAGCATTTCGCTGCAGCATCGGACATCCTTCCAGTCCGCTTTCCTTTTCTCTCGAGGATAAAACCCCTGCCTCTCAATAATATATATAAAAATATATATATTTTCCATAACACCGGCATGCCTTTCCACTGGCAGGGCTGACTCAGCACTTTCGCCAAAAACTCTGTAATAAAACTATTATTTTCCTTTATCTTTAGTCCCTATTACTTTGTCTTTAGTCCCTGTTCATTTGTCTTTAGTCCCCCCTTTTTTTTAGTCCCCCCTTTTTTTAGTCCCTTTTTTTCTTTTTCTTTAGTCCCTGTTCAGGCGCCATTCTGTGGGGCGTTTACCCAACCACCCCCACAGTTCCCCAGAGTTTTCTTGAGTGCGAGCAGCAGGAAATATTAGATAGAAGAATTTATTGCGGAGAATATCGCAGAGATAAACAGATAGAAAATAAAGGATAGCCTCGAGAGGGCCTGGAACCTATTCCAACGGGCCCGACTGTCTCTGCCCCAGGGTTTTTATAGAGACGCCAGGGGGTGGAGCAAAAGACCTCCTCCCCCAGCACAGCCAAGTGCAGACCATCTCAGACACCTGCACTCAGGCCCGTGGTCCTAATCATCCTCTATGCGGACATGCTGGGTAAAGCCACGAGGAACCCGAGAACGGGCTCCCACACACAACCACAGTTGCTAACCAGATGTCATGAGCCAATCATAAAATGATTCCTGTATCAGTAAGGATCTATACCCAATCACTTCAAAGTACACTTAATCACAGCTGGAATTCCCCTAAGCAGGCTTAAAAGGGGCTGCTTTACCCTGACCCCAGGGTCAAAACCATTTTGGGCAGGCCCCAGCATACTGGTCTTTTCTCAAGAATAAAGCTGCTTTCTGCAATTGTGTATCAGGTGTCTTCTGGTCATTTGGAATGATCTAAGTAGGGAGGACAGAAGCCAGCATCAGGTGTTTTCATCATTCTCTGAGTTCTGTTTTGAGACAGGGTCTCTATTTGAACATGGAGATTGCTGATTGAGGCAGACATGAACCCCAGAGATCCTGTCTTTGCTGTGCACCCCACAGTGTTGGGATTAAAACACTTGCCACCACAGATTTTGGCATGGGTTCTGGGGGCTGATGCTTGCAAAGCAAGTGTTTAAACAACTAAGCCAATTCCCAGCTTTTCAGAGCACCTTGTGAGTGGGGCTTTCTTCTCTACTTTTAGTAGTGCAGGCTGAGTTGGTAGCACAGAGGCAGGGGAATGGCAGCAGTGGTATGTTAACTTCTTTTTGGTTGCTGTGATTAAGTATCATAGCCAAAGTCATCTGCCGAAGAAAAAACCAATGATTTTGGTTTATGGTTCCCAAGGGATAGACCATAATGACAGAAGAGGCATGGCAACAGTGGTCAGGACAGGTAGGTGAGAGATCACATCTCCAACCACAACCATGAAGACGAGAAAGCGAACTGGAAGCAGGTGGAGCTATGAACTCTGTCGGTCTGACCGACAGGTCCAGCCGGTTTCTCCCTGAGGCTGAGTGCCCCCCACACCCTCCTGTCCACCAGAGAGAAACACACTGGGCCGGGGGTCTTGTCGAAGCAGGAACTCGCTTTATTGTATCAGGAGTGAACTAATATAGGTTGGGGGGATGGGAGGACAGGGTGAGGATAGCGGGCCAATGAGATGATGTTATCTCAGCAGTTACTAGGCAGAGGCCAATTCTAGGTCAGGTACGCAGAAGTCATGTCCCAGGACAGGTCACCAAACTCGAGCTAGGCTCGGGAAGTTACACTGGGCCTCACGCCCGGGCCTTGTGGGGCCCAACACTCTCAAAGGCCACTGCCAGTGACACACTTCCTCCAGTAAAACTGTGCTACCTAAAAGTCCCCAAAGCAGCCCCACCAACTGGGAATCAAGTGTTCAGATACCCCATCCTATGGGGGGACATAGCTCATTCAACCCCACAGGTGTTGACTGTTGACCAGTAAGGCCAAAAGGCGAGAGCAAGGAGAGACAGCTGGCTAGTTAGAGCTGAAGAGGACACAGCTGAGCAGTTCAAGAGCCCACAGACACAAGGTTCATAGGGGAGAGGAGAGGATAAGGAGAGAAGACTACGCAGAGCCAGTGAAGAGTTCCAGGTAACTGTCAAGCTCACAACTGAACATAGCAGCTTTACTTGTGCTGAGATTGCCAAGCAAGTCTTCCTCTCTCTGTCCAATCAACTACAGGCAGGCTTCTGGGCCATGTGTCCCCCAGTCAACGTTTACCATGCAGACAAGGGCATGTCCCAGCTCTGTGAGGCCTGGCTCTACCAGCTTGTCCACGAAGAAGAGGTGATTTGCTTTGCTTGCTTCAAGGCAGGTTTTCTGTTAGTTAAAAACATGGTGGAGATGGGAGAGTGGGAAGAGGAAGAGTGGGGTACTGAGCCCATGGAACTCTCGGAGGCAGGACCTGAGCCGGAGGAGTGCGTGGAGTTGGAACCTGCCTTGCCACAGAGCCATGAATATTGTCCACAAACTGCCTCTGGATGTGAAGAGTCTAAGGTCTTGATACCAAGCCCTGTAGCAATGGCACCCCAGCCTATGCCCACTGAGCTGGGGCCTCAGGAAGCTGTACCCCTGGACCTGGACCCCGAGGATACTGAGTGGACCCAGGCCTTTCACTGGAGGTTATATATCTTTGATGACTGCCACCACGAACTCATCATCCCTCCTCTGTCCTGGTGGGATGTTTTCAATGTAGGCGCATTTCCTGGGCAACCTGTATTGTTGGAGTTGAGCCCCATCTGGCCCATGGATCCATGGGAAGCAGAAGCCTGGTTGATAGACCTGAAGTTCTTCTTACTGTTGAATAGCTTCGATGCTATCTTGTACCTGCTGTCAATGACTCCCTGCTGGGCTGTGAGGACCCGGGTCAAGCGCTGGCAGGTGTTGCTGGATCCTGGTGAGTTGACGTTGGTACAGCTACAGAATGCACCTGAACAGCAGGACCTGAACCGCTGGAAGCTGAGCATCCTGGAGTCCTCAGATCCGGAGCTGGAGCTGGTGCCCGCTGACTGCAGCCTGCGGAAGGGAGGCTTCAAGGTGCACTCCTACCTGCCTTGGCACAATAGCACCCCAGAGGTCTGGAGCAGGGAACCAGGGGAGGGACTCCCTGTCAGAGAAGTTCCATGTGATTGTAACCTGAGTGACTCAGACTCCCTTGATCTCGAATCTAACCAAGGCATTGATGCTTAGGCAGCCCCCATTACCCCAGGGCCCCAGGGAATATGAAGAGCCAGAGGTTGCCTGTTCTGAGTAGCAGGGGAACTGTTGGTCTAGGATTTGAGGGGAGCATCTAGAACAGCATAGGGGCTTAGGGACCTCAGAGGGAAGTCTGGCATATTTACATTAGGAGTTTAGCTGTCCTCAGCTGACCAGTGTTTGGAAGGTGAGGCCTAGCTGTGTGTGTAGGTGGAGTGTTGTATATTGGGTGCTGTGGGGGACAGGTCACAGATTTTGTCCTAGTACGTGCATGGACTCTGAGGCACTGGTTGCCCTGGCATGTTATGTAGTTAGATCCTGTCTTTGGGGTCATGAGACCTGGTTTCAGGGTTAACTGTACAGAGTGTTTATGCTCTTTGTTTTTATTCATGTTCCTTTTGAATGTTTCTGTTGAATAAAGTTGGTGTTTTAATTTTTATTATTTTATGTGTATGATTTTCCCTCCATATACTAGTGCTTGCAGCAGCCAGAAGAGAGCATCAGGTCTCCTGAAGCTGGAGTTGATGCTGGCAATTGAACTCAGGTCCTCTAGAAGAGTAACCAGCGCTCTTACCGCTTAAGCCATCTCTCCAGCCCCAGTTGTCAGTGTTCAGTGGAGGCCCTATGCAATCTTCCTCAGTGGGTCTTGATAGAACAACCTTCTCACCCACTTCTGGCTTCAGGGGCTTGTAGTCCCACAAAAATGGGAATGGGGCACAGTGTGTTTTGTTCTTTTTGAGTCACGTGGTCACAGTCTCTATAACCCTTGTGCAAGTGCACAGGGTTTTAAATAAGAACTCTGTGTTGAATAGTTGTATGTTATCTGATTGACACAATGCCCTGGAAGTTGAAAGGGATCCATGTACCATTCCATATGTCTGATCTGCTAGTGTGAGACAGTGTCACACCTCAGCACCTGCATGCTCTGCACAGAGGGAACAAAACAGGATAAGACACCCATGTACCTCATCAAGGGACACTGAGTGACCATTGTCTTCTTCATGTGAATGACCCATCTAGAAATTTCTGCAGTTCTCTGCGTGTCTCTGGCTGGTATCACCTGGTGATTTAAGTGGTTCAGTTATTAAAGACAGAAGAGTCCCAATCCTGGGGCCATCTTACTGGTCAGTTAATCACATGAGAGAATCCAATTATGGGTTTTCTTCATTTTTTTTTTCTTTTTGAAACAAGGTCTTATTATGTAGTTCAGGCAGCTACAAACTCATGATCCTGCATCAGGCTCCTGAGTACGGGGATTACAGGTGTTTGCCATAACCCTGCCTCAAACATTGCTTTTTTACCTAACTTTGTGTGTCATTTTTCTTTCATGTCTTCCAGAAGTGTCTTAATTCTTGTCACACAGGGTTCTGATGCTCATTCCTGGAGAGATGGCACCACACTGTTGTATAAAGAACACAGTAAGGAGGTGTTGCTGCCTCCAGTGGCCTGGAGCCTGTGGTCCAGTGTGTACCTAACTCTCCTCCCTAACAAACTGGGTTTGTCTCCCTGTGTTCCCTCCTCTCTCCCTCTCCTGGTTAAGCAGTCAATCACAGCAAACACTTTGTTGTTGTTTTGTCTTCATTATTAATTTTCCTTTTATTATTGTGTATGTTTAGGAGTTTGGGTGCACATATGACATGGTACACATGTGGAGGTCAGAGGACAACTCTCAGGAGTCAACTGTTGTTCTTTATTTAAACGGTTGCTGCCTTTTAAGCTACAGCTGTCTGAATCAGCAACTGCAACTCCACCGCTACCAGTGGCGGTTAGGCCTAGGCCGCAAAGGGAGGGAAATCGGTTCCCTCTGGCTCCGACTCTCGCAAAGCTATGAAGGAAACTTAACTAAACCTCTCTTCCTCTAAAGAACTCAAGATGCAAAGGTTAAGGTGGAATACTGCTCTTCAGAGGCTTAACAGCAAGTAGCTCACTTCCTCTCCTTGCTCGCATCCTCTAAAAAGCCCTTTTGCTTTCCCTAGCCCCTCCTTATAAACCCTTTCTCACTTGGCTCCTCCTTACCACTTCCTGTCAGCTAGTTGCTGACTCAACCTCCTGACCGCAGGTGAATTTTGTTTAATCAAACACATCTTTGCATCATTAAATGTTCCAGAGCATAAACAAAAGTAACACACCTTGAAATAATATTCTACAACATTTCCCCCTTTTTGTCTAAATTTTAAAAAATGAAAGGTTTTAACTTTAACATAATAAGACTGTACACAGTAAGAACAATTATCAAGTAAAGATTGCATTCACAATGTAATGAATGCTAGTTCATTTGTGTTTGGCAGCTTAAGAGAAAATACTCCATTATCTATCCTATCTTAATGAATCTAAAGTTTTATACCTAATTTACTCTCTACCATAACTAAGGAAAACTGCAACTATAACTACCTAGTCTTCAACTCCATCAAAAACCCCAGAAGGATAATATTATTTAAAGTAAACAAAAGGTGCATTGCGAACAACTTCCAAAACTCTAGCAATGACAGACATCTGACTACCTGGACAGTCACCCAAAGTTCCTTCTGCAACATTGGGGCATCTATCTTCAGCCTACAGGTCCATAGTATTTTGCAGAATTATCAGATAAGCAGGAAATTTGAAGGACTGTCCTGCCTTGTATTGGCAAAGTTCATCAGTCACTTGTCTCAGTGTCCTGAAGCAGGAATTTTGAAGGACTGTCCTGTCTTGTTTGGGCAAAGTTCAACAGTCTTTTTCCTGTGTGTCCTGCATGTCCAGTCTGCACAGCACATTGTCAGCAGTCAAAGGCAAGAACAGTTTCTTTGCTCAGTGGCTAATCTTGCCACAATGAAAGCAAACTCCATAAGGAGTTTCTTTGATGCCCATCATCTTCTCTGAGGTAATTTGGTGCTGCCAGGAGCAGATGTGTCTCATTGTCGTGAAAAACTTTTAAGTTAACAAAACATTTTTAATGTCATGTTCTATAGGTCTTTGAAAGGTTTGAAGACCATCTATCTAACTAAAATATATCTATTTAACCTAGAAAACATACCTAACATACCTACAAATTTGATTATGAATGACTAACTACTGACCTATGTTTCTTGATTGTCCTATATAGTTTATAATAATAGCTTTCAAAAATTAGAACTTTACATTTTTAAATAAACTGCATAGGTACAATATTTTAACCAAGAGTAGAAACACATATACAATATGTGGTAACAAAAACTTTAAATTTGCATCAATATAAAAAAAACCCTTTAGACAAGAGTAGAAACATATACAGTGTAATAAAAATGACTTAAATTTATGTCAACATACAAAAACCCTTTAACCAAAAGTATATATATATATATATATATAGATATATATATATATATATAATGTTGAATTTGTATCAATATACAAAAGTTCTTACAAATACAAAATACTTGAGATCAATAGTTTTCCCTTAGTTTATAGTAGATTCAACAATCTATTATTTAAAGTAGATTCAACAGTCTACCCTTCCATCCTATAATTCCTATATCCCCTCTCCCTTTTTTTTCAGAGATCCCTGAATGTAATATCATTTGCATAATTTCCTCCCTTGCCAATACCAGTAACAAATTAGTAAACAACCCCAATAAATGATGACAAGCATCCATAACCCACCAAATGATCAAATATCATTCTTCCCACCTCTTAGGAATATGGGCATCATCCCCAAATTTTCTTCCTGTTGTCTGGAGATGATGATACCCTGAAAAAACTGAAATGTTGACCAACTTCTGAGAAAATATTGTGAACCAGGTAGAAGCATTGTTGTGGGGCTCCATCATACTTTTGGAGACTTCCAAGATCACTGTTAAGAAAATTTATTGTTTACTGTGGAAAACGTAAACTTTATCAAAATGGAAAGTTTAAATTTTAAGATAGTAATACACCTAAAGAAAAACTTTAAAAAGTCAAAATAAATTTTTGGAGAAAGAAATTTGTGACAATAGTAGTCCCTATATTTTGGTTTTTTTCTGTCCCATACCATGGCTCTTCTGATATGAGACAGAGACTCTGAATTTTCTTTTAACAACATGCTTGGATTTAGCGAAGTGGAGAGCCATGTTCCAACTCCAAAGTCACCTTTGGTTTATAATTGAGTCGGGACAACAAATATTTCAAGAGCTAAAGAGATTTTTATCCTATAGAAAGTAATTATACCATCATACCAGATTATTTCTTTTCTTGGTAATTTTTTTCCAGACAGTTCTTCTTTAGATGTCCAATGGTCCTTAAAGTCTTCAAGATGGATATTTTTATTTTCCTGTAAAGACAAAAACAAAACCCTGCCCGACCCTAATTTGTTGAGTTTTTCCTTTTGACATATTAAATCGCCTCCTTGGTGGATGAACTACCACTTCTTCTGATCCAAGAGGTCTCTCCTGTTCAAATCGAATCTTTATTAATTTTGATGGTATCCGTAGCTTTTCTTCTGTAGAAACAAAAGCAAAACCCCTTCCTTCCCCAATGTAGCACATATCCTGGTTTCCGTACTGAGGTCAATACATCTTTAAACTACACAGGCTGATTTAATTCTGTAGTTTTTTTCTATATCTCTCTGAAGCTGTCATTCCTTTCTCATTAGCATTTAGAAAATTTAAAGTTAATATAGTATTATACAATCTATCTCTGGGGAGCTTGGTTTCTCCCTTCTGTTTATTAATCATTTTTTTAAAGTTAGATTTGACCTTTCTGTAACTCTTTGTCCTGTAGGGTTGTGTGGTATACCTATAATATGCTTTATGTTCTAATATGCAAAAAACTGTTTCATTTTAATAGACATATATGCTGGAGCATTGTCAATCTTAATTTGTACAGGTATTCCCATAATGGCCATGACTTCTAATAGATGTGTAATTACAGAATCAGCCTTTTCAGAACTCAAAGCAGTATCCCATTGAAATCATGGATATATATCTATGGTATGGTGTATGTATTTTAATTTTCCAAATTCTGCAAAATGAAACATATCCATTTGCCAAATTTCATTTTTCTGTGTACTCTTTGGGTTACATCCTGCAGGTAGTGGAATTTGGTTATATAAGGAACAAGTAGGACATTGTCTTATAATTTCCTTGGCTTGTTGCCAACTGATGGAAAAAAAAAATTCTTTTTAAACCCTTGCTATTGATATGGTGGGGTTTTTTTAATAAAATTCTGAGGCCTCCAGCACATTTCCTACTAATAACTGATAAATTTCATCATTATCTTGTGCTAGAGGGTCTGGCAGACCCATATGGGATCTGATATGTGTTATATATATGGGATGATTCCTATTCCTGATTATTTCCTGTAGTTGTATAAATAATGAAGTTAATTCTAACTTATCAGGAATAAGTTCAGCAGTTTCAATATGTAAGACAACTCTTTCTGCATATTGAGAATCAGTAATTATAGTAAGAGGTTCTGAAAAATCTAATACCTTGAGAATAGCATATAACTCTGATTTCTGAGCTGAATCATAAGGGCTTTGAACCACTTTACTTATTTTTCCTGACTTACAACCTGCCTTTCCTGATCTGTCTGCACCAGTATAAAATGTAGGGGCTCCAGAAATTGGGGTGGGGTGCCTTTTATTATATGAGGTAAATCTAATTAGTCTTTTTTTTTTTTTAGGTTTTTCAAGACAGGGTTTCTCTGTGTAGCTTTGCGCCTTTCCTGGAACTCACTTTGTAGCCCAGGCTGGCCTCGAACTCACAGAGATCCTCCTGCCTCTGCCTCCCGAGTGCTGGGATTAAAGGCGTGCGCCGCCGCCGCCGCCGCCGCCGCCGCCGCCGCCGCCGCCGCCGCCGCCGCCACCACCACCACCACCACCCGGCTAATTAGTCTTTTTTATAAACTAAAATCTCTTACTTTTGGATATTTGTTACTTATCTCTCCCAAAAAAAATTACTGCAAGCTCTTTGCCGGTTTTCATTTTCTGCCCATAGTGAAGCAATTTCAGCATTAGTAAAAGGTACTACAATTTCTGCTGGTTCCATTCCTGTCAATTGACAAAGTCTTAATTTTTCTTTTAAAATCAACTCAGAAAACTTTTCCACATATGTCTTTAATTTTTTACTCTGTGTGGTAAAAATGTCCACTCTAAGATAACATCTTTGCATCATTAAACAAACATTGCAGAGCATAAACAAAAGTAACACACCTTGAAATAATATTCTGTAACAGTCAATTATCTTCTTCCAGGAATGATCACTCAGGTCATCAGCAAGAGATTTTACCTATCAAGCCATCTCATTGGTCCTTAAACCCTTTTTATGTGCAGGCCTTCTTTAAATAAAAAAGAAATGTAGCCGGGTGGTGGTGGCGGCGGCGGCGGCGGCGGCGGCGGCGGCGGCGGCGGCGGCGGCGGCGGCGGCGGCGGCGGCGGCGGCGGCGGCGGCGCACGCCTTTAATCCCAGCACTCGGGAGGCAGAGCCAGGCGGATCTTTGTGAGTTCGAGGCCAGCCTGGTCTACAGAGTGAGATCCAGGAAAGGCGCAAAGCTACACAGAGAAACCCTGTCTTGAAAAACCAAAAAAAAAAAAAAAAAAAAAAAAAAAGAAATGTATTTGCTGATTGATCTGTGTCTATGCCTGTGTGTGCACCAAGTGAAAGGTTTACAACAAGCCCCCACGGTCAGGCGTGTCTGCCTATGCCTGGCGGATACTTCCGCCTAGCTAGGTCCAGGTCCAGATAGCCATTTCCGGGTCAGGGCATCTCGCGTGACCAAGATCCATGACGTCCCACTAGCCACGTAAGCGCGCAACGTGGCCATGTGATGTACGCGCTTGCGTGTAGTAGTGATGCTGATCTGTCCACGCACAGCCTTTAAAATCCGGCGCCATGTTCCCGGTTCCTTCTTCTTTTTCCTTCTTCTCCACACACGTGTTTCCCACAGGCCTGCTCACTCTCTGTCCCTTTAATAAAACTCTTGTTAGCGGATTCTGTCGTGTTTCGTGGCATTTCCTTGCAGGGTAAGAACACAACGCAGCCGAAAAACTAACACCAAGTCCAGAAGAAGGCACCAGGTGTCCCATATCACTCTGCCTATCCCTGAGGAAGGATCTCTAGTACCTGCATCTTGTGTTTTTCTCAACTAGGCTGGAAGCTAGCAAGTCCCAGGTATCCTCCTGTACCCACCTCCTTCCCTCAGAGCTGGCGTTGTCGCCATGCTGTAGGCACCTGGCTTGTTGCATGGGTGCTGGATCCAAACTCCAGCCCTTATGATTGCACAATAAGCTGAGCTATCTCTCCAGCCCCCAGGCTTTTAAAAATTGAGTACATTTATTTATTGTGGGGGTGTATAGGGGTATGGGCGTGAGTGTGCCACACCACAGCATACATTAAGTTGAGGTGACATCACACAACAAATTATTTGATATGAAAAATCCAATGGCATTTAACATGTAGAATTATTCTCTCCTTCCATCACATGGATCTATGGGATTGACCTCAGGCCATCAGTCTTGGCAACAAGGGCCTTTCCCCACTGAGCCATTTCACTGGCCCTTCCGGACTTCATTTTTTAGATAATCTCACCACAGTGTGATATTCTGGGGAGCGGGGTGCATCATGTGGAGAGGCAGTCCCAGGGGCTCTCCATCTCTGTTCAGTGAACCTGTACTGACTCCTCAGTTCTCATCTAAAAATAAAGAGAAAAAACATCTGACCCAGCATAAACTCCAAAAGAATTACAGGTGTATTGATGCTCTTAGCAGCATTGCTCACAATAGTAAAAACTAGAAGCTAAATTTCAGCAAGCCATGAGCAAATAAATTGTGGCAATCCATACCTAGGAATATCACTCTGTGATAAAAAGCAGCATGGGTGCATTTGTGCAGCATGGACAGACCTCAAAAGTGTCATGCTAAGTGAAAAAGGACTGTCAAAAGAGCACATACTGTGCGGCTGTGTTTATATAAGGCATTCAGAGTCGACCAGTCCTTCAGGACAGCAGGACAGGCCACTAGGGTCTGGGAGGAATGGCTGAATGGGTATAGGAGTTCTTCTAGAGTAATAGAAATGTTCTGGAATCAGGTGGGGTGGGGGTGGCTGTGCATACTATGAACACATTAAATGCCATTGAATTTTTCATATCAAATAATTTTGTTGTGTGAATGTCACCTTAACTTAATCAAATGTTGCAGTTCTAAGGCACTGGCTCAGAGAAGGGATCACCACCCTTTTCCCAGAGCACCTATGTGGAAAACCATGCCTACTGCCTATGGAAATGCTGGCCTCTGTGCTTCCACAATCCTGTTCGACTCCTGCATTCGAAGCCCGACCATCATCACTCTCATTTGCAGTCACAGCTTGCCAGGCCCCTAAAGACTGTTGTTCCAAACATTGAAAAATGTTTTGTTGATGACTTCAAATTGAAATTTAATTGAGTTTTTTCCTTCCTCCAAGATACCCCTAAGCAGCCCACTCAATACCCTCCCTACACTCAGTCAAAGCCAAATGCTGACCAGAAGTACATCCAGATATCCTGGATGGCTATATAAGCCATGGTGGCTCTGCTCCCACAGACCACAAACTCCTTGAAGGGTAAAACTGTGATGTCATCTTTCTTTCCCAAACCACTATGATTGCCAAACATCACCTCCAGCCCCGGTCTTGTGCCAGCACTTCATGATATGAACTCAATGGACTCCTACAATACCCTGAAAAGTTGGCTCTATCTCTAGTTGCATTTCATAGATGAGGAAACTGGGGTGTGGAGAGAAGCAGCAGCTGCAGCCCTGACTACTCTGATCATTTGAATATCTAATCCCAACCCTGCCTCTGGTGGGCATGTGTTCCTGGGAATGGGGTGGAGGAATCCTGGAAAACAGCTGAGGTGTTCCAGGGAGGGTGTAGAGCTGGTCAGAGTGACACATGAACTCTTGTCAGTTGAGGGGTCATTTATGACAGTGTTTAAATACATTATTAGGGGGCTAGAGAGATGGCTCAGTGGTTAAGAGCACCGACTGCTCTTCCAGAGGACCTGAGTTCAATTCCCAGCAACCACATGGTGGCTCACAACCACTTGTAATGAGATCTGGTGCCCTCTTCTGGCCTGCAGGGACACATGCAGGCAGAATACTGCATACATAATAAATTAATAAATTGAAAAAAAAAAAGCTCTCCCGGATTAAAAAAAAAAATTATTAACTACACATGGAAAAGCTACATGTGGTCAAAGACCAAAAAACCTTGGGAGACATTCAAGTCTTAGAGAAACAGTGCCTCTGGGGAGGAAGAAGAATGGGAATATGGAGGAGAGAGAGGTGGAGGTGTTCCCACTTAAATATCAATCTGAAATAACTATTGGGAAGCACTGTCATTTTATGATCTAGGTGGAAAAGGTATCTTTTACTCACTATGTGAATGTAAAACGACAGCAATCACACTGATAACGGTGGTGGTAAAAGAGATAAGGATGCTGGTAATGGTTGTGATGGTATGGGGATGGCATAGATGGCAGCAGGGATGATCATGGTGGTAATGGTGGTGATAATATTAAGGATGGTGAAGACAGCTCCTAGGAGGTCCCACCTCTTTGATTCTGGCTGTCACAGAGGCTCCTCTATGGTTCCAAGGTCAAGGTACTCCTACTTGCCACTCAGGGAGCAGGAAGGAGGGAATGGCCATGCTGAGAAGAGAGGGGTTTCTGAAGTGAAATGGACACAAGATCAGGTTTTTCCTGGGTATTGTAAGGACACACGGCTTTGGTGGACTTCTTGCAAGAAAATTTGAGCTTCCGCCATTACTCTGCCTTTGCAGTCCCCAGAAAGGCTCCCTATGGCTCTGTGTGCAGTCTCCTCACCCAGGATGTAAGGTATTTATGGATCCTGAACTGGGACCTTTTCCCAAAGGTCACTCAGCCTTGTGGAACCAGAAGACTGCAGTGTTGGGACCTTATAATCTCTCTCTGTAGCAAGAGTCCCCTGAGGTTGATTCTTGGGGAACCTAGGGTGTTAGATAATTTCTCTTTGCCTCTGTGTTTCTGCTTTCAATAGCTTGGGCATTTCCAGTCAAGAACAGTGTCTGCATTCAGCCCACTGCCAGCTTTAGAGCTTCCATCACTTGGAATTGCTGAGATGTCTGAGGCTGTTCACTAATCAGCTGCCCCTCTCCCCAGCTGCGCACTGGTACAGGTTTTAATTGATTTCATTGTGGTCATCATCTCTCCAGCTGTGTCTCAGATCTGAGGGGCACTAGGCCTGGAGGCAGGAAACTGCAGTGCCTGATACTGGAAGTCGGGGGAATAGTCTCTGAACAAATTGACACACCTCCCGGAGATATGGCGTGGTTGCAAGCTACAGAGTGCTTGAGCAGTGGTGTGTGAGTGTGTGTGTGTGTGTATATGTGTGTGTGTATATATGTGTGTGTGTGTATATGTGTGTGTATGTGTGTGTGTGTGTGTGTGTGTGTGTGTGTGAATCCCAGCTGTAGGCTGTATGGTGTACCCACAGTACCTGAGGAAGTATCCCAGCCACTGACATTGGTAGGCTTCAAGAGCCATCTCTGCACTGAAAAGATGTGGTTTCCTGGGCCTGCCCAGAATGTCAGGGGTGCACTGAAACCTAGGTGCCCCACTTTCAGCCTCCCCTTACCTTTCCCACTGTTTTCCATAACAAATCACTGCTCTTGTAGACCAGAATGGCAGAGAGAAGGGCCCCTGGTCTTTGAGCACCTAGTGATGTATTTCTAAAGCATTGGTCTTCTTTAATAAGTCGAATTGAACCTGTATGTGGGCTGGATGTGCACCTGAGAAGAGAGCCCCCCCAAACTGGCTCCTACCCACAGAGCCTCATTTTTTTTTTTCAGAACATGGTAAGGCAATTAGAAATGAGTTTTTTCAGAGAAATTATCATTCTCAAACATAATGAAGCCATTATGTGCAGAGCAAAGCTTTAAAGTCACGTTTAGGGAAAGTGCAAGTGGTGTGACCAGAGTGCATGATTTAATGGTCCCCGAAGTGACTCACCAATAGCTGGGGTGCTTCTTCACAGAGCATAATAGATGCGGGGGACTGTAGGAAGCATTTGCCTTTGGACAGACCAGGTCTATGTGAGCATTTGAGCACCGGTGGACACTTAGGTTCCTCCTTTACCAGACCAAGGCTGAGGTTTCCTGTGCAGCTGAGAAGGGTTCTCAGATGACCTCCCATTTCTGGCTCTGAACTTTCTCTTTGAGTCCCTTCCCTGTTTCTCACCCCTGCTAATAACCATCTTTGGGATGCCCCAGAAGCTCTACTGTCCACAGAGTTTGTCCAGTATACACATTAGATAGGCATATGTCCTTTAGAAAATGGTGTTGCCATGCGGCTTGGGGCTCTGCAGGATCAAGAGATGAGGGGCTGGGCTGGGATTCAGCTCAGTGGTGGAGTGCTTGCCTAGCTGTGCTAGAAGGGGAAATGATATCAAAAGACAAGGGTTCAAAGCTGCTGCTAGAAGTGCAGAGAACCAAGGAACAATATGACCATCCTTGGTCATCCATATATCTGGCCTGTAGCCATCCATATATGTGGGCTCAGTGACCCAGACAGCTTCCCCTAGGTAGACCATTGGCTTCTAGAGGCCTTCCTCTCTAGTCTGGGCTCTCATCAAGCCTGAGGATTGGCTGACTAGAATGAGGCTCTGGTTCTGCTGCAAAGAGAGTCCAGATGTGACTGCTCACCAGCCCATTATGTGAGACCTTCCCAGCTTCCAGGGGTCCCTCTCTACCTATGACACAGACATGGTTGTAAGTGGGGCTCAGTGACTCTATATCCCAGAGGGATGCCCACCAGAAGGCTTTCTACCTCTCCTGGCTGAAAGTACAGAGCCTGAAATGGGAACCAGGACTTAAAGGGATATGGAAATCAGACTGCTTTGTGTACAAGGTGGCATAGAAGAGGAATACAACTCTAACAGAGGCAAGCAGAGGAGTCTGAGCAGAGGGGATGAGGCTAAAGGACCACCCTGAGGTCTCATTCAAACCTTTTCAGTCAAGGCCTCCCTTCAAACCCCACATCTGAGCTCCACTTAGGAAGTGGAACCCCATAGAGTAATCTCTCTGCATTGTTTTCTGTGATGGTCTGGCTCCTGGTCCCAGAGCCATGGGGGATTCATTTTTGTCCAGCATGTGGCCAACATGGACCAGTCCTTCTGATGCATCAGCATGTCAGCTGGGATTAGCCACTTCACAGGATGCCTTTAACAGCAGGGCCTCTGCCACAGATAAGGGCAGAGTGGAGAGGGGATCCCTATATCCCACGTTTGCCTACATGGTCTCTCCTAGAAGGCTGAGCCACCTGAGATTGTGGAAGCAGCCACATGATTTGATGTCAACAACAGGAAGACTTCAGGGTTGCTACTCAAACCTAGGCTCCTGTTTACTTCGAGAATGATTAATCATGGTCCCAAGGGTCTTCCCCTATTCACACTCAGGGCTCACCTTTATAGTAAGTCATAAATCTTTGAGCCTCAATCTGACACTGGTGGTTATATGAGGTATGGAGGGGATGAGCCCCCAGCATACACAGAGGTCATTCGGTGTAGCAGAAAGGCAAAGTCGGGAAGCAGAATGGCAGCGGGTTGCTTTTCTGGGATCCGAGCGAGGCCGGGCAAACCCCTCTGTAGCCCCGACCTCAACACGGATCCGGCACCCATCTCAGCTGAGAAGCTCTTGCGAGGGCCAGGGCCGGTTATTAATACCCAGACCAGCACATTCCCAGCTGGCAGCGGGACAGGTGGCTGCTGCAGCTCAGCAGCGGGCGTGGCGTAGAACTCTAGGGAGGCGGGAGACCCGCACCACACCGTGTGCCCCGAGCGGAGCGGGCTCAGAACCTCGCGTCCCGCCGCCCAGCCTGGGAGAGCGCACAGGGACGTCCTGGCGGCACGGCTTTCCGAGCAACATTAGCCAGCCTGCGCGCGGTGATGGCCACTGGGTCTCGAGTATCTGAGTGACAGGACGCTGGTGTCTCTCTTAAGCCCTGGGCTGGGAGGCAACCGATGGCTTCGTGACTGAGGTGAGCGCACGGTCGTGGGCTGCACAACCCGAGGCACCCGGGCGCGCCGGGCTACTGCCTACCCCGAGCCCAGCGTGCACCTCTCAACCCCGGAGGGCGCGGCTCGCGAGTGCCCGGGAGCGCACTGGAAACTTTCACCATCCCTGGACTGGTGACTAGAGGGTCAGTCGTCATTTCTGCGTTCTGCCGGGCAGGAGGACCCCAGTGTCTCTGGTGCTGACCAGTGAGGTGAGACAGCAAGGGGGAAGAGGACTTCTCACCCTAGATCTGCCTGGTGCTTCTGCTTTGGCTGAGGAGAAAGAGCACTTCCACAGACAT
Source organism: Peromyscus californicus insignis (assembly GCF_007827085.1). Lineage (NCBI taxonomy): Eukaryota > Metazoa > Chordata > Mammalia > Rodentia > Cricetidae > Peromyscus > Peromyscus californicus. The sequence goes on along the minus strand of NW_026294551.1, from coordinate 931,336 downwards.
TTCAGGGCCTGGATGTTGGAGAGGCCTGTGCAACTCCGGGTCTTCTCAATCCACTTTCTCTCAGAAAGTTCACCCTTTAGGTCCACCCTTTAGGCCTTTCTTTTTCTTGTGAGGCTAACCTAATCGAGTCATCAAAAGTCTGAAGTATACGAACCTTAGAGGGGTTTTTTGTTTGGTTTGGTTTTTTGAGACAGGCTTCCTCTGTGTAGCCCTGGCTGTCCTAGAACTCGAATTCAGGGATGTAGACCAGGCTGGCCTCGAATTCAGGGATCTGCCTGCCTCAGCCTCCTGAGTGCTGGAATTAAAGGTGTGCACTGCCACCCTTGGCTGAAGCTTAGACAGGTTTTTTGTTTTGTTTTTAACGTGTGAGTACCACTGAGGGCAGGGAATGTGCATACCTAGCCATGAGGGATTTCCAGTGTTCCACAGTGAGAACACACACACACACACACACACACACACACACACACACACACGCACGCACGAATGCACGCACACACACACGAACGCACACACGTGCGCACACGCACGCACGCGCGTGCGCGCACACACGCACACCACTGCTTTGACCTCCTGTAACCGTTAATGAACTCATCTCGGAGGGAGCCACATTTGAACTCCTGCCTGCTACTGTCCTTCAGAACCACGTTTCACCCACACTGCAGCACAGGTCTTTTCATTTCTGCGGGTCATTTTAATGGAACTTTTGCTTTATACTATTGCTGCTGCTATTTATGGTCAATTGGGTTGTTTCAAACTCATTAGACACAAAGCTGCTGTTCTTTGGAGTGTAAGTGGGATCACTGGTGACACAGTACACACCTGTTTTGCTTCACTGAAGTGCCAAACTTTTCCAAGGCTGCTGTAGCATTTCACATTCTCAATTGCAGTCATTGGAAAGTCTAGTTATAACTCCCATAACTCAAGAACAGGTGCATTGATCTTTCTGGCTATAGGCATGTAACAAGTCTTTTTCTACCCTGCCAACCAGCTCCCAAATAATGACACAGGGACTTATTGTTATGAAAGCTTAGCCTTAGCTTAGGTTTGTTCCTAACTAGTTCTTACTATGTTCTATCACATGGCGTTACCTCTCTCCCATCTTGTACCTCCTGTTTCCTCCATGTCTCCTGGCTACTCCTGTGCGCCTAGATTCCTCCTCCTCTTCCTTTCTCTTCCCAGAAATCCTGCTATTGGCTATTGGCTGTTCAGCTTTTTATTATACCAGTCACAGCAATGCACCTTCACACAGTGTACAAATATTCACAACACAGGCATGCTCTGTGTGTGTGCCTGTGAGCGCACGTGCACGCTTTAGAGTTCGTGATTTTGATTTGCATTTCTCTGTGGTAACAAGCTGTGCAGAACATCTTTTCATTAGTTTGTGGCCTTTTGGGTATTTTCCTTCAGTCATTCCTGTTCAGTTTGCCTGCCCCCCCCCCCCCGCAAACGGCCAATTATTCTTTCCTTCACGGTTTACAGTTCTTGCGTGTACATTGTTCACTCGTCCATTGATCTGATGTATATTTTCTCATCTCACTTTTACTTGTTTAATGAAGTTCTTAATTTTGATGAATCTTGGGGTTTCGTGTTTTTTTTAAAGACTTTATTTTTATTATGTGTATAAATGTTGTTTGCATATATGTATGTACTTCACATGTGTGCCTGGTACCTGAGGAGTTCAGAAAAGAGTGTCTGACTCTCTGGAGTTGGAGTTACAGACGGTTATTAGTTGCTGTGGTGGTTTGAATTAAATGGCCCCATCGGCTCATAGGGACTGGTACTTTTGGAGGGTGTGGCTTGTTGGAGGAAGTGTGTCACTGGGAGTGGGCTTTGAGGTCTCAGAAGCTCAAGCCAGGCCTAGTTTTTCACTCTCTTCCTGCTGCCTGCGGATCCAGGTGTAGAACTCTCAGCCATCCTTCCAGCACCACGTCTGCCTGCTGCTACCATGCTTCCTGCCACGATGATAATGGACTAAACCTCTGAATTGTTTAATCCAGCCCCAATTAAATGTTTTCCTTTGAAAGAGTTGCCATGGTCATGGTGTCTCTTCACAGCAATAGAACCCTAAGACAGCTGCCATGTGGGTGCTGGGAATCCAACCCAATTCTTCTGAAAGATCAGCAAGTGATCTCTCCAGCCCCAGTTAAGCTTGTTTTTAAGTAATCTTTTCCTGAGCTAGAGAGATCACTCAGTGATTGAGAGCACTTGCTGCTCTTGCAGAGGACCTGAGTGTGGTTCACAACCACATGGGGGTTCACAACCATCTGCAACTCCAGTTTCAAGGTATCTGATATGCTCTTCTGGCCCCTGAAGATACCCTGATGTGTACCTGGTATACATACATTTGTGAAGTCAAAACACTCGTACATATAAAACAAACCTGAGAGAGAGAGAGAGAGAGAGAGAGAGAGAGAGAGAGAGAGAGAGAGAGAGAGAGAGAGAGCTGAGAGGGCTGTTCTTTAAAAAATAAAAATGTCGGGCATAGTGGCACACTCAGGAGGCAGAAGCAGGTGGATCTCTGTGAGTTCAAGGCCATTCTGATCTACATAGAGAGTTCCAGGCCAGCCATGGCTGCATACTGAGCCTTTGTTGTTTTTTTAAATAATAATAATTTTCTGGAAGGTGGAGAGATAGTTCAGTGGGTAGGAGTGCTTGCCTCCAAGACTGACGACTTTAGAGCCTGGAGATCTACACAGAAAAAAAGGAAAAAGATCAATCCCAAAAGTGTCCTAACCTCCACATGAACACTGTAGCATTCCCATATGTACACACGCACTCACACATGCACACCAAATAAGAATGTAAGTTAAACAATTTTTTAGAAAAAAGAAGTATTTTCCTACTGTGACTCATAATGATTTCTTCCAAAGGCTTTTTTGGCTGTCCTCCATCACTATATATGTAATGTAAGGCAAGGATCCAGGCTCATTTCTTTGGTAAGATAAATGAAAAATTTACCTATTTTTCTATTGGAACTTTTAAGCTCAGTTGATATTACTTTGTGACTGGAAGAAATCGCCTTTTTAAAGTATACAAGTGACATAATCAGGAAACGGGACTCTTAGGTTGCAGAGCTAGATCTTAGGACTCTCATCTCTGCCCAGTGCTGACCTCTGCCATGCTGTGACCAGCTTTTCAGAAAAGCAAAGGCCTTACATTTGCATTGGAGTGGGACTGGGTTCCTGCTGGGTGGGCAGTGGGTCCCAGTGGCCCTATGGTCCCTCTGTGTAGCTGGGGAGATGACACAAAAGGGTTTTTTTTTTTTTTTTTTTGAGGGTTCCAACAGGGGACAGGACTTGGTGAGCCCTTGTCTCTTCACAGAGGGACAGTGACTGTGTCCATCCTAGAGGCTGGTAGGGCATGGAAGTAGGTGTCTGTCTTGCACCTTTGACACTAATCTTCTCCCACAGGACAAGTTTCCTACAGGCCCTCCTCACTGGGCAGTAGGACCCCCACCAGAAGCCCAGTGTGAGGACAGAGATGGCGCTGAGCCTGGAGTCTACAACCAGCTTTCCCATGCTGGCCATGTCAGGAGACACTGTGTCTGAGTTGCCTGGTGGCCCCAATGTGTCCCTCAACAGTTCCTGGACTGGCCTAACAGATCACAGCTCCTTGCAAGACCTGGTGGCCACGGGTGCCATTGGGGCAGTGCTCTCAACCATGGGTGTGGTGGGCATGGTGGGAAATGTATACACTCTGGTAGTCATGTGCCGATTCCTGCATGCCTCAGCTTCCATGTATGTCTATGTGGTCAACCTGGCACTGGCTGACCTGCTGTACCTGTTGAGCATTCCCTTCATTGTGGCCACCTATGTCACTAAGGACTGGCACTTTGGAGATGTGGGCTGCCGCGTTCTCTTTAGCCTGGACTTTCTGACCATGCATGCCAGCATCTTCACTCTGACCATAATGAGCAGTGAGCGCTATGCAGCAATCCTGAGGCCTCTGGACACGGTACAGCGCTCCAAGGGTTACCGTAAGCTGCTGGCACTGGGCACCTGGTTGCTGGCACTGCTGCTGACCTTACCCATGATGCTTGCCATCCGACTGGTGCATAGGGGCCCCAAGAGCCTCTGCCTGCCGGCCTGGAGCCCTCATGCCCACCGTATTTACCTGACACTGCTCTTTGGGACCAGTATTGTGGGGCCTGGCCTGGTCATTGGGCTGCTCTACGTTCGCCTGGCCAGGGCCTACTGGCTATCTCAGCAAGCCTCTTTCAAGCAGACGCGCCGGCTGCCCAACCCCAGGGTGCTCTACCTCATCTTTGGCATTGTCCTTCTCTTCTGGGCCTGCTTCCTACCCTTCTGGCTGTGGCAGCTGCTGGCCCAGTACCATGAGGCCATGCTACTGGCACCCCAGACTGCACGCATCGTCAACTACCTGACCACTTGCCTCACTTATGGCAACAGCTGCATCAATCCCTTCCTCTATACACTGCTCACCAAGAACTATCGTGAGTACCTTCGTGGCCGCCAGCGGTCGCTGGGTAGTAGCTGTCGTGGCCCAGGGAGTGCAGGCAGCTTCCTGCCCAGCCGAGTCCACCTCCAGCAGAACTCAGGCCGCTCGCTGTCCTCCAGCAGCCAGCAGACCACAGAGACCCTCATGCTGTCCCCAGTTCCCCCTAGTGGGGCCTTTGTCTGAGAGTCCCTGTTTGAGCCTGGGGGTAGGAAAGGACCCAAAGCCAGGCCACTCAGGAGCCCATTCCCGGAATCCCCTATTCAAACCTAACCATCTTGTCTGTCCTCAACTCTCTTCTGGAAAGTTCCCTGTTCTTCTTCACTGCTGCTCACTTCAACTCCATCAGCACCTTTCCTGCAATGCCAACACTCCTCTGAACCTCTCTCTCCGGATCTTCAGAAGCTGTGGCCCAGACCCTCTTCTGAAGACCCCAGAGAATTGAGTCATCTAAAGCCTACTTACTCAGAGCAGCTGTGCAGGGCTGGGAACCTGATCTGGAGATGTAAGCTCTTCCAGCCTTGAGGACCCGCCCCCACTGGTGGGTAAGGGGTCTGTAGACAATTTCTACCCTCTCCCTCTCCTAACCCCAACCCATGGTAGCTTCTTGTTTCCATATGCACACAGAACAATAAACCCTGTGCTCTGTAGTCTGCCCTGCCTCGGTGCTGGGGATGGAAGGCTGGAGGGGGTGGTCCTGGACTCATGAGGCACCTGAGTGTTCGGTGAGGGCATGTCTGCTTTCCAAGCCTTTGCCGGTGGATGTCCCTACATGGGAGCCCTCCCATTTATTTAGGGTGGGAAGGAGGGCAGATAACTGAGAGGTATGAGAAGCTGGGGTGGGATGGGCAGACTGGGAGGAGAAGCTGCCAAGCTAGCAGTGGAGCTCAAGTGTAGAAAGGAGGCCCTGCAGGCTGTAGTTCTTAGATGAGGCAATCAAACCCACATGTGGCTCATAGTGACAGCAATGAGGCCTTGGCTTCACTGTTCCTGGACAAACTGTTTCTCTGTCCCAAGTACCATCCTCAGGACATCCTTGCCTTGGCTGACCATTCCTCCTACCATGGCCAGACAACACCTGTCCTCCCCCTTTAGGGTGATCATCAGAGGCTGGGACAGCACCTTGGTCCGGTTAGTACTCTTGCTGTGGCAGGTACACCCCTGTGGCAGGATATGAAGTTCAGGTCTCTGGAGTGATACAGTGCTCCAGAAGTAGATTCTGGTGACTGGCCACAGTACTTTGTGCTTCTCTATGGCTAAGATAGTAGATTTATTTTGCTATTAAAAAGCAAAATAAGCCGGGCGGTGGTGGCGCACGCCTTTAATCCCAGCACTCGGGAGGCAGAGCCAGGTGGATCTCTATGAGTTCGAGGCCAGCCTGGTCTCCAAAGCGAGTACCAGGAAAGGCGCAAAGCTACACAGAGAAACCCTGTCTCGAAAAAACCAAAAAAAAAAAAAAAAAAAAAGCAAAATAAGAGGAGTCAGGTATTGGTGGCACACGCCTTTAATCCCAGCACTCAGGAGGCAGAGACAGGAGGATCTCAGTGAGTTCAAGGCCAGCCTGGTCTACAGAGCTAGTTCCAGGACAGGCTCCACAGAGAAACTCTGTCTCGAAAAAAACCAAACAAACAAACAAATAAAAAAAACAAAGAGGAATACACATGGGCACATACATGAACACACGAAGTCTGTGCTAAATATCAAAGACTTTGTCTCTAAATTAAAAAAATAAAAAAACATTTTTTTTTGAGATAGTGTCTCACTATGAAGCCCTGGTTGGCCTCAAACTCACTATGTAGACAAGACTGGCCTTGAACTCACAAAGATCCACATGGGATTAAAGGCCTAACTCTAAATTAAAATTTTAAAAGGGCTGGGAATATAGCTCAGTGTCAGAACACGTGCTTAGCATGTGAGAGGCCCTAGGTTTCACCACCACCTCTGCAAAACAAAACCAGCAACTGGCTAGTGAATTCACTTGAGGAATATGTGGGTGGCGGGACAGAGCATCCTAACCCAGGCTGGGAACCCCTGCCCCTGGGCTGCCCCGTTCCTTTGCCCCAAACCCCGCTGTCTCTTTGATGCTGGGCTTTGGCATTAGAAAGCCCCTTCTTTCTTGACAAAGTCCAATTCCTGGTCTTGTTTCTAAGAACTCAGGGTTGGGACCAAGTTTGTACCACCTTACTTGACACTCACTCCGGTTGTGGGCTCAGTCCTGGGCAGGGGTGGCCCTCATTCCAGGCCCACTTCTCTGGGAGGCTTCCTCATGCTCCAGAGCTCAGATGACCCAGAGAAGGGAGTTTCTGCAACACTATATGCCCACTTAGGGCACTGTGATCCAGAGTCAGCACGCAACTGAAGGGGTGGGTACCATCCCTGGAGAGAACCATATCCCTCCTCCCCTCAGAGGCTGTTCTAGAGTACAGGATGGGGTGGCCAGGAACTGGAAAAGCCTGAATGATGTGGAGTGTAGCCTCATCCCTAGAGCCAACATCAGGGAGGTAACCTAGTGAGGTCTGTGGGAACATGTGTCTTTATCCAGAGGGACCTGATATATTCCAGATATCCCTACCAGCCTGACAGTAACAAAGTCCTAAAGCCAGAGCTTCCAAAAGGCCACTTGTAATAAGAACCACTGTCCTGGAAAAACTTGGATGAATAACCAGCATCTCTGTGACAGTCACTATCCTAGAGTCTTGGCACCCACTAGATCTGGCCTCAGAGCCTCTTTGGACCAGCACTGACAGAGGTTGGTGCAGAACAATGATAATGCATGTATATATGTGCACACACACACACACACACACACACACACACACACACACACACACACACCAAACACACTACATATAACAAATGCACCAAGTACACACCCAAACATGTATCCCACCACACATTCCACATCACACACAACAAATGCATAAAACATTTACCTCATACATTCACCCCTAATACACATACCATATCATGTACAACACCCATCAAACTTACCATATGCATATATGTACATACCACAGACATAACATATAAAATACACAAAACCCACAACATATACAAACACATACTAAACACACACAGCACACTCTGCCATCCTCTAGAGATTCTGCCTGTGACAAACTAATAATGGAGGTAACATGTCAGCTTTCAATATGAGTGATACCAAGCATAACTTCCAAGTCTCTCTACCTCTCTGGGTAGTGGGGCTGGGCATAGCCACCATCACAGAGTCACCTTGGCTCTGTCCTTCTTTGGCCCATAGCTTCAGTGGCAGGCCCATCTATGGCCTGCCTGCCCTTGCGTCCAGCTGGGAGCTGGAGCTGCCCTCCACTGAGACCTTCCTGTCATACCCAGCACAAACTGAAAGCCCTGCTAGCGGACTCCTGTTGGAGCATGCGGACTTCACTGTCCTGCCAGCTTGCCCATCACTGACCTGGGCCCTGCTCACCCACCATGTTTTGGGGACAATGTCCTCCTGGACCCATGATTGCCAGCTAACATGGTAATTTTCCCTCTTCATTTCTCAGGTCCTCAGAGAACTTTTAGCTTCCTGTTCCAAATAGAAAGTGCCGGCAGGGAGTCTGAACCTGGGGTGAGCAGCAGTCCTGCTGATTGGTACCCAGGGGCTCCCTAGGACATGAGCCTTTCTAGAGTAGCCTCCAAGCTGTCAAAACAGAAAAGACAGGAAAAGGTGGCCTGAGGACCCAAGCCTGGGCAAGGACAAGACAGTCAGGTCTGGAGCTTGGAATAAATTCAGGGAAAGTTATGATAGAGAGAGTCCTGTGCTGCTCTGGCCAGCCAGGAGAGAAGGGGAGGATTCAACGATAGGAGGGAGGGGAAGGGGTCATGAGAAGTGGGAAGGAGACAGAGGTGGAGTGGCCATGTTCCTAGGCTTGATCTGGCTGTTAATGAGGTCCCCATCCGAGTCCAGGCATAGCCTCCTGGGCAGTGATAGCCAGTGGCTGGGGAGGGGAAACTTGACCTGTGTGATGGATGATCCCACTGAGGCTGAGGGGCATAGGATGATAGATCAAGTTCTTTAGCTTTTAAATGTCATCCACCCAACACTCAAACTCTAGCAAAGAAGAAAACAAACTGAAATGCTCGTGTGATGCACCCTGTGCTTTGTGTCAGAGTGTTGGAGGAAGGTGAAGCTGGCCTTTGACTGCTGCCCCGGGCCTCTGACTGTCCCAGGATGAGTTGGCTTCTTGGGACACCTATGTTCCAGGACAGGGTTCCAGATTCACATGCCCTTAGGGTGTGAAGTCCACCCACTCTGCCTGGGCCTCTTGCTTTATCCTACATTAGACCTGGGCAGGAGCTGCTGGACAGTGTTGCCTGGGCAGGAGGTCGAGGCCACTCATCACAGTTCAGCCTGGCTGTGGATGCCTGTCTGAGGCCATGGGATTTGGGCAGAGAGTCAGAAGCATCTGCTTCTGATCTAGACACAGTGTGGACAACAGCCACGAGAGCAGAGGCTCCAGGGTCTTTGTGCCACTTTCCTCCAAGGTGCTAAACACCCCAATACTATAATCTTCCAGTGAGGTAACCTGGCTCAGAAATGGCTCAGATCTGAACCAGGCTGACCCTGGAGACAAGAGATTTGCCTTAAGTGGATGAGACACTCTACCAGGCAGGTGACTGTGTCCCTCAGGAAAGCAAAACTCAGGTGGCATTTTACACATTTTCGTGTGGTGGTTTGAAAGAAAATGGCCCCACAGGCTCATAGGGAGTGGCGCTATTAAAAGGTGTAGCCTTGTTGGAGGAAGTGTGTCACTGTGGGGGAGGGGCAGGACAGGCTTTAAGGTCTCCTATGCTCAAGCTACACCCAGTGTGGGACACAGTCTCTTTCTGATGCTTGTGTATCAAGATGTGGAACTCTCAGCTCCTTCTCCAGCATCATGTCTGCCTGCACACCGCCATGTTCCACCATGATGATAATGGACTAAACCTCTGAAACTGTAAGGCAGCCCCAATTAAATGTTTTCCTTTATGAGAGTTGCAGTGGCCATAGTGTCTCTTCACAGCAAAAGAAACCCTAATTAAGACAATGTGAAATATAAAATCATGAAAGAATGAAGGAGAAAAATGAGTGCCCATATTTCTAAAATGAGGAAAAGAAAGATGACTGCAAGTCTGATCCAGTGGATGGTGGTGGTGCACACCTTTAATCCTAGCACTTGGGAGGCAGAGGCAGTTCAAGGCCAGCCTGGTCTACACAGCAAATTCCAGGCAGCCAGGGCTATATAGTGAGACCCTAATTAAAAAAGAAAGGAAGGAAGGAAGGAAAGAAAGAAAGAAGGAAGGAAGGAAGTCTGACCTAGAACCCAGAGCTCTCCAGAAGAGGGAAAAACTCTGGTTATATAGGCCATTTAGAATTTGATGCAAAAAAAAAAAATGCTATAAGCCAAAATAGAGAGTCTGTGGTTTAAAACAAAACAAAACAAAACAAGACCCAAAAAATTGACCTTTCTCATCAAGAGCCCCGTGGGATTGGTTGATAGAACATTTGCCCAAGAGGTATGAGGGATTGGGTTCCATGCCCAGCACCACAAAATTATATATATATACAAAATGGATATGATCAAGATACCTTGTTTACATGTATGAGACTGTCAAAGAATAAATAAAACATAGTCTATTTTAAAATTCAAATAAATAAATAAATTGAGCCACATCAATGTTTATGACTCTTGCCTGAGAGATGGGGATTTTATCCTGAAATCCAAATATCAGATGTTGATAAGGATTTATGCAGCAAGGATTTGCTTTCAGCACTGTCATGGAATGTCTCACAGCTGTTAACTAGGTCATAGCATGGCATCTTCAAAGAATGTTCTGTGGAGTCAGAAAGGGATGAATCTGAGGCACGGTGGTCATGGAGAGAGACCAGAACATAAAATTGTATAGCACAATCTCAAGTTTCATCTAAAACAAACAGAAATGCACTTGTGATTGTGTGCACAGGAATCTGGTGTGTGGTTGTATGTGGACATGCATGTGTGTGTGTACAAGTATGCCTGTGTGTAGGATTGCATGGTATGTAAATATACACACACATATACAAAAAAAGCTTCACAGAAGTGCCTTCAATATCAACAATGTTAGCTGATGGTGGGAAAACTTTAGTGTTTTTAATCTTATACTTTCTGAAATTTCTCCCAGAGGATACTTGCAGCTTTAAATTTGGGAATGTTATTTAAGTATAGCAGTGTCAGAGACTTCCACTATTACTCCAAGCTTAGCTGGACCAGAGCATTTCCAGACTAAAAAGGGTCCCGTGCTTCCCAGGTTTCCTAGATTAACACCCCTGCACACTGGGCCATCATCGGCTATGCCATAGGGAGAAGGAAATGGAGTAAGTGCAAGAGCCTGGGAACTGAAGAAGTCAGAACTAGGGTCCAGGCTCATGTTGCCCAACCACCAGAGGTCCCCTGCCTTTGAAGGCCCCACTTTGCTAAACTTTTCTTTTCTCCAGTGTCCACCCCATTATTTAGGTCTGGTCCAGCCCCCTTCGGGCCCTATGCACTGGGTCCTGGGCTCCTTCGCTTTGTGAATCTCACGGTCAATGGCTCTAATCTGTGAGGTGTACACAGAGCAAGAGGATGTGGGTGAGGAAAATGGAGGTCCCTACACACCAAGCAGCTATAGAAACCTGTCTACCCCAATCAGAAGATTTCAACAAGAGGCTTTTCTGCCCACAATAAGCACCTGATTCTAACCTGGTCATGCTGATAATGTCCACAAGACAGGACCTGAACACGTCCCACAAGCATCTCCAGCTACCTTGTCCCAAAGTCCTGGCCAACCCCAGTCTCCCAGAGATTGTTCCTGCTGCTCTCAGGCTTTGCTAAATCAGTGGTTCTCAAACTTCCTAATGCTATGACCTTTTAATACAGTTCCTCGTGTGCTGTGGGGTGTTCTGTATGCTGTGAATGTGCTGCTCTGGTTGATAAGTAAAAAGCTGATTGGCCAGTAGCCAGGCAGGAAGTGTAGGTGGGATAAACAGACATAGAGAATTCTGGGAAGAGGAAGGCTGAGTCAGGAGATGCCAGCCTGCTGTCCAGGGAGCAGCATGTAATGACACACAGGTAAAGCCCCAGAACACATGGCAACACATAGATGAACAGAAATGGGCTGAGTTTAAATGTAAGAGCTAGTCAGTGGAAAGCCTGAGCTAATGGACAAGCAGTTTTAACTAATATAAGCTTCTGTATGTTTACTTGGGTCTGAGCAGCTGCAGACTGGGTGGGACATAGGAAACCATCTAGTTACACTCATGTTGTGGTGACCCCCAGCCATAAAATTATTTCATTGCTACTTCATAACTGTAATTTTGATACTGTTATGAACCATAATATAAAAATCTGATATACAACCCCAAAGGGGTTGTGACCCACAGGTTGAGAATAACTATTCTAGAACTTTATGGTAGGATCTGGCATCTGTGACCTTGTGTGTCTGCATCCTATTGGTATGCTGTACAGTGGGCATAGCTCACTTTCTGTGGCTTTAAGGAATCTGCTGATGGATGAACCACAATCTATAGGTAGACACGGGGATTTATACAGTACAGATATCAACAGGTTGTCAGGTGCCCCATGATACTTGAAACCAACAGTGGTGCAGCCACATGGCCACTGCTTGTCTAGAGTAAAAGCCAAGTCACTGTTCTAGTGGTTGGGCCATGACCGCTCATGGAGAGGCTAGAACTTTCCTGTTCTTGGCCTTCACCACTGATCCAAGGTATTTCCAGTGTGTTTGAGAAGAAAGTTCTTCTCATAGAATGCTGGTGCGTGCTCCACTGAAAGACACTGGCTAAACTGGAGTTGTTTTGTAAAAAGCAAAGTTAAGTGTTGAGAGTGCCAGGAGCAGAAGACTTTGCCAAATATGGGAAGACCTCAGCAAGCCCAGCAGCCAGATGGCCTGGCTAGACTGAGTGCCCCTGTGCCTTATGAGAAGGCCACAGGGATAAGACATATCTGTCCTTATCCAAACCTTTACTCAGCTCTCTCAGTCCAGAGCAAAACCAGGCAACAGTGATGGTATCCTGACAAGCTGTGCACCCCACAAGCAAGAAGAGTAGAGGCCTTGCATCTAGTAGATGAATGGACTGAGTGAATGAAGGAAGAAAGTTCCTCATCTAGCAAACTTGGTAGACAAACAGTTTACCAGGCATGATCCCATTCTCCAGCCAAAAGGCTGATCTGTCTTCAAGCAGCTCTATTATTGCTTGGATTTGGCTTCAGAGCACCTTGCCTCAGCTCAGTGTTAATGCCACGTCTCCCAGGCTAGATGTTTTTACAGCTCCAAACTGGAAAAGGTAGGAGGTGCCCAGCTGACTGCATGGGGTACACCAGTGGAGGTGGGTATGATGACACCATGGCTCAGAGCACACCTACACCCATGTAAGTCATTCATCAACGGAAAAGGACACACATCAAGGTTTCCTGCATTCATAATCTTTCCAGGAATGAAGTCCTTTGGTAAGTATCACCTACAAGCAGAGTGGATATTATCTCAATTAAAGGGAACCACAGGGGCCCCCACCTGGACTATGGGGATGATACTGCCAGTGCTGAAACATGAGAAAGCCCTTACCTGCAAGGACAGCAGGAGCAAATGACTGTCACTGGTTTGTGAAGGCCTAACCTCTTCCTGCCCAGAACTTGCACCCAGCAGGAGGGGGTGGTGTTGTTGCTCTTGCCAGGCCACCAGAAGAGCCATCAGGGGAGGGGTAGCTAAGAGCTAGGCTCTGAAATACCCTTGGGAAGGTTCTGGGGAGCTAGTCAAGCCTGTCCTGGCACCTCTCCTCACCATATGCAAGTTTTTCCATTCAAATTCCAGACAGATGACGGATGGACGGAAGCCAGGTTGCTGGAGCCAATGTTAGGCACCTCCAGACTGAGGCCATTTCTAGGTCAGTGAGAACCCTGTCCCATGTGGAGTCAGGAAGGCCAAATCCCTCAGGACTGACCTGGCTCCAAAAGATCCCGATCCCTGTCCCTGTCCCCTAATCTGTCAGAGCCTGATGCACAGGCTAGCAGTGGCCTATGGCTGAGCAGTGGTATACTGCAGCTTTGTCTTCCTGGAACCACAGATGCTGAGGCAGGGTGGGGTCAATGGTAAGGAAGTGCAGGAAAGCAGCCAGGACTCTATCTAGCACATCACACCTCTCTGCCCACCCTTCCCTACCAACACATGCTCTCTGTTCAGCCCAGGCGTCACCTTCTGGAGACGTCCCTTCCTCCCCTATTCACCTGCAGTGCTCTCAGACTACACAGATTGGCTGGCCATCTGTCTTTCAGGTATTACAGTGACCTCAGCTGTCCTGACGCTTGGTCATTTTTCTATTAAGTCCTCTTAGATAAGGAACTAGGGGTATAAGGGGCACCCAGGCTTTGCAGACAGAGAACAAGGGAGAGGGTATGCAGTCAGATGCTAAGTGCCAATGGTTTCTTGCAGGATTTAGAAAAGACACTGCCCAGAGGCTGTGCTGGTGGTGCTTCCATCTGCCCAGTGGCCATGAGCCTGGAACGCAGCTACTTTAGCTAGCCAGCAGGGACATAGTGAGCCTTTCACAGCTTCTGGCAACTCATAGCATGATCGAAAGTCCAGATCCTGTGTCTCACTCAATAAGTATGCATCAATGTGGAATTAGAGGCACCACGGGTGCCCAGGGTGGTGCCCGGTACACTGGCAGTCAGTGTTGGCTAGTCTATGCCAAGAATCCTCGTAGGGCTGGGACCCTGAACAGGATTGGGCCTGTGGCCTGGTGGGTGAATCAATATGCACATAAAGCCTGAAGTGTAGACATGTATTAGGACTGTCTGAGCTGAAGGCCTCTGAGAGGGGCATGATGCATGGGGAAAGGTGGTGGTTATCCCTCCCAAACCCAGCCTGTGATTGGCCTCATTAGAAGACAAAGATGAGGATGGCTCATTGGTCTGGACCTATGCATAGCCAAGACCCCCCCACACACACACACACACACTTTGTGTACTTCTAGCCTTCCCTGAGGTTAAAAGGGTGCTTTGCCGCAGGGGGTGAAAGCTAGGCAGGCCTGAGCCGAGGGGCTGGGCACACTGGGGAAAGACAAGAGATTGAGGCAAGATGCATGAAGTTAAGAAGCTAAGGTGTGTGGAGACCCTAGGGTACCCATCCCCTTATCCTTCTCAGGCCTTTTAAAGAGTCCCAACTAGCGCTATCTGTTCTTTTTGTTTGTTTGTTTTTTGAGACAGGGTTTCTCTGTGTAGCTTTAGGAGCCTGTCCTGGAACTTGTTCTATAGACCAGGCTGGCCTAGAACTCATAGAGATCCACCTGCCTCTGGTTCCTGAGTGCTGGGATTAAAGGCGTGCTCTGTTCTTATAAAAGGTCACAGGAGGGGGCATTATGTGATCTTCCAACATGGCACAGCCAGAGAGAATTCTGTGAGCCCCCGCCTGCCTTCTCAAGAATACGGATACAGCCCTAAGCACCCCCTTGTTCTGCCTAATCTAGGCCTCAAGAAGGCTTAATAAGATAGAAAGCCAGATGGGGCTGAGTTGGAGCGATATCCTCTACAGGGTAGTCCACAGGCCACAGACCCTTCCCTGCATGTGTGTGCATGGTGTGCACATACGGGTGCAGATACCAAGGGCGATCACAGTACAGAAGGGCAACTGAGAGCCCCAGAGAGAACAAAGGGGTGTGTCTTAACTCCTAACGGGCAAGAACTGCTCTCTCCCAGTTGGTGCTAACAGGAAGGAAATAAAAGCACAGAAAAGACGCTCAGGTTAAGACCCATGGAAAGCCAGGCATGGTGGTGCACACCTTTATTTCCAGCACTTGGGAGGCAGAAACAGGCAGACTTTTGTAAGCTAGAGGTCAGCCTCGTTTACATACCAAGTTCCAAACCAGTCAGAGCTACACAATGAGACACTATCTGAGAGAGGGAGAGACAGAGACACAGACAGACAGAGACAGAAAGACAGAGATTCATGGAGAGAGCTGAAGGCCTGGCACAAGGCGACTCACAGGGATGAAAACAGATACTCAAGAAATGGATGAAACCCTGATATTTACAGTGTCAGGTGTCCCAGGAGAGACTGCTGAGATGGGACTGGACTGCAATTTATCAGAGAGCCTCTAGGGAAGTGTATCCAGGTTTCCTTTGTTTGATTTCAACCTACTATTTCCAATGTGTTTGTCTTGCTGCTTTGAACTTTGGGTGATGTTTCCCCAGGTTATCTTGAAAGTAATGTGTCAGTTGAGCACATGAAACATAAATAAACTCTGGCTGTTGCTTTGCTTACCTCCTGCCTCAGTTAAGAGCATTTAAGAGGTGGGACATTGCATGGAGGCTTAGAAGAGGTTCCACAGAGGTTGATGGTACCTAGATTAAGGCTGTGTGGAGGCCAGATAGGTAACAGGACGATTTTCAGATCTCTCCAGAGTGCCACTGCAAGCATTGGGTATGGGAAACCATGGATGGGACTCACAGAATATATGTGAGGGTTTGGGATTAGACCTGCCCATACCTGAGCTTGCAGGGTAGTAGCCATGAACCCGAAGTCCCTGCCTCCCAGACCTGGCTTCCTTTCCAGAATCCCAGTGCTTTCCCTGGAGATTTGCAAGGTGGGACCCATGCAGTCTTCGATCTCCATTTCAGTGACAAGCAAAAGTGTCTTTCATTCTGTCCACATGATCTAGACCCCCAGGACAGGCAACAAGTGGGGAGACTTGTGGCTGTGGGGACAGCTGAAGCTGAAGCTGACAGTACTATGTAGGTATCATACAGGATGTTCTTGTCACATCCACAGGACTCTCAACTCTTACTCACTAGGTCTGTCCAGGCATGACACTATAAGAAGATGCTGGCCCAGAAATAGTGAATGAAGGTCCTTTATGAGCTCCACTCCCTGGCTTCCACGTGACATATCTTTGGCAATGTTTCAATGACAACCACAGATCTAAAGGAAAAAAATTACGGGGCCTCCTTGGCATTGTCTAGAAGGGGCTCACACAGACTTGGCTGTGAATCTGAGGAGGAAACTGCACTGGCTTTGCACTTGCTCTGAAGAAACCTGTCAGGTTATAGTATAACACAGGCTGAACCCATGTCTAGAGTGTCACCTTATACTGGCTGCTGGGTGATGCTTGCTCAAATGCCCATGGCTATCCTTAACTACTAGGACCTGCAGGATCACCCTTGTTCCAGTCCCAAACCCCTGACCATTGTTGACACGTGATCCCAGCTTTGGTCCCAGCTGTGGAGGAGTGTTCTTGGCCATGTGACCTTTCCAGAAGCTTCTGGAGCTTCATTAAGACCCATGACCTATTCCCACTCAAGTACTGCTTTTCATGCTGTGTCTGGCTGGCTTGGGATAAGATGGCCAGACCTCCTCACCAGGTAGGTACTGCCTAATATTTAAAGGCTGCAGAGGATATCAGGGCTATGACTATGGGGGAGGTGCCACGCAGCCTTGCCATGCAGCCCATGACATGCCTGTCTTAACTACAACCAGAAATCCAAGGGTCAGAGCCACAAGATGACAACTGCAGGGAGGCCTGGCACCACTGCCCCGACGGACAGGCCCAGGAAGCAGCAGCCCTGCAGTCAGCCTCATCCACCAGCCAGAGCTTGGCTGTTCCCATGATCTACTCAGGAGGACCAATAGGGGGCAGCAGAGGCCTCAGCACTCAGAGCACAGTCTTGTCCGTGGTACAACCTGCTAGAACAAAGGCATGATCCTCTCTGCATGTGGAGATGAGACATCCTGCTCTGAGACAGGTGGTACAATGCAGATCCAGGCTCCTCTATTTGAGATCTCCTCATACCTTCATTGGCCTCACATCTACTCATTCCCAGGGTCTAGGAGCACCCCCCCCCCCTTTATTTTTAATCATGCTGCAAGTCAGCTCATAGGCCTGAGATGCCTGAGCTGTCTTGAACTACCACTGGAGGCATATGGGTTGTGGGGGTAATTTCAACATCAGGGCCACCTGCCTCAGGGGTGCATGGCCATGTGCCATGCTTCCTGGACAGAAGAGGGATGTCCCAGCTGCTCTTCCCAGGATGTTATATCAAGATGGCCAGATGAGTCTGCTTCTTGGGGACATTCTTGGGACTCTATTTACATGTGTGCATGGGGGAGGGGTCAGCCCTTCTCCTGGGGATGTGGTTTCAGGGAGCAACTGTGGCCCATGCTTGACCTGGCAGAAACTGGATTGATCAAGCTGGAGTTGCCCCTGGGGCCCAGGCCTCCCCCATGGCACGTTTATTCCTAGTTCTTCTGACTGCTGCTGATGGGAAAAGAGATGGCACCAGAATGAGGAGACAAATACACTGTGCCTCATGCTGGGCACAGGGATGATGAGACCCTCCTTGGCAGGGACATACTTGGACTTGTACTACAGGGATAATGCTGGTGACAGACAGGGCCCAGCACAGAAGACTGAATTCAGGCTGGTTCTCAGGTACAGACTTAGTCACTCAGTCACACAATGTCCATCTCCTCCTTAAACGCACAGAATTATCCTTCACCCATGAAATTTCTCAGGTTCCCAGAGATACCAACTACTGGAGCCTTCTCCAAAGTGCCACCATTTCTGTTCCTGTGTCCCCTCCTTTTTGCCTGGTCTATTCTAGAACTGAATACCTTCAGTGGGCTATGTGGACTGGGGTAAGATGTCTAGCTCCACTAACAGATGGGTGTTTCTTCCCTACATGGGGATCCCTCCTGAGGAATGAGGCCTGCCAGCCATGGCGGGCATCTCACACACTCAGAGCTATCAGGTGAGAGACTCCTGATTTACTCACAGATGAAAATATTAAAACATCAGCAAATCAAAATTCAGGCTAATTCATAAGGCACTCTGTGCAGCAGCGATGGGCTGGAATGGGGGGAGGGGGTGAGCGCACGTTCAGCCTGGCCTGGGAGTGCCTTCATCGACAAGGCTGTGTCCCAACAATAGGGTGCTACCCCCAGGCTTCCAGACATGGTTCTCAGGACGCAACCTAGCTTGTTACGTGAGTACTGGATCCTTGATGCCATGGTCAGGGTTGCAGGTAAAAGCGATAGTGATGGCATAGCGGGTACCCCAGAGGACTTTCTCCACCCGGTGCAGGTTCTCAGAGCCTGAGGTAAAGAATGAGACTCGACCTGGAGGGAGAGAAAAGAGAGGTAACCTCTAGGCCACACTTGCAGAATGAACACAGCAATGAACAGAACAGCACTGGACAAGATGGAGAAACCCTGACCCCCAACTGCTGTGACAAAAGCCAGAGGACTTAGAGAACTGAACCAGCAGTGCTGGGTGCATCAAGGGGGCAGAGGGGACCCCCAGTCTTCCTGGCTATGGGGACTTTCTATTGTGGGGAGACAGTGGCTTGCTAGTAGCTTTCCAGGTCTGACAGGTGGGAAATAAAAACTAATCACAGGGGCTGGAGAGATGGTTCAGCAGTTCAGAGCACTGGTTGCTCTCCCAGAGTCCTCTGGGTATGATGACCAGCATCCACATGGCAGCTCTCAGTTGGCTCTAACTCCAGCACTAAGGAATCTGATGCCTCTTGTGACTTCCATAGGCACTGCACATGTTTACAGACACACATGCAGACAAAACACCCATACATGTAAAACAGAAATAAGAACTTTAAAAAAAATCAATCATGGAGGATAATCATTATTATCCTAGCAACCCAGAGAAGCATGTCAAAATAGATGACCCGTGAAAACAGAAACAGCCCCTTCCATGCAGCATCCAGGGCTACTCAGGGTGTCATGCCCTGGTCTTGGGAGTCCTTCCAAACTTCTAAGAGAGTGTGTATCTGCTTGAGTCTCTAAGCGGCTTGTACACACTTTTACTGTAAGTGCTTACTGCTAAACGCTGCACCCAGCTTTGTGAACTCCTGCGCAACACTGAGATTCAGAAAGGGCCGCATCTGACGCGCAGCAGGCCTTCACATGCTTCATGACAATGCTGTTTCCCTTCTGGCCACTGCATTTCTTCCTACTGGGACTTTAAACCCTCAAAAAGGGAGAAAAGTCCATCTGACCTGTACCACATCCTAGTGGGAGGCTGACAGAACCCAGAGAATGCAGAGCAAAGAAACCAAGTGTGAGGAGCCTTGGTGGCCCGCCCTTCCTCCTGCACCCATCAAGCACTGTGTATGAAGGGCCAGGCTTTCCAGGGTGTGTGGAGTTACCACTTTCTGAGCTCATGTGTTTTGTTTTCTTTTTTTGTTTGTTTGTTTGTTTGTTTGGTTTTGGTTTTTTTTCGAGACAGGGTTTCTCTGTGTAGCTTTGCACCTTTCTGGGAACTTGCTTTGGAGACCAAGCTGGCCTTGAACTCACAGAGATCCGCCTGCCTCTGCCTCCGGAGTGCTGGGATTAAAGGTGTGCGCCACCACCGCCCAGTGAGCTCATGTGTTTTTAAAGACATTTTGTCCTTGTTTCTTCCTTTGTCAACTAAACCTGAGATGTGGAAACAGGCAGCCTAACCTCAATGCACAGAGAGCCCCAT
The DNA here is from genome assembly GCF_007827085.1 of Peromyscus californicus insignis. Lineage (NCBI taxonomy): Eukaryota > Metazoa > Chordata > Mammalia > Rodentia > Cricetidae > Peromyscus > Peromyscus californicus. The sequence goes on along the minus strand of NW_026294551.1, from coordinate 911,376 downwards.
GGAGGGGGTACCTGAGATACTTGGTCCCCTCGCTGTCTACCCTTTCTGCTCCTCCACAATGACAGACACACTTCTGTGTGGCAACGTTCAGTAAGAGAGGAGTTCTCACAGATCCAGACAGTCCTGTATGTCCTTCACACAGCCAGACTACACAGGAAAAACAATGGAAGACGACAGGGTCTCCTGAGCTTGGGAAGACAGGAAACCATACACTAACTAGCAGGTTTAGAAGAGATTCACATTGGGATTTAAAAAAAAAAAAATGCTAAAAGAATCAGTGACCAAACATTCCCCCAAGGGGATGAAAAATGCAAATAAATAAATCAGTACCTCTGCACACCACGATCAAGCTGATGAAACAAAATTACTGAAAATCTTGAAAGTAGCAGAGGAGGAGGGAAGCATATACAAGAGACAGTGGCTGGCTTCTCCTCAGGAGCAGTAGGAACTGAAATTTTTTTAAAAATGATATTTTCTTGTGGGAGCCCGTTTTCAGGTTCCTCGTGGCTTTATCCAGCAGGTCCACATAGAGGATGATTAGGACCACAGGCCTGAGTGCAGGTGTCTGAGATGGTCTGCACTTGGCTGTGCTGGGGGAGGAGGTCTTTTGCTCCACCCCTTGGCGTCTCTATAAATACCCTGGGGCAGAGACAGTCAGGGCCCATTGGAAAAGGTTTCAGGCCCTCTGGAGGCTATCCTTTATTTTCTATCTGTTTATCTCCGCAATATAAATCCTTCTATCTAATATTTCCTGCTGCTCACACTCAAGAAAACTCTGGGGAGCTGTGGGGTTGGTGGGTAAAAGCCCCACATTTTCTGAGTTGCCCCATGACTTTAATCCCAGCACTTAGGGACAAGGGCAGGCAGACCTCTGTGAGTTTGAGGCCAACCTGGTCCACATACAGAGTTCTAGGCCAGCCAGGGCTACATAGTGAGACCTTATCTTTAAAAAAGAAAGAAAAATGAATAAGATATTTTAATCCACTTGTTCCCACCCTCTCTCTTTCATGCTTCTTGGTTATGTGATATCCTTTACCAAGATACAGTAGTAAAACAGGCACTTAGGGGCTTGTTTTGCTAAAAAGTAGTATAACAGGCACTTAGGGGCTTGCCCATACTCCACACTTGGACCCATGGGCAACTAAAAGCAGGATGAAAGCCTGACATCTCTGCCTCCATTTTGTGTCCATCTCCTTTACTTTGTGTTAGACTCCTGCTTGACTCTGTGTAGGCATGCTAAGGACTGAGGACTACCTCCTGACCATCTCATCCCCCTTTAGGCTAACAGCACAGAAATGTCATTATCCTAAACCTGCAGTCACCTTTTATTGCTAGAGTCTTGTAGGACAGAGCATCCTTCCAGATGAAGGTAATTGTATAGGTAGGTGAGAGTGCACTCTGGAGCAGAGATGATGGCTAAAACAACTTCCTACCACTCTGGAGAACCAGAATGGAGACAATGGTTAACCATACCTAACCTTGTCCAAGACTGCTTAATTATGAACACCTCTTACCCTGTTTAAACCAAAGCTTATGTTAATACCTCAAAGATGAACGTGAGGTCACTAGACCCTTTATTTGCTGGTTAAATCCCTTCACCCTGCTTAAAAACAAAACAAAACAAAACAAACATTTCACTGGGGATATAGCTCAGCTGAGAGAGTGCTTGCCTAGCATGCATGAAGTCCTAGGTTTGATCCTGTGTACTGGATTAACTGAGCATGATGGTGTACATCTTCAATCCCAGCACTTGAGAGAGAAGCAGAGACAGAAGAATCAGTTCAAAGTCACCCTTGGCCACAGAGTGAATTCAAGGCTAGTCTGAGGTATTCTGAGATATCTGAGAGTCTATTTCAAAAAAAGAGGGTAGAGACAGCTCAGCAGTTAAGAGCACTTGCTGCTTTTGCAGAGGACCTCGGTGCAATTTCCAGCACCCACATGGCAGCTCACAACCATCTGTACCTCCAGGGGATCTGGTGTCCTCTTCTGGCATCTGTGAACACTTCAAGGACACAGGGCACCTACAATATGAAGGCTAACACACACATAAAATAAAACAAATGGTGGCTCATGTAGAATCCCAGTACCTTACGACTGAGGCAAAAGGATCATAAGTTCAAGAAAAGCTTGACCAGTCTCAAAAAAGAAAAAGAAAAAAAAAAGAAAGAAATAAAAAGAGTTGGGGGGAATCAGGAAGGGCAAGCACATAGGACCCCTATCAACTCAGAATTTAACATCCAATGAAAATAAAATTAAAAAAAAACAAAACAAAACAATGAGGGGCACCAGGCAGTGTGATATTCATATATAATCTCAGGAGTCGAGAGTCTGAGACAGAGCATCTGAAGTGTCCAGTTAGCCTGAGCTACAGAATAAAACCCTGTCTCAAAGCAAAACAAAACAATAAACAGTGAGATCTAGGGGTGCAGCTTACAGTATAATGCCTATGCTGCATTCATGAGAACCTGGGCTCATCCCCAGCACCATTGAGGGGATAAAAGGTAAAATGAGGACACATTCAGAAACATCACTGCAGCCTCCTTGCCACAGGCTAAAGGGAGATACTCCCAGCTAGAAACCTGGATCCAGAAAGGGGTGGGAAATATTGGAAGGGATGAGCAGGTTGAGGGTGGGGGCAGGGGGAGGACACTCTCCTGCTAATTCCCAAGAGAAGGGATAAATCATTTAAAGAGAGGGGATAGGATAACTTAATAACATACTTAACATACTATGGTGTTGATTTATCTCATATTTGAGTAAAAGATAGGAAAATGAAAACACAAAAGTTATGGGAGCACTTGTAGGTGGAAGTGGGCCAGCCAAAAACCTTGGTATTTTGCTTTAATTACTCCACAGATTCAATGCAACTCAAAACAAAATTTTTGCAGAAATTAGCAAGTAGACTCTAAAATTCGTTTAGAAATGAAGACAAAAAAATTTTGGCAGCAAAAACAACTTTTAAAATGAAGAATAAGAACTAATGCCACCTGTGTTCCAGGTTATAAAGCTATAGTGGTGGAGACATTATGGCGAGTCACTCAGTGGGCGGAGCCAGAAGCATATGGACACAGTCTATGGACCTATGACAAAAGCTTCAAGGATCATTTGATGGGTAAGACAGTCTCTTCAACAAATGATGTAGAAACATCTGGAAACCCATATATAACAAGTGAACACTGGCCCCTACCTCACACCACACATCAATATTATTTCAACAAGGATCAGAAGCATTAATATAAAAGTCATAAAGTTGGGCTGGAGAGATGGCTCAGTGGTTAAGAGCACTGACTGCTCTTCCAGAGGTCCTGAGTTCAATTCCCAGCAACCACATGGTGGCTCACAACCCCTTGCAATTAGATCTGGTGCCCTCTTCTGGCCTGCAAGGACACATGCAGGCAGAACACTGTATACATAATAAATAAATAAACCTTTAAAAAAAAGAAGTCATAAAGTCTCTACAAATGAACACAAGAAAAATCCCTATAATCTTAGGGTGGCAAATATTTCTTAGGCATTGTCTTAAAGAATGAATACTATATACAGAGAGAGTTCCAGGACAGGCTCCAAAGCTACACAGAGAAACCCTGTCTCAAAAAAACAAAAACAAAACAAAACAAATTAAAAAAAGAATGAATACTAGAAGAAAAAGATCAATACGTTGAACTTCTTTTTTTTTCTTTCTCAGAGCTGAGGACCAAACCCAGGGCCTTGCACTTGCTAGGCAAGTGCTCTACCACTGAGCTAAATCCCCAAACCCAATAAATTGGACTTCTTAAGAGCTTCAACTTTGATTTCCTTCAAGAGTTGAGGAAATAAAGCCATGTGTGACAGCACACAACTGTAATCCCAGCACTTGGCAAATGATGGCAAAGAATCAGGAATTCAAGATCAGCCTCATGAGACTGTCTCAAAACAAAACAAACAACAACAAAAACCCAGAAGGGTGGGAGGAAGAGGAGCGAGACAGAAAAAGACAGAGTGTGCAAGTCAGGGAGACAGCTCATGGTGAGCACATAGCTGCAGGGTGCATGGCTACAGCATCACCTTTTTACAGGAAGGACTCCTGTACTCTAGTTGAAGCCTCTCCTGTGACCAGGTGACTTGGGAATAGTCAGCTGATATAAAGAGGCTCAGCTTGCAGGACCCAACCTCGCACAGCGAATGGATACCTCCACGGCTGCAGACTGCAGTACCGCTTTGTGAGGGAAAAATAGTCATGTTTATCACTTTCCTCACTGCTTAAAGACTCTCACGCCCTAAATGACGGTGGTAATGCTGACACAGGCTAGTGCAGGCTTCGGACTTCATTTACTTTTAATGAACTCCACTAAAATCTGACAGCTCAAAAGTCCATGTTTTTGAAATGACAGATATGTCAGAGAGGTCTTGGAGTTACAAAATGATAGGACCCTTACAATGGAATCGAAACATCAGCCCCAGAGCAGAGACAAAGACAGACAAGGACTGCCAAGCACAATGATGAACAAGGACACCCCAGTTCTCAGAACAGGGGATTGTATGACACCCCCTATCCCTGGGAAGCACTGTCTGATGGTCACCTACATCCTTAAAGCAGGACTGAACTTGACAACTGAAAAACCAAATTACAAAGTGACCTAGGTTTCTAGAATCCTGCATGTCTCCTCATGTAATCATAGTCCCTGAGTGACAGCTACTCCAAAGTTTTGCTGGCTTTCAGTCCATAAAGTGCTTGGGACCCCTAAAGGGTATCCCAAGTGTACTGACTGGGGGTTACAGTACAGGGTGGGAGCAAATAAACAGTTGACTGACCACACCTTATCTATTTCAGAGAAAGGATTGACCACAGTCTTTGCTGACCTGGGTTGTGAGCCCCACCACGTAGTCCAGCCAGCCTCATGATTTACAGCAGGGCCCAGGGCCATATGGAATAAGCCCAACCTCTGAGGGCCAGAGAGTTACACGGGTTGGGGGGTGTCAGCCATGCTCTCTTTACCAACAGCCAATAAAAACCCTGGTCATTAAGACTCAATGAGCACCTGGTCAGAAGGACCCTATGTGTGTCCCATGGATGGCTAGAGCTGGGATTTGTGGTAAATGGCAGGAAACTTGCCTGGCTCACCAGGACCCTACCCTTCAGCTTCTTCCCTTGGAGAATTATAATTCACAATGAATTTCATAATGAACTTCGGGTGAGTGTGAATGGCTTTTGCTGGATTCTGAGCACCAGGCTGGGCAGTGGCAAAAACAGATATAAGGAGAGGAACAATGCACCCGGAGATGGCCAGAGAGCCTGCCATGAGCCCAGGAAGAGGAACATTGCACAGATATAGATGACTGTCATGATTCTAGGGAATTCATTATGAAATTAAATATTTGTTCTTTCTATATTTTAAGTTTTAACATGGCTTTTAGAAGGAGGTACTGGGTATACTTCTCACAGGAGTGACTGACACTGGTAGTGTGCTTAATACCTTACTTACCTTAGTAGGTGAAGCCAGAAGTTGACATATTCCATCAGCTTTTACCCTCATCTAGGGAGCAGGCCGGGCCGTGACCATCAAACAGCCCTAGACAGGTCCCCAGGGTTCCAAAACAGGTCCCTCTAATCTCAGGAGAGGGACCTCCTGAGTCCTGTTCCCCCCTCAGGAGCCCTAAGTGGTAAATAGTGATGTCTTATGATGGTTTGAATGAGAATGGTCCCCAAAGGCTTAAAGATTTGAATGCCTGGTCACCAGGAAGTGGCACTATTTGAAAGGATTAGGAGAATGTGGCCTTTTGGGAGTAGATGTGGCCTTGTTGGAGGAAGTATGTCACTGAGGGTGAGCTTTGAGATTTCAAGAGCCCAAGCCAGGCCCAGTGGCCCTCTCTTCCTGCTGCCTGAGGATCCAGATATAGAACTCTCAGCTACTTCTCCAGCAACATGTCTGCCTATATGCTGCCACGTTCCCTGCCATGATGACAATGGAGGACACCTCTGAAACTGTAAGCAAGCCCCAATTAAATGCTTTCCTTTATAAAAGTTGCCATGGTCATGGGTCTCTTCATAGTAACAGAACAGTGACTAGGACATGTCCCCATAATTCATATCAATTCCCATGTAGCAGCCAGCTCTCATGCCAGTCTCTACAGTTCCAGTCTGCAGGGAGACCATGGCAATGCCATACCCATCCTGTTCAGCCACCATGGTGGATACTCCTGTACCATCTGCAAAGTAGCACTGTTTCCTGGACTCACCCTTCACGCAGTCTGGGGCCTGGTCTGGTGTAGCCACTCTGTTCTTAGGTCCTAAACCCATCAATAGAGGCTCACACCACACTGAATGAGTCACTGAGTCCCAGCTGCCTATAGGATGTAGACATGGCCTGTCCCATGATCAATGCCAACCAAAGGAGAGACAGTACCCTTTAATTTCCCATTCTATCTTTTGATTTAGAAGCGATTTTCAAAGGCTGGAGAGATGGCACATCAGTTATGAGCATATATTGTTCTTGTAGAGAACAGAGAACCCAAGTTCAGTGCCCAGCACCAAGGTCAGGCAGCTGACAACTGCCTATTACTCTAGTTCAGAAAATCTGATGCCCTCTTCTGGCCTCTACAGGCACTGCACTCATGTGCACAAACCCACACTCATACATACACACATAAACACATTTTTAAAAGCTGTTTTCATGTTCAACACTTATGGAAGTGGATGAAGTCCTGAATGAATATGTATTATTTCTGTTCTGTTTGTTGAAACAGAGTCGCTTTATGTAGTTCTGGTTGTTCTGAAACTCATTTTGCAAATCAGGCTGGCCTCAAAATGATAGAGATCTGCCTGCTTCTGTCTCTTAAGTTCTGGGATTAAAGGTATGTGCCAATATGCCCAGCCTCAATATGTATTACTGGCATGACCATGGCCATATCTAGGACCCTAATGCTTCAGACCCACTGGAATGGCAAAACCTTTCTCTGGTGCAAATACAGATGTTACCAAAATTGACCTTCAGCTTAAACTGGTGTATGCAGAGACTATCAACCACAGCTTCCTCTTTCCTGACGACTGCTCCCCTACAGCACCCTCCCTTACTGAGATTAGTTGTATATAATAAACCTGTCTCTTTGTTTAGCTGTATAAAATAACACACCTCCTTGCTCAGTAGCATATAATAAACGCACTGAGTTCTGGGCTGCTGGTATGTTTCCTTAGAGCACGTGGGCCACTCAATCCCAGCTTCTCTGTAGGTGTGCCTGTCATTTCTTCATTCCTCATCACTTGTCAGTCATCCAGGCTGTGCAGGTCACAGCAAACACCATTGCAAGGAGGTGCTGGATCCATAGTCCAAAACGATTTTCTAAATCATCTTGTGTGGACAGCCTTGCTGCTCTGATGGAGCTGTTAATAGCCAGAGAAGTGACAACAGGACCACTTAGCTGGTGAGGGAGACACTGTAGCAGACAGGTGGAACATGGTACAGAAGACATGCTGGTGCAACGGCCAGTGTGTGTGTGTGTTTGCACGGCAGCTGGGTCTTGACCAGGGGCAGAGACCACATCTCAGGAAGGTGGAACACACGTTCCTGTATTCTCCCACATAGGACTGGGTCCCCAAAGCTATCACCTGTCTACCAGGATCTGGACTCAATTTCCACCTCCTACTCAGACCTAGGCTCAGTTTCTACCTCCCCACTAGGACCTGGGCTCAGTCTCTCCAGAGGTTAGGCAGGAAGGGGCATTTGTCTGCTCCCTGGGGAGAACCATGCAGCATGGTGCTAGGGACTCTGGGTCTTCAGGCCACCAGGGAGATGAGCTCTGAGACAGGCCCCACAATGTTATGCAGGACACAGTAGAATGCAGCACACGATGTCTAACATTGCATTAGAACTATCATTTAGTCTTTCTTATTTTTATTGTCTTTATTTTGTGGAGCTAGGGATTCTAGGGCCTCATGCATAAGCACTCACCACTGTGATTCTCCCCAGCCAACATCACTTAATCTTAAGTTGTTAGGTCCCTTCAAAAAAGGTCATGGAGAAGTCAGGCATGGTATCACACACCTTTAATCCTAGCACTCGGGAGGTAGAGGCAGGCGGATCTCTGTGCATTCAAGGCCAGCCAGGATAGCCAGGGCTGTTACACAGAGAAACCCTGTCTCAAAACAAAACAAAACAAAACAAACAAACAAACAAACAAAAGGTATTGAACAGGAGCATGCAACAGAATCTGGTGAGACCCTGCACTCCAACTCCAATGTGATACCCCTAGAAGCCTGGCCCTGCCAGTCACTTGCAGTAACACTGGGCAACTGAGTAACAAAGCTGGCCTCTGGGTGTTATGATTAGCAGGTAGACTTGGACAAACCTAGAACTAAGACCAAACGATAAATGTAGTATTGCCTGGAGTAAAGTCCACCTCACCCACAGTACATGTGTGTGTGTGTGTGTGTATGTGTGTGTGTGTTTGTGTGTGTGTGTGTGTGTGTGTGTGTGTGTGAGAGAGAGCGAGCGCATGCGTGTGTACATACATGCTTGTGAACATGCACAAATGCCATCTAGCTGAATTACAGGCCTGTATCCCATACCCTAGGACAACCCACCAGGCTGTGTCCTACCAGCTCTGGGCTCCACTGTCTTGTTGGACCCTTCCTCCATGAACACAAAGCGCCCTCCACCGAAGTCCTCTAAGTAATCCGAGAGGTAAAGCAGTGAAGTGTAGTCAAAAGAGCCGTAGGTCACCTGTGGGGTGAAGCATAAGGGAGTGGGTCAGACTTCTCAATTTTAAAAATTGTATTATTACTTATGTGTATGTGTCTGTGTATACCATGTGTATTAAGATGTCCAAGGAGGCCAGAAGAGGGTATTGGATTCCCATGGAGATTTAGTTATAGACTGTTGTGAGCCATGCAATGTGGATTCCCTCTACAAGATCAGCAAGTGCTCTTAACCTTTGAGTCATCTCTCCAGCCCCGGAAATGAGGCTTTGGAGTCAGTTATGCTCCAGCAAAGCTGCATGAAGGGGTGATGAGCACAGAATAGAAGCTGGTACAAATTGGCTCCTATCCTGAGCATAGCAATGTGAACAGTGTACTGTCTATAGAAAAAATCATGTCAATTGTGGTCAATTATAGGGCAGTCCAAAACTTTCTGTAAAATATCTATAGTATGAAATCTACTTTCAGCCATTTTTCCAAGCACTATTAGCAGGACTAAGCATACTCACCTTGCTGTACAGCCATCCCTACCTTCTACCCTAGCCTATGCATCGTCCCAAATTGGACATCTGCCACCACTGACCCTAATTCCCAACCTGGTCCCTGGCACCTACCATTCTATGACCTCTGTGGGAATGTGGCATCTCTTGGAACCTTATGAGAGGCTCAGACAATTGTCAATGTATGACTAGCATGCTCCACTGGGTACAGAAGCAAGCTTGCTCATGCTCATCTATGCTTCAGACCCTCACATTCCTGGAGCACATACAGCACATACCATCACCCTGGGGACCATGATTGTGGGTCTTGAGGAAGAGGTGGCAATGCTAACTGAGCAGGACAATGGGCAGAAAGGAGCCTGCTCCATCACTCATTAATGCTGGGTTCCAGTTTAGGTATGATGAGTTGATGAATTTCCTGAGGCCTTGTAGCTTTCTCCACAGAAGAAGGTGACACCAACCCCAGAATATGGAGGCTTGTACCCAGGATTTCCACAGAGCCAGTGCTGAGGGCAGGAGGAGCCTCCTTTCTGTCCCATACAGTTCTACTGCACCATTGGACAGAGACCAATCTGGAGCCAGTCGATCATGGGAAGAGCTGCACCCCTGGAGTTCCTGTGCTGATTCAGTACAACTGGTCACTTCCTTCCACCCTCCTGCTTCTGTATATACCCCTACAAGAGTTCCCACACCAGTTCTTACCCAGGCTTTGCCCTGGGGAGCCCAAATTAAGACAGATATCACTAGAACAGAACAACTGAATATAGGAAAGCTTCAGCAGAATCTATACTTAATAATGCATCAGAAAATTTGTCTTACATCAAAGTGGCATGAGCATGGGAAGCCCTGCTACAGCAACTCAAAACATTAAATAGAAATATATTTAACAAGAAGCACAGAGTAAGCTGGGCATGGTGATACATGCCTGTAATCACAGCTCTTGGGAGGTAGAGGCAGGAAGATCAAGAATTCAAAGTCATCCTCAGCTGTATATTGAGTCTCTAGCCAGCCTGTATTACATCAGATGCTGCCTCAAACAAAACAAAACACATACACAAAGGTGCGGGGGGAGGTAGGAGAAAGGTCCAGGGAGTAACAACACTGTCTATGAATTTGAATCCCTTGCACTCACATAAAATGTTGGGCATAGCTAGACACATATCTACAACCACAGCACTGTTGGGGGTGGGAATAAGAGGACTTCTGGGGCTTGCTGACTGCCAGCCTTGCTTCAGCTTCAGTGAGAGACCCTGTCTCAAAGTAATAAAGTGAAGAGTGATAGAACAGGGCACCCAATATCCTCCTTTGCCCTTCAGACATGAGTGTACACTACGCACACAAAACACACACACTCACATAAAGTATGAAAATATACTCTACCCCCAAGAGTCCCACAACAAATGCTCCTGATACCGACTCTCAGGAGAATGGGCACTGAAGCAGGATCCATCACGGGCAGTTGTTAGGACATTCCTAGAAGCCTACCAGACACACTGAGACGGCACTGCAAGGAATGCAAGGCTTTGAAGTCAGACAAAATTAGCTTATTACATGTGTTCTGACTTACGTAATTCACAGAACAAGAGTCAAAGTCATTTGTTGTTGATGCAGTCGTAGAAAACTGAGACTGGGGGCTGACAAGATGGTTTCGTAAATGAAGATACTTTCCACCAGGCCTGACACTAGAACCTGTAGCTAGAGTTTTCCTGCCTTGCCCACAGTCAGGACATATCTCTGTCACCAGCCAGTCCCACAGCTGCTCAGACCCAACCAAGTAAACACAGAGACTTATATTGCTTACAAACTGTATGGCCGTGGCAGGCTTCTTGCTAACTGTTCTTATAGCTTACATTAATCCATTTCCATAAATCTATACCTTGCCACGTGGCTTGTGGCTTACTGATATCTTCACATGCTGCTTGTCATGGCAGCGGCTGGCAGTGTCTCTCTTTCCTTCCTGTTTCCTTAATTCTCCTCTCTGTTAGTCCCGCCTATACTTCCTGCCTGGCCACTGGCCAATCAGCATTTTATTTATTGACCAATGAGAGCAATTTGACATACAGACCATCCCACAGCAAGAACCCACATGGTAGAAGGAGAGAACTAATTCCTGCAAGCTGTTGTCTGACCTACACACATACACCACGAGACACAAGCACACACACACCAAATAAATAAAATATAATAAAATTTTTAAACAGAAAAGAAAACTAGGAGATGGAGAGATAACTCAGTAGTTAAGTGTAGGCGGAAGTTTCCCTGGGTCCTGCCTGGTCCCAAAGCCGCTCAGACCCAAGTAAACACACAGAGGCTTATATTACTTACAAACTGTATAGGCTATGGCAGGCCTCTTGTTAGCTAGCTCTTATATCTTAAATTAACCCATTTCTATAAACCTGTACTTTGCCACGTGGCTTGTGGCTTACCAGTATCTTTACATCTTGCTTTTCCTGGCAGCAGCTTGTAGCATCTGCCTTGCCTCTCCTTTCTCTTCCTGTCTGTCTGTTTGGATTTCCCACCTGCCTCTAAGCTGCCTTGCCATAGGCCAAATGGCTTTATTTATCAACCAATCAGAGCAACACATATTCACAGCATACAGAAAGACATCCACAGCAGTTAAGAATGCTAGCTGCTCTTCCAGAGAACCTGGGTTCAATATCCAGCACCCACATGGTGGCTCAAAGCTAATTGAAACTCTGGTGCACTATCGCCTGGCTTCTGTAGGCACCAGACACACATGTGGTACACAGACATACATTCAGGCAAAACATACATACACACACACAAGAAAATAATTAATTTTTAAAATGAAAACTTAAATTAGAATAGAAGAGAGAATTTAGAAGTTCACATGAATTTATGGGTAAAAGACCTAACCCTTTAGGCTTACACACCGCCCCCCAAGCCCCTGGAAAATGAGGAACTAAAAAGCTAGTTCCAAGGGCAAACTGACTCAGCCACCCCAGCCACAATGTAGAAATGTAAAGAGAGTTCTGTTAAGAGATGCGCTCAACTGTGACTGGGATAATTGCAAGTGTTCCAGGAAACACCACTGTAACCTTTGTGTAACTCTCACTCCCACCCTGATACCCCCCTTGAGGTCTCGGGAAGAATGTGCATTCGGACATGAGTGTACCCACTCTGTGATCAGATCATGATCTTGTGAAATTAGCCTCTAGACATAAATCAATTGAAACGAAATTGTATGGGAATTGTAATCTTGTGGCTTTTGTGGGTTTTTCCTTTAAAAGTACCTATGTGGCTGCAGTAGGATGCGACTCTTGCTCTCAGGATAGGAGTGGCCCGACTGTACAGCCGCTTCAATAAACCTCTTGCTGTTTGCATCAACTGGACCAGAGTCTGGGTTCTTGGGGCGCCCACTTGAGAAGGTAGTACCCTGGGTCTGGAGTCTATCAATGGGTAACTGGTAATTGTATTGAGTGGTACCCCCAGATTGGTGGGAAAACCACAGGTAACTTTAAAAATGGCCTCAGAGCAATTGACTCTTTATATGGAAAAGTGATAGACCTTTGCCATCATTAGACATGACATTTATTTCTCATAATTCCAAATGTATGGACAGCTAGAATATAAAAGGAAAAATTTAGTAATATTAAAACTTTGTAACCCCAGCACATAGGTAAAGGATCATTGTGAGTTCAAGGACAGCCTGGGCTACACAGTGAGTTTGAGGCCAGCCTAGACTACAGAGTGAGAGTCTGTCTGAGAAATAGAGAGGGAGGGAAGAAAGGTGGTAGAGAGAGAGAGAAAACGAGAGAAGCTTATAGGGGAATGTTTTTAAAACCTCCTTGGGCCAGGCGGTGATGGTGCATGCCTTTAATCCCAGCACTCAGGAGGCAGAGCCAGGAGGATCTCTGTGAGATCCAGGGCAGGCAGCAAAACTATACAGAGAAACCCTGTCTCAAAAAAACCTCCTTTGGGTCAGTGTAGCACGAATCTTAAATGGTCCTATTAATAAGATCAAACCCAGTGCCAGGTATTGGGGTGAATGCTGGAAGATCAGAGAAGCAGAACAAGCCACAGCCACCTCACGTTGCCAATTCCTCAGCTGATCCTGTTTCCTCAGACTGGATGCCTCTCAGCTAAACTGTGCTGCTCAAAAGCCTAAAAGTTTAACCTGCCAAATGCCTCTAGTTTCTGGTCTTCACGCCTTATACACCTTTCTGCTTTCTACCATCACTCCCTGGGATTAAAGGCTTGCTTTCTAGGGTTAAAGGCGTGAGTCACCATGCTTGGCTGTATCCTTGACCTCACAGAGATCCAGGTAGATTTCTGCCTCTGGAATGCTAGGATTAAAGGCGTGTGCTACCACTGCCTATCCTCTATGTTTAATATTGTGGCTGTTCTGTCTCTGACCCCAGATAAGTTTATTAGAGTGCACAATATTTTGGGGGAACACAATACCACTACAGGTCAGTAGAATTTCTAATCTAGATTTCAGAACAATCCCTTATTCATTAGTACATCCACATATACCCAAGAGACTGATACCTAAAAAGGGAGTCACATGCCCTTCTGCTCCAGTAGCATGAATTGTGGTAGCCAAAGACGGGACACAGTTTGGTGACTGTGAATGAAACGTGACACAGTCATAAGTAGAGTATTCTTTACTGTTAAATATAACCGATTAAAATTTGTGTATTAACCCAAAAGTGACTGCTGCTGGTAAGAAGAGTGCTGGAAAGCACAGTAATTAGACACTTCAGGGCCAGCGAGACGGCTCAGTGAGTGAAGATGCTCAAGGGCAACGCTTGTGCTTGGGCTCAATCCCAAACCCATGAGAAAGTAGAAGAAGAAAATCAACTTCACAAAGTTGTCCTCTGACCTCCACACATATGCCCTCATGTGCATGCCATGTACATGCACACACACATGCATGCACAATAATGATAATAAATATTTTTAAAATATTATTTAAAGGATATTTCAGTATCTGAATATCTAGTTTCATTAAAAACAACAAAAAGCCCAGGCTGCGGTGGCGCACACCTTTAATCCCAGCACTCAGGAGGCAGAGGCAGGCAGATCTCTGTGAGTTCAAGGTCAGCCTGGGCTACAGAATGAGTTCTAGGACAGCCAGGGCTACACAGAGAAACTCTGTCTCAAAAAACCAAAAAAAAAAAAAAAAAAAAAAAAAAAAAAGCATACAATGACTCAGTGGGTAGTTTGAGTTCAATCCCTGGAACTTGTATAAAGGTAGAAGGAAAGAACCAACTCTACAAAGTTGTCTTCTGAATTCTGCACATTCACCCTGGTAGACCAAGGCCCGTAATAATAAATTAAATTACATTTTAAAAAAGAGAGCATTACAGACTGATCGCAGGTTTCTGTGGATGAGACCACTAGCTTCAAGATCAAATTTGCCATCAATTGCTTAACAGAAAAGGGAACAACTTAGAAAAAATGTGATTCTCTATAAATGACAAAACACTCTATTATATGCATTTGTTTTCGCATAAAAGTAGTTGGAGAGTCAGGTGGTGGTGGCACAGGCCATTAACCTCAGCCCTCGGGAAGCAAAGGTAGGTGAATCTCTGAGTTCAAGGTTAGCCTGGTCTACAAAGCAAGTTCCAGACTACACAGAGAAACCCTGTTTCAAAAAACAAAAGACAGCCGGGCGGTGGTGGCGCACGCCTTTAATCCCAGCACTTGGGAGGCAGAGCCAGGCGGATCTTTGTGAGTTCGAGGCCAGCCTGGTCTCCAAAGCAAGTTCCAGGAAAGGCGCAAAGCTACACAGAGAAACCCTGTCTCGAAAAACCAAAAAAAAAACAAAAAAAAAACAAACAAAAAACAAAAAAAAAAAACAAAAAAAAAACAAAAGACAAAACAACAACAAAAAGAAGGTAGTTGGAGAAGAGATCCTAAAATCTGGCCATGGCCATTGTGTTAATTTGGGCAACTGTCTTCTTATATTCTTTTCACTTTTGAACCTTGTAGGATACATTACTATTCAAATAACCAAACTTAAAATGAAGCACACTGGCTAGAAGTTATGCGGCATGGCGCTCTGCAGAACACTGTGGCAGCCACCCAAAAATCCACCTAGTTCTGGTTCACTGAAGCGTTTTCTTTCCCCCAGTACAGTGTCTCGGTATGTGGCTCTGACTGTCCTGGGACCCACTGTGCACCAAGCTGGCCAAAGCAAACATCTAATTAGGAAACACAAGCTTCAGATGCTGCTTTAGTTCCCAAACAGACAGGTAGAATTTAGTCATGGGCCACAGGGATCTTGGAAGGCTTTAACTTAATCACTGCAGTCACCACAATCTACCAGGCAGAAACAGAAACTGAAGAAAGGCAGGCATGCTGGTGCTAGCCTGTGATTTCACTCCAAAGGTGGGGGAAGCACCACTGAGAATTCAATGTCAGTCTCAGGTGTACAGGAAGTTTAAGGCTAGGCTGGACTACCCAAAGACACAATCTCAAAACAAGCAAACAGAATTCTTCAATCTGAAAACCACATTGGATTGGATCTCAGCTGATGGAGAAGGAGGTACGTAAAAGCCTTGGACAGAGGGTAGAGTACATCTGGAGGACAGAGAACTAGGGAAGTGGAGCCTTGGGAACGTACCTAAAGTACTGATAGTCTGTCACCGAGTCCCATGAAAAGAAGAGAAAGGTTAGTGAAGAAAAACCTATTTAAAGAAACAATGGCCCCAAACTCTCCAGATGCAGTAACTATGCTCACGGCACCACCGAGCAGTGACCAAGCACCAGAAAAACCATTTTAAAGCTTTCAAAAGCATTTAAAACTGTACATAGAGGTGGCTGAGAGACACCTCAGTGGTTAAGTGTGCTTGCTGCTCTTGCTGAAGACCTGAGTTTGGTTTCCAGCAGCATGCACATCAGTCACTTACAACTGCGAGTAACTATAGCCCGAGGGGATCTAAGTTCTCTTCCAGCCTCCACAGGCACCTGCAATCTTTCATGCGTACAAGAAACATACATTTACACAAACACAAACACACACACAAAAAAAATAAAAAAATTAAAAAACAACAATTTAAAAAAACTGCACACAGGGGCTAGAGAGATGGCTCAGCTGTTAAGAGTGCTGGCTACTCTCCCAGAGGACCCAAGTTTGGCTCCCAGAACCCATAGGGAAGCTCATAACCATCTGTAACTCCAGTTCCAGGGGATCTAATGCCTTTTTCTGACCTTTATGGGCATGAGGCATATATGTGGTACATATACACACATGCAAGCAAAACACTCATATACATAAAAAACAACAACAAACCCCACAAAATGCATACAGAGAAACATCACTGAGAGGCTGGGATGTTCTCACTGAACCAGAGCTTTCCTAGGATGCTTTAGGTCCTGGATTCCATCCCAAGCACCAAATTAGAAAATAAGAAAAAGTTGGCCAGGTACGGTGATGCATGTCTTTAGTTCCAGCACTTGGGAGGCAGATACAGGAAGATCTCTGTGAGTTCAAGACCAGCCTGGTCTAAATAATGAGTTCCAGGCTAGCCAAGCATACACGATGAGTCCCTGTCTCAAAAAAAAAAAAAAAAAAAAAAAATAGAGAGAGAGAATAGAGAAGCTGGGTGGTGGAGGTGCACACCTTTAATCCCAGCACTCAGGAAGCAGATACAGGCCTGTGGTGGTATTGTGTTCCCCAAAATATTGTGCACCCTAATAAACTTATCTGGGGTCAGAGAACAGAACAGCCACTAGATATAGACGCTAGAAAATGGTGGCACTCACGCCTTTAATCCTAGCATTCCAGAGGCAGAAATCCGTCTGGATCTCTGTGAGTTCAAGGCCACACTGGAAACAGCCAGGCATGGTGACTCACGCCTTTAATCCCGGGAAGTGATGTCAGAAAGGTATTTAAGGCGTGAGGACCAGGAACTAGAGCTGGTTAAGCTTTTCGGCTTTTGAGCAACAGTTCAGCTGAGATTCATTCTGGATGAGGACTCAGAGGCTTCCAGTCTGAGGAAACAGGATCAGCTGAGGAATTGGCGAGGTGAGGTGGCTGTGGCTTGTTCTGCTTCTCTGATCTTCCAGCATTCAGCCCAATACCTGGCCCTGGGTTTGACTTTATTAATAAGACCATCTAAGATTCATGCTACACAGGCCAGTCTCCGTGAGTTTGAGGCCAGCCTGGTCTACAAAGCTGAGTTTCACGACAGTCAGAGCTGCTATACTAAGAAACCCTGTCTCAAAACAAAACGAAACAAAACAAAAAAGGAAAAAAAGATGGGTACACGTTTTCTTAGGCTGGTCATGGTTAGTAAAAGATGTGTACACGTTTTCTTAGGCTGGTCATGGTTAGTTTAGGAACCGGATGAGCAAGGCAAGACACTGTAGGTGGGAAAGCAGCAACTGTCACTGGAGGGGTTACAGGTGACGACAGAGAAGCAAACAGTGGCACAGTAGCCAGGACCATCCCCAGGCTGGAAGAACACACCAGGAGAGAAAGGTATGATTTTGGCAGCTAAGCTTCTAAAAGGACAGACTTCACTGCAGGGCCAGCAGTCTCCTCAGTTTGTCATGTCTATGCTGGTGCCCGCAAACCTACACTCACTCAAGGGGCTCCTCAGTCCATAGTTCATGAAATAAGAACTATGTTCAAGCTCCTACAAGAAGCACACCAGCAGCCTCCTCATATAGACGTGATTTGAGGAGAATGCATGGGGTCTTGGAAAGCTCTGGGCTCTGACCATTGCTGCTGGGTCTATACAAAGGCGCTGTGACAGAGCTTCAGAGTTTCCTCAGAGACCAGAAGCCAGGTATCACCGCCATTTCTGAGTAGCTACTTGGAGGATCCTCAGAACATACTGCATGTGGCAGGTGCTACAAGGAGTTTCCAGTGCCCTGTATTGCAGGCAAGCACCTGCCACATGCAGAGCTGTTTCCAAGTGATGTCAGAGAGAACACTCACAAATCAGTATCTAGTTAATAAAGGTAACTAATGAGATGTGCCACAAAGACAGTGATGTAAGACATGCACAGAATTTCAATCACATTAGAATACTTTCCAGTCTGATGAATCATTCAATTAGCAAGTCTGTGCTAAGAGATAAGAATAATGAGGCTCCAAGGACCAGCTACAAGCATTAAGCCACCACCACCCTCCCACGCCATCCTCAATTTCCCACTTCCTGCATCCTGAGTTTAAGGACAGAATCAAGTGATTGATCAGCCCTGTCGGCACTATGAGAACAGGAGCCTAAGGAAGAGCACAAGGCCAACACCTCCTGAGCAAGTCCAAACCCTGCTCTCCTCTGCTGCTTCTGTGCCCCAACCAGTCACCATAACAATGGTCATCTCCTAACAGGGATAGAAATGTCCAGGAGTGAGCAGCAAGCCCTCAAAGGTGAGCAGGCCAGTGAGGCGTGGAAAAATATTCCTGAAACTCAACAGAACATGATGAAAGACTTGTCTGTGGGTATCAGTCTCTGTTGGTGGATCTAGGTTGATGTCACGAGCTGAGTGTTCCCCAATCCAGCATCAGCCTCCTAGGCTAATACCAAGGGAACATGAACCCTGTAAGCCAACAGGACACTGACTCCAGTAGCTTCAGCAGTGAAACTCAAGTTAAAGAAAGCAAAGATGAGCCGGTGGTGGTGGCACATGCCTTTGATCCCAGCACTCTGGAAGCAGAGAATTGTGATTTCAAGGCCAGCCTGTTCTACAGAGCAAGTTCACGGACAGCCAGGGCTTCACAGAGAGAAGTCTGTCTTGAAAAAGCAAAGATGAACCACAACAAGCATCAAAAGACCCAGGCAGAGCAAGCAGCACCAGGAAGCATGAGAGGATACAGGATCCCTGCCCTGTTCTGACTCCTTAAAAACTTCAACCTACCCTCACATACTGCAAAGGACCCTCCTAAACCACATAGTTACCAGTTACCACACTCAAAGGAAAAGGTGGGGGCAGATTGTGGCATGGAAGGGATGGCATTCCACTTTCTCATAGTATCTTGGCAGCCACTTGGCACTGTTAGGAGAACGGTGTGCTGGACAGGAGTCCTCACCAGCTGTTCACAGTACAGAGGGAAGAGACCTTCATAGAGAAGGTTAATGTCAGTGACTGGGGATAACTGGCCTACAGGGGCTGAGAAATCTCAGCAGGGCTGAACTAACCAAGGCAGATAACAAGTTAGGAAACAGAGAGGAGATAAGAAGTAAGAGGGCTCCTCATTCTCTTTTGCTCTGATTTCCATTTCTCACAGACTGACACCCCAGGAATTTTTATATTACTAACCAGACCACCTTCAAAATAATGGTACCAACTTTCTGAGAAACATCACAAATTACGATTATTAAAATGGCTAATGAGGTATGCCCTATAAGACCTGCCTACATGTGATCTACATAGTAATAAGGAGCCCTTCAGTGAATGGTGTTGGTTGTCTTTGTGTTGTTTTGAGACAGTATCATGTAGCCCAGACTGGACTCAAACTCTCTGTGTAGCTGAAAGTAATCTTGAACTCCTGGTACTCTGCTTTTCCACCTCCTAGGCGCTAGGGTCACAGGCATGCATCATCCTTTCTAGTCTACACGATGCTGGGGATTGAATCCAGGCCCTCATTCTTGCTAGGCAAGTACTCTATCAACTGGGTCACATCCCCACATGAACATTTTATTTCTAGTAGAAGAACTGCCTTCTCTAGCAGCAAGTCTGTCCAGTATACCTAAAATGGACTCTTCTTCAAGGACAAAATTCTGTGGATAAGAAGCCAGGCAGCTGTGGCACATGCCTTTAATTCCAGTACTCGAGAGGCAGAGATAGGTAGATCTTTGAGTTTGAGGCCAGCCTGATCTACAGAGTGAGTTCCAGGATAGCCACGGCTACACAGAAAAACCCCGTTTTGAAAAAAATAAAAAGAAAGAAAGAAAAAAGAAAAGAAAAGAAGAAAGGAAAAGTATGCCAGTATAAACTTTCCTAATGTCCAAACATGGCTGCAGATCGAGCGGCTTCAAAGCTCCCACATCACATTCACAGTGACTGCTGAGGCTCCTGACACCAACTCTCCTCAAGTGCATCTTGTCTTCAGACTTCATCAATAAACTTTCTAACTTTGCTTCCCTCTTACTCATCCTGAATTCTCTTCTGTGACAGAGGTCAAGGACACAAGTGAACCCCCAGGGCTTCCCTGCTGCTGCTAGTGACAAGGTCTTAGGGAGGAGACAAAGGAAAAACACTGTGATGGAAGGAGGACATCCTGTGAGGATGCAGAGACCTGGGCCAGAGAAGTAACAAAAGGGACCCTGGGCTTACGCAGCCCAATCAGAAAGGCTATACATGAATCTGGGAACAAGTATAGAACAAAGGACACCACAAGGCCCATGGTGCTCCCCAGCAGCCACCAAACCTTTTATTCCAGCCCTCAACACCCACAAAAACTAATTCTATTTCCTCAAGTGCATCAACTAACTTAGAGTGCACCCTGGAACCCCAGGAAAAGAAGTCTAAAATAGTGCAGAGAGACGTTGCAGAGCAGATGCCTAGAATTCTAGTCACAGACAAGAGAAAGAACCCACTTACCAAATGCTTACCTTGTCCACATGGGCATGCCAATACTCATCATGAGCTGTCTGGGCTTCTGTGCTATTTATTCGGGAGAAGAATGTGGGCTTTGTCAGGTACAACGAGGATGAGCTGATGCCAAAGGCTTCAGCAATGGTGAGCTGGACCTTCTGCCGCACATCCCTGAAGAGGACACAATGGATCAGTCTGATATTTTTGGAAATTTTAATTATTTTAAATGTTTTTTAGAGCGAAACTGATGGGAATATTCTTTTCACTTTTCCTCCTAATTGTAAATCTCCACTTAACTCCTAAACCGAACAGAAAATAGCAGATCTTTGGATACAGTAAGTATTTAGTGTTTTCCACCTTTAATTTCCTTCTATACCATCTGCAGGTAGCAACATCTGTAAGGAGCATTCCTGTGGCTGCAATGATCTTCATGCCTGCTGTTGGGATAATCACCTTGATTGTCACCCAGAAACACAAGTTTCGTGTTCCACTGTGCTGAGTCCCGGTTGTCCAGGAGTCCACATTTGTCTAGATTCCATGTGTGGAGGGAAGACCTTGTGGAAGGTACTCTCTGCTCTCTGTAGTTCAAGGAGGTCTGTGTCCATGATGCTCAAGAAGAACATATAGCTCAATTTTGTTTTCCTGTCGCATTAGATATCTTTTGGTTTGTGTTTTGTTTTTTGGAAGGATTGGTTTTGTTGTTGTTTTAGTTTGGTTTGATTTGGTTTTGGTTTTTTGAGACAAGGTTTCACTGTGCAGCCCTGGCCATCCTGGAACTTGCTCTGTAGACCAGGCTGGCCTTGAACTCAGAGATTTGTCTGTTACTGCCTCCTGAGTGCTGGGATTAAAGGCATGGGCCACCACCACCCAGCATTTTTTTTAGTCTTATAAATTTGTGGAACTTACAATGTTAAAATATCACAGACCCTTTCTATTTAAGCCAGTGTGTACATACTAGGAATAAACATAAACTAGTGAGGGCTAGGAGCACAACTGGTCAGCTGGGGACAGTTATGGGCTAGGTCCCATGTCTTGAGAGTACCACAGAGTGGAGCTACATGCAAGGTGGGACCCTCAAAAGTTGCTGCAAAGCTCCTAATTAAGTGATGACTTGCTGTTTCCACTGCCAGGTATGCAGAGTTAGTCAAGCCCTTCACCTGCTCTCTGGACCAGAACATAGGCTTTGTTCAGCAGCTGTTTCCCTGGGAACATAACAAGGGTACAGTATCAGCTATGCTTCCAGGCAACATGGCTGATGAGATGATTTCTGATCATCAGAGATGGGTAGGCACAAGGCTACAAAGGGCAGCAGGAACTTGGTGCTCTGATGCCATGTTCAGTGTCTTGGCTGGTTCAACACAATCTAGAAGGTGATAAAATCCAACACACACATGCTCACACATGGTTACAGGTAAAGCCTGAAATTCTGAACAAGACCAGAGTGCTGTACTAGTGCTCCTTCTGGTGAGTGATGTCATACTGCCGTTAGGCAACATTAGTAATGAGACTAACTAAATAGTGTATATCATCTCCCTGGACTATTTCCTATGCTATGGTACTTATTCTTTTTTAATAACTTTATTTATTTTTATTTCATATGCACCTGTGTCTTGCCTGCATGCATGTCTGTGTGAGGGTATCAGATTCTCTGGAACTGGAGTTACAGACAGTCATGAGCTGCCTTGTGGGGTCTGAGAATTGAACCTGGGTTCTGCTGTGGAACAATCTTTGTGCACTGTAAATATGTATTACTCTCATTGGTTAATAAAGAGTTAACTGGCCTATAGCTGAGGCAGGAGAGATTGGGCAGGAGAGCCAGACTAGGAGAATTCTGGGAAGAACAAGGGTGGAGTCAGAGGAGACACAGAGGGAGCAAGACATGCTAGAGGACAGGTAAAGCCACGTGCCACGTGGCAGTATGTAGATTAATAGAAATAGGTTAATTTAAGTTGTAAGAGCTAGTTAGTAATAAGCCTGAGCTACTGGCCAAGCATTATAATTAATATTAAGTCTCCATGTCAGTTATTTGGAAACTGGCAGGAAGGAAAGAAAAGTCCATCTACAGAGTTCTCTGGAAGAGCAACCAGTTCTCTTAACGGCTAAGCCATCTCTCCAGCCCCCTGTAATACACATCTTAATAACCTTTAAATAGAAGCTTTAATTTAAAAAAATTTCCCAGATAGGCAAGATGCCTCTGGGAGAGGACTGAGCAAGAATCATGTGACAGGTGCTGGGCTGTGACCAGTAGCAGGATATGTCTGCTATGGGACCAAGAGGGCTTAGAAAGTATTAGGGGAGCTGCCCGTCTACCCAGAGACAAGCTGAGCTTCGTCTACATTCACAGGTCTCAATCCCTCATACAGGAGCCATTACCCTGGACTGATATAACAGGACATCAGAAAGCCAATCTTTATCTTCCTTACCTATATAACTGGAAGTCCTCCTCAGAGAAGATATTTTGTACTTTATCCCCAAAGTATCTGTGAAATAATGAATAACATTAGCAGATACAGCATGCTACTAATCTTTTCCTTGCCTTAAAAAAAAAAAAAAAAAAAACAGGGTCTCACTCTGTAGCTCAGGCTGATCTTCAACTTGGGATAATCCTCCTGCTTCAGATGACAGGTATAAACCACCACACCCAGCTTCCTTGTTTCCTTTAATCAGTCTTTCCTCAAGCTAACCAGCAAGTCTCTAAAAGTAGAGCTGTCATATCATGAGAGTTATTCCATCTCTACAATAATGACTATGTTACAGAGAAGGGAAGGGTCAGAAAGTAAGAAGGATGGAGAAGGAGAGAGGAAGACCGAGGGAGGAAGGGACATCAACAGTTGACAGAACAATGACAATGAGGATGAGAACTCTCTTAGATCTCTCTCTAGCCCTTGAAGAACATCCATGCAGCTGCTGGGCGCCCACCTGCATTCTGCCTCTTCCACTTCCTCCAGCCTCTCACCTGTACAGGTTCACAAAATGCTTCCCAACAGACAGGGCCCCAGAGTGCAAGTCCAGGATAGATGCCTGAAAAAGACATATGTGTGTAAAACAAGTGATGGTTGCTTTCACAGCCAAAGTTGAGCCCCAGTTACCACAATCCATTGTATAAACACTCTACTTCTGGCATCTTAAAGCCCTGCCTTGTGCACTGTCTGCCTGGACAGAGGTGTCTCTTTCTGCTGTCCAAAAAAGGAAACCAAACTTTTTGCCCTAACACTTTCAGAAACAGTCCCTAGACACATCTGGGAATTATGGTGAGTTACAGTCCACCCTATTGACTCCCGCTTTCCTTCCCTCCACTAAGTCTGTCAAGGTAAAAATTACCACACAATTCTGTCTGTGTGAAGTGTGCAGTGTGACTAGTTTCTGCATAAGTGTACACTTCTGCATGTACACCAACTACACCCTTTTGTGATCCCTCTCTGCTCTCTGCCAGCCCATCCTGGACACCTGAAGATCTACTTTCTTAGGAAGCTAGCTGTGTCCTGTTGAGGTAGAGGAATGGCAGATAGATCCTGTGATATGCTCTTTCCTTTAGCATAACTCACATTGTTTATCCCAGCTAAGCACGCAAGGCTATCCCACTGAATGGATGTGCCAAACCTGCTGGTCTAGCCCTGTGATGGCTTTGGGTTTTTCTGTGTATGCTGGCCACAGATGCATGTGGGCATGTTCTTGGGGCTCCCAGTTAAACAGTTTATATGGAACTACACATCGGTAACATTTAAGAAATGTTTTCTGATCCTCACCTCCCACCTCTGAGTCTTTCCCTGCATCCCAAGAGGAAAGCAGTCACCAACATGGACCATTTTTCCCCATGCATAGCCAGTAGTAACAGACACCAGGCCCCTTTCCTTATTCTCACGGTTACTTAGCTAAGGTGTGAACACAACATGGGCTTACTCAATGTTTACTGAACTTAAAGGTATCAAGCCTACTTATGGTGACTTTCAAGGAAATGCTGAAGAAGGAGTAAGAGAAAGGTCACTCACTGACCTTTTAGCAAATATCTCCCTGAGCGAAACTGAACAACATAAAAGGAATTCCATTTTCAGAACTCTAAAGAGAGAGTCATGGGTGAAGTAGGACAATTACAGAAATACTTCGAAATTAGAGCAGAGTCTGAAAGTCAACTTTCCCAAAGACATTAGCTCTGCAGACTTGATTTACGCCGACCACAGACTACAATGCAAAGCAATTGCCAAAATACACAGAGAGAGAAACCCATGCTCAGATATTTCCTCACACTAAGTAGAAATCAAGTGAGAATCCACACAATACCAAAGTCCCAGTGGCCACCGTTCACCTGTCCATTTGCAGAGGTGTGGCTAGCCCAGTTTATTCCTGTGGCTGCACTAACACAGAACGAGGACTTCCAGCTGTACAAGTTCATTCTCCCACCTCTGAGGCCAGAAGTCTAGAATCAAGGTGGCTCGGGGGCACTCCCTGGTTTGTGGCCTAAGCTCTCAGGCATGGTCCTTCCTTGTCCTCCAGCATCTGTGGCCCCTGGCTTTCTTTGGTTTGTAGCCATATCACCCCACTTTCTACCTCCATCCATCCACACATAGGCTTTCTCCTCTCTTTAAGTTTTCCTTTGGCTCTCTCTTAGACAGACACCTGTGCTTGAACTTGGGGCTCCTGATAAGGACTTTCCCTCAATTACAACTACAAAAATCCCATTTCCAAATTATAACATAGGTTCCACATAGACACACCATCCTATTCCTTGTATGATCTACCCTTGTGCAAAGGATGACAGGCCTCTGCTGGACTCTTGCAGTGAGATCCATCTAAGGATCTTAAGGGCCTTTGCCTTTCCCAGCAGCCACCTGGCTACCAGGCTTCTGACTCCTTTGTCAGTTCCCTCTCCCTTTCTCCCACCCCTCCCCAACCCTCCCTGTCCCTATGCAGAGTGTCTAAAGTGCCAGGGTGAGCTGAAGACAGGCAGCCTATGACAGCCTGAAGAGGTGGCCATGTGTGACTTAACACACAATCTTCCCAAGAGGGATTTATTTTATGCTCAGTAGGCAGAAGGAACACCAGCCACTGTCTGAGAAACACCATGGACATATCAGCCCATGCCTGTGGTGGGGAACAGAGGGGACCCTGTGTGTCCAACACTTTCTCCTTCCCTTCCAAGGAGAGCAAACTTAAAATGTATCAAGAAAATGGGAACAGGAACCATGTCAACTCACCCCTCCATCTGATCCGCCTAGAGAGAGTCCCTTCTCTGCTATTCTGTGGGTGAGAAAACACCTTTAAGTCAGAATTTGGTTGACAGCATTATCCATAAAGTATATAGGCAAAAACATCAATCAGTATAATAGTACCTTGTTTATAGATTCTGCTAGTTTAACATTTATGATGGAAACTCAAAACTGTAACTTTCAAAGCTGAGGATACATCATCCTCTTGCTACTGACACGTGGCCTGCTTGGAAACCACTGGCCTAATTTCTGACCATAGCAAAGGTGCCTCTTCATTTGTCTGTGACCTGACAGTTCCCAGGTTGATGGAGATTTTGGTAATCACAGCTCAGACTGTAAAAGAACCATTCCAGTAAGAGGACTACCTTACTGAAGAGCTTTGACGGGAACACTCACCCCTCAGTAAAGCATTAATAATACTCAGGTATGGCAGAGATATAGGATGAGGGTGGGGAGAAGGAGACAGAGAACAGACTCCCTGCTGGGCACTGTAGCAGGACCAGCATGAGGATGGAGGAGAATGGGACTCAAGGGCCAAATGAAGGGCCACATGTTGAGTCTGAACAGCTAGTCAGAAAACTAAATCCTTCTTTTTAAGATCTGGTTTTTAAAATCCTCACAAAGAAAACTCCAGCACCAGCTGCTTCTGAGCTAGCATTCATGAACCACAGAGAGGTGAAATATTATCTAGTGGTTGTCAGCAGAGGCTGGAGGCCTTGTTTCCATAGCATAGTAAGCTTCCTGGAGGGGAGGCTGGGCTCTAGACTACTCAATCAGCAAAAACATTGCTAAGGTCACAGCATTTCCTCAAATGAAGCAGGAAACAGGAAGCCTGCCCTCTCACCCCAAAAGCCTTGGGGTGATCCACAGGACTGTAAGAGTTCTCTCGACTCTGTGGCTGCCCTGGCCCACTCCCCATTCACTGCTATACCCATGGACGCCCTAGGCAAAGTACAGAGATGCATGAGTACCTGCGAATCTGCTCCGCCTCCTCCCTGGTAATCACCATGTCAGTGACACCTCTGCCACACTTCCTGGGAGTACAGCCTGGAGGGTGAGAGTCAACGGGAAATGCTGACTACCAAAGCTACCGCCCCAAGATCATGGTTGAGCTGGCAAGGCCCTCCACCATGACTAGGGGGCCACTTTGGCTAGTACACCTAGTTAAAAGTCAACTTCAGATAAACAATGGTAACTTTTCACCAGAACTGTGCCCTGTGCACAACCTCAGAGCTCACACCCCCTCCTCCCCAGGTGTCCCGGGTTTCTCACATACCTACACTGGATAGGCTGATTCTAACACCAATCACTGTTCCCAAGCCCTGGGAAAACAAGGAAGCCTCCAGACATTGCATTGACATTTTGGTTTTGCTTTGTCTTGTTTGTTGGACATATGGTCTCACTATGTAGTTGAGGCTGCCTCAAAATTTAAGAACTTCATGCCTCAGTCTCCTAGTTCTGAGATTACAGGCCTATGCTAGCACATTAACAGTTTGGCAACATTCCTTATCTTTTTTTTTTTTTTTTTGGTTTTTCGAGACAGGGTTTCTCTGTGTAGCTTTGCGCCTTTCCTGGAACTCACTTGGTAGCCCAGGCTGGCCTCGAACTCACAGAGATCCGCCTGGCTCTGCCTCCCGAGTGCTGGGATTAAAGGCGTGCGCCACCACCGCCCGGCAACATTCCTTATCTTGCTTGCTGGTTTGAACACTCTTAAATACTCATTGGAAAGTTCTGGCACACCCCAAGCTGAACCTGTTATTCTGGTCACTATCCCTCTCCAGGACCACAGCACCTGCCTGCCATACTCATCTCTGTATCTCCTTCCACCTTGGTGTCATGCAGACACTGAGAGGAAGGAAGTCAGAAGCAGCTTAGATGGGGTGAAGGTGAATGTGATGGGGTTCAGGGTTGTGGGAGAGATGACCAGGATGGAGTAGAGCATCAGAGGCAAGCTCAGCAAACAACCAGTTCCTGTATTCTGGCAGCAAAGGGTGGTCAGTTCCCTTGCCCCAAGTGAGCTGTGTAACACTCTTACTGATGAAATGGGACTGTAGACTCTGGGGAATCTACCTGCAAGATATGCAAACTCTGGCTGGGAAACTGCTATTTATAGTTTGTGTGTGTGTGTGTGTGTGTGTGTGTGTGTGTGTGTGTGTGTGTGTGTGTTAGTGTTATAAATTAAGATGTTTGAAGGAAAATGTCCTAGGACAGATCATCCAACACAACAGAAACATGTTTATTTTACTGACTGCTGAAGGAGAAAATAATGATGAACCTTTGTCCTTGGCCACCCAGTCCACAAAGTGCTCCCCTGCCATCTCCCATGTGGCTAAGTGCTGTGTCTTGTGCATGACAACAGTGCCCCTTTGTGGAAGAACATAGATTCTTTTCTTCACTGGAGTCCAAAACATTATTTTGAATAAAAAGTAAACCATCCTGTTGTAGAATATTAGTTTAAGATATGTTTTATTTGTTTATGCTGTGGAATATTTGTTTAATGATGCAAAGATGTGTTGCATTCTTTTACATTGCATTTGTTTAATTCTATAAAACTGTTAGTTTGCCTGCCTAAAACACCTGATTAGTCTAATAAAGAGCTGAATGGCCAACAGCTAGCCAGGATAGGGATAGGCAGGGCTGGCAGGCAGAGAGAATAAATAAAGAATGAAGGGAAGGCTGGGCGGCAGTTGTGCACACCTTTAATCCCAGCACTCGGGAGGCAGCATCAGGCAGATCTCTGTGAGTTCGAGGTCAGCCTGATCTACAGAGCGAGATGCAGGACAGGCTCCAAAGCTACACAGAGAAACCCTGTCTCTAAAAAAAAACAAAAAAAAAAAAAACAAAAAAAAAGGAGAAAAGAAAAGAAAGGAAGAGGAGAGAGAGAGAGAGAGAGAAGAGAGAGAGAGAGAGAGAGAGAGAGAGAGAGAGAGAGAGAGGAGTTGAGGAGGAAACCAGGGGCCAGTCACCCAGCACACGGTCAGCCACGGAGTAAGAAGGAAAGCAAGGTATATAAAATAGAGAAAGGTGAAAGCCCAGAGGCAAAATGCAGAAGAAGAGAAACATTAATTGTTAAGAAAAATGGTTAGGGGGCTAGAGAGATGGCTCAGTGGTTAAGAGCAATGACTGCTCTTCCAGAGGACCCAGGTTCAATTCCCAGCACCCACATGGCAGCTCACAACTGTCTAACTCCAGTTTCAGGGGATCCCACACCCTCACACAGACATACATTCAGGCAAAACACCAATGCACATAAAATACAAATAAATAAATTATTTTTTAAAAAAAAGAAAGAAAGAAAAATGGTTAGAAATAAGCCAAGCCAAGGCCAGGCATTCAAAAGTAAGAATAAGTCTCCATGTATTTATTTGGAGCTGGGTGGCAGTCCCCCAAAAAGCAAAGCATTAAAAACAAAAACAAAAACGAAAAACAATACACCATCCTTTTGGTTTATTTAGAGCCAGGCCCTACTGTGGAATAATCCTCTGTATACTGTGTAAATTATACTGTGATTGGTTTAATAAAGAAGCTGACTGGTCAATAGCTGGGCAGGATAAGATTAGGAGGGAAAACCAGACTAAGGACACTAGGAAGAAGAAGGACGGAGTCAGGGGAGTCACCAGGAGAGGCAGAAGGAGCAAGACATGCTGGAGGACAGGTAAAGCCATGAGCCATGTGGCAACACATAGATTAATAGAAATGGATTAATTTAACTTATAAGAGTTAGTTAGTAACAAGCCTAATCGACCTAGCATTTATATTTAATATTGAGTCTCTGTGTTGGTTATTTGGAAACTGGCAGATAAGAAAGAAAAGTCCCGCCTACAATGCCCAAATGCTACATTTCAGAAATAGAATGTATCTGGGTGGTACGGAATGTTCAGGAAAACAGCAGCCCAAGGAGGCCTGCACCCCACCCCATCCACCCAGCCCAGAGGTGCATGCTCTCCAGGGTGCTGACGCTCCTCTTCTATTTCCCCAGGGCTCCAACCTGGCTGTTCCTTCCTGCCTCAACCAGTGCCATCAGTGGAGCTGCAGAGCTGTGACCTGGGATAACATTCTTCTCATCACATTTTCTGGGCATTCCTTATCATCACCTTTTTGGTTTCTCACTTATCAACCTCATCTTCCTAGAACTTTCTTTTTTTTTTTTTTTTTTTTTTTTTGGTTTTTCGAGACAGGGTTTCTCTGTGTAGCTTTGCGCCTTTCCTGGATCTCGCGCTGTAGACCAGGCTGGCCTCGAACTCACAGAGATCCGCCTGCCTCTGCCTCCCGAGTGCTGGGATTAAAGGCGTGCGCCACCACCGCCCGGCTAGAACTTTCTTTTACATTCATTATTTTATGTGTGTGGACACATGACATGTGTGTAGAGATCAGAGTTGGTTCTACTTACTCAACTACTTATGGGAGCTGCTTCTCTTCTACCACATGGGTTCAGGATATTGAACTCAGGTCATCTGGCTTGTTATTATATATTTTTATCTGCCAAGCCATCTTGCTGACCCTTTCTCACCTTCCTAACCCTGTTACTTCGCTGCATGCAGCCTCTAGACACAGAAGCTTGCTAAGATGCTGTCTACATTGGAGTGGCATTGGAGACTGACCCTGAAACATCTTTACTCTCCAAACCAGTGTGGGCTTGCCTAGCTAGATGGGAAAGTTTGTCTCTGCCCAAATATACCATTTTCAACTCATTCCAGTTATAGCAAAAAGCAATGTTGAATTTCATTTCTGTCACGTTGTGTGTATCTGTGTGTAGGTATGTGCATGTGATTGCAGGTGCCTGTAGAAGAAGGAGGAGTTGGATCTCCTGAGGGTGGAGTTACAGGTAGTTGTGAGCTGCCTGTCAAGGGTGCTAGGAACTGAACTCAGGTCCTCTGGAAAAGCAACAAGTTTTCTTAAATGCTGAGCCATCTCTCCAGCCTCCTACCATTCACTCTTTTTTTGCTTGTTTATTTGATTTTTCAAGACAGGGTTTCTCTGTGTCACAGCCCTGGCTATCCTGAAACTGGCTTTGTAGACTAAGCTGGCCTTGAACTCACAGAGATCTGCCTGCCTCTGCCTCCCGAGTGCTGGGATTCAAGGGGTGCTCCACCACCACCCAACAGTTTTTGCGCGTGCGTGCGTGTATTTTGTTTTGTTTTTTTCCTACCAGTTACTCTTTCTTGAGAAGCCTGTGGCACATACCTTCAAATCTCCGGTGACCATCATAGTCCTCAGAGCAGGGAACCTCAATGAACCTGCCTTCCAGGACCTCACCACGATGGGCCAAGACTTCAGCAACATCATCGTCCATCCTCAGACTACTCCAGAACAGGAATGTGATCAGAGCAAGGCCAACTCCAAAGACCACAGTCCTTAGCCATGACCTCTGTGCCTCCTGAGGCAGCCAGTCCTTCTTGGTGCTGAGAATAGAAAACATAACCACTGGATGCAGCTATCATACTAAGCATGCCAGTCAAAACCACAAGATGTTCACACTGGATGCCACCAGCGTTGGGCTGTGCCTATATTGACCTCTGATCAAGGTGGATGGACCCCCATCAATCTTGAGATATTGCAGGTACTCATGCTGATGGGAAACAGGGGCCTACCTCGATCCACAACCCACCCAACTTATCAGGATGCCCATCACGCACCACCCCTCAGAGGAGCTTCCCAGGCAGTATGTGACCCTGTCTTCTCTGATGGAACAGGGCTGAACATGTGCTTCAATGGACAAAAAACATGAGTTGACTACAGGCACTTCCTGTCCAGCCCACAGAGTTTCTATTTGGAGGATTGCCATGGAATGTGAGTCTCTAATGACACTTATGCATCCCTATATGATTGTCCCACCCCAAGCATGTGTCCCTACAAGAATACATGTGTACTTAAACCAACTTACACAAATCAAATCCACTTAAATCATAAATCTGAGGCCAGAAAGAGTACAGAAGCATGTCAGAAATGATGCATGAGTTAAGATGTCTCTATGACCCTGGTCTATGTGGTCTTGATGAAGCTGTGTCTGTGTCTCTACATAGCTGTGTGTATATCTGAGCTCTGCTGTCCAGGAAAGGTCTCACGGGACATAGGTCTTGAAATATATGCAGAATTGTCAAGAGCTAGGTCCCTGTCCCCAAAGGCGCCATCCTTTGGATTCAGGTGTGGGTTTGACAGAGACCAACAAGGCCAGTTTTGGACAGGTGAGGTTTGAAAGGCTGGGATGAGGTAACCAGCAGGGAGGTGGGTCATGTATACACAGCAGAAAGGAGTCATAAAGGCCCAGAAATGCCCCCTAGTAAGAAAAACCTGCTCAGGTAACTGAATGCACACCGACTCCAAGGAAAAAGCTCCCTGTGGGCAGGACCTTTGTGCAGAGTTCCTTGGTGGGCAGCCACTTGGACATCTCACCATAGGAAGTTTGCAGCAGAATACCCCAAGCCACGCCCCCAGACACACCACGCCTACGTTACTTCCACGCTCTCTCTCCAAGTCACGCCCAATCACATCGCAATAGGGCAAGTCCCATCCCATACCTCTGCCAGGAGCTGACCCAGTCACAGTCACATCTATATGTCCGGTCAGAACCCCCCCTCCCCCACGTCTTGTCATGACCACGCCCCAACCCTGGGATGGCCACGCCCCACTCTACCACCAGACACCGCGGTCATGGCCACGCCCCACCCCCGTCAGACTCCGCCCCCGGAATGGTCACACCCACACTACACCAGTCAGGCGCCGCCCGCTATTACGCGCGGCCTCCTACGGTCCACGCTACCTGTTCGCGCGCCGGCGCTGGGCTGCACTACTTCCCTCGGGAACTCTAGGTGGTCCCCTCCGCTGAGGCGTCATTGGGCCAGGCCGCCGCGGACCCAGGAGGGACACGAGAGCCGCTAAACCCGGGGCAATAGCAGCGACAGCGAACGCGAGGCGGGCTCGGTGTGGGGACGCAGGAACGACACGCTCGGCCCTCAGCCGACTCGCGGCCAGACGTGAGCAATCGGAGGCCGAGCAAGGGGAGGCGGGGTCTTCTCGGCCCTTGGCGCCGCTCCCCTAGGGCACCTTCGGAGTTCAGCGTTCTCCAGTAGCAGTGCTGAGGCGACAGCGTGGGTGAGTCAAGCCCACAGCCATACGGTGGGCTGGACCAGGATGACCTATCTCCCACGGCCGCCACCCTCTTCCTCTGAAAGCTGCATTGAGAATCCTGTCAGGGGCTTTGAGCTGCCGGACTAGCCTCTTGGACAAGTATTACCTGCCTGCGAGTGGGCGGGTCAGGGTTGGAGTTGAGGGAGGAGTATAGTCCCTAAGGCTAGGACTTTGAGTCCTTTCACAGGACGAGCATGTGAAATCATGGAACTGGATGCACGACTCAGTAGCTCCTTTCCTAAATAATCCTTTGTGGTTTTATAAAAGGTAGAAAACTGTTTCTTTAATTTCCTGGCAGCTTCAGTATCATCCAGAAATTAATTTTAATGCATATTACATTTAGCTCCGATATATGTAGAGCTTACTCCCTTTTCAGATTATTATTATTTGCAGTGCTGAGTGTGGATCCCAGGACTTCTGGCATAGTGAGCAAGCGCTGTATCATGGAACTAGCATCACTCCCACCACCACCCCCATTATCATTGCCTTAATTGTGTTTTCAGTACTAGGAATTGAACCTAAGGTCTTAGCATGCTAGACAAGTGCTGTACCACTAAACTATATCCCCAGGCTTGTTTTACTTATTAATATGGAGACAGGGACTCATTAAGTTGCCGAGACTAGCCTTGAACTTTCTTTAGCCTTGAACTTTCTTTATAGCCCAGGCAAGCCTTAAACTTTCAATCCTCCTTCCTCAGGTGGGGTGGGGTGGGAAAGGTGTTACAGGTGTGTGCCACTGCCTTGCTTATAGAGTTTTTTGTTGCCATAAATCATAATAATCTCCCAAGGAAATAAATGGTTTTCTATTTTGGGGGCAATTCACAAATACTATATTTGAATGTGGAAATAAACTTTTTGGTTTATTTTCATATTAGTAAAATGAGTTTCCTCTTGTTTAGTTCAGCAAAATTGGCTGGTATCAGAACTGAAAAAGAAAGGGAAGGGCTCCCTCTGCTCCCGTTTGTAACTTGAGTTCTCTCCACCAGGAAGAAGTCCGAGACAAAGATCTTGTTATAGGAGTTCACAAAAAAAATACCGACATGTCATGTTCTGCACCATTTAAGATGAGATTAGTTCATTTGGACCTCAAGGGAGCACCACCAAAGGTTTCATATCTCTCTGAGGTAAGGTCTCCCTTCACCTCTGATAATCACCTTTTACTCTGTGGAAGTGGGCACTGGTGATACAACCTTGAGGACCATGGATCAGGCAGGGTCATGACAAAGCATAAATGTTTCCTTTTCTCCCAGTTCCTCTCAAAACCAGACAGAACAACCAGGATGGCACAAAAAAAAAAAAAAAAAAAAAAAAAAGAAGAAGAAGAAGAAGAAGAAACCATGACATCTTTGTTATGGCTCAATTGTATCCACCAAAAGAATAAGTTCAAGTCTTAACACTTAGTACCTGTACATATGACCTTACCTGAAAATAGTCTGTGGGGAACTGACCAGCTAAGATGAGATTATACTGGGTTTCTGTGAGTCCGAATAAGAAAGGTAGATTAAGGGGCTGGAGAGATGGCTCAGTGGTTAAGAACATTGGCTGCTCTTCCAAAGTACCCAGGTTCAATTCCTAGCACCTACTGTCTGTAACTGTCTAGTGGATCTGACTCCCTTATACAGACGTACACACAGGCCAAATACCAACACACATAAACATTCAATGAATAAATAAATAAGAATTACTTTTTTAAAAAAGGTGGATTATGCATGGGGTATATGTTTTGGGGGAGCACACTGTACACTCGCCCATGTGTGTGCATGGGGAGATCAGAGGTCAACAACAGATGTTTTCCTCTATCACCACATTTTTTCTTGAGACAGGATCTCTCACTGAACCTGGAACTCACCAGCGCTGGGGTTACTGGCACACCCCCCATACCTGACTTTCACATGAGTGTTGGGGATCTAAACCAAGGCGGAAGAGGAGAAGACACATGAGAAGGACACCCTGTGACAACAGAAGCAGAGGCTGGAATGTGAACAGGAAGGATAGTTAGAACCACCAGAAGCTGGAAGAGGCAGGAAGGACTCTCCCAGGAAGCCTTCAGAGAAAGCATGCCCTGCCAAGTCCTGGATTTGGGACTCCTGGCTTCTAGAACTATCAGAGAAAATTCCTGTTATTTGAAGTTATTTCATTTGTAGTCATTTCTTATAACAATCCTAGAATTCTGACACATTATTCAACATGAACATAGTAGCACTCATCTGTAACCCCAGTACTTGGGAAGTAGAGGCAGGAGGTTCAGGAGATCAAGGCCAGCATTGATCCCATAGCAAATTCAAGACCATCCTGAACTACATGAGACACTGTCTCAAAAAAGTGGTACTGCCAGGCAATGGTGGCACAGGCCTTTAATTCCAACACTGGGGAGGCAGAGACAGGCAGATCTTCGTGAGTTCCAGGCCAGACTGGTCTACAGAGTGAGTTCCAGGACACCCAGGGCTGTTACACAGAGAAACCCTGTCTCAAAAAAACAAAAAACAAGCAAACAAAAGAGGTGGTGATGGGGAGCTGGTAATGTAGCTCAGTAGTAGCAGGTGGTGGTGGTGGCACATGCTTTTAATCCCAGCACTCAGGAGGTAGAGACCGGCAGATCTCGTGAGTTTGAGGCCAGACTGGTCTACAGAGTGAGTTCCAGGACAGCCAGGGCTACACAGAGAAACCCTGTCTCGGAAAACAAAATGCAGAACAAATACCAGGCAGTGATGGTGCACTCCTTTAATCTCTGAGTTTGAGGCTAGCCTGGTCTACAGAACAAGTTCCAGATGGCCAGCAGAACAAGAGGTGAGTGAGGTGTTACATGCCTATAGTCAGTATTTGGTATGTGGAAGCAGGAGAGTCAGAAGTTCGAGGTCATCTTCAGCTATATACCAAGTTCAGGGTTAGCCTGGGCTATATGAGACCCTATCTGAAAAAAAAAAATGCAGAGCATTGATGAACTTAAGGATTTAGAAGTACTGTCTAGTCATTGAATATATCGAAGTGAGCAAAGTACCTGAGATGTACAGCCTAGTTAAAGAGCCCATATGGGGTTAACCCATATAATCCTCACTGAAAAGGACCACATTATTCCTAAGCCAGAGGAGCTGCCATGTGGGTGCTGGGAATTGAACCTGGGTCCTCTGGAAGAGCAGCCAGTGCTCTTAACTGCTGAACCATCTCTCCAGCCCCACAAGTGTAATATTTTTAACTAGATTCTAACACTTTTGTAGCTAACTACTAACTGCAGGAAAATGGAAAATAGATATGCTAAGGGACATTTGAGAATGCAATCAGAACCATAATTTTGAGACCCACACAGAACAAGTGTTGATTTTTAGCAAATAAATTTGAAATTAAAAAGCAGTGTTTGTATCAGTGAGAGGCTGATACATGAGGAGGCGAGTGTGGGCTGCATAGCTAGCTCTAGGCCAGCCTAGAGCGCAGTTTGTTACCCTGTCTCAAAAGACATTGTATAGCCAGGGAGCAAAGACAGATCTCTGCGAGTACCAGGCCAGCCAGAGTTACATAATGAGACACTACTGCTTTAAAAATCTGCTCAAGGGCCGGGTAGTGGTGCATGCCTTTAATCCCAGCACTCGAGAGGCAGAGGCACACAGATCTCTTATAGTTCCAGGACAGCCAAGACTGTTTCACAGAGAAACCCTATCTCAAAAAACCAAAAATCTCAAGGGGCTAGTGAGATGATGGGTCATTGGATAAAGGTACTTCCTACCAGCCTGATGACATGAGTTTGATCCCTGGATCCTTTATAAAGGAAGAAGAGAACCACTTGCCAAATCTCTGATCTTCACATAGGCACTGTGGCTCCCCCACCCCATAAATAAATGTTAAAAAAAATTATAGGTTATGGCTTATACCTATAATCTCAGCCCTTATGAGGTAGATCTCTGGCCTTCTCGCACATAAACGTATATTAACACATACACAGAAACAAACAGAAAATCTACGTAAAAATGTATAAATCTGGAGGCTGGAGAGATGGCTCAGCAGTTAAGAGCTCTGGCTGCTCTTCAGAGGACCCAGGTTCAGTTCCCAGCACCTGCATGGCAATTCACAACTATCTATAACTCCAGTTCCAGAAGATCTGACACCCTCACACAGACATGCATGTAAGCAAAACACCAATTCACATTAAATAAATAAACAAAATTTTTAAAAATGTATACATCTGACCCAAGCCACAGCTTTTTGAAACAGGAAAATTTGGGAATGAGAGTATTAAGGGATTATTAATAACTGATTTGGTGGGATAAGGGTTATGGTTATTGTCTTTTAAGTCCTTAACAAATAGTTTGAAATATAAATTGAAGTATTTACAAGTGAAAGAATGTCTGGGATTTGCTTTAAAGTATTCCAGACAGCCGGGCAGTGGTGGTACATGCCTTTAATCCCAGCACTCAGGAGTCAGAGGCAGGTAGATCTCTGTGAGTGTGAGGTCAGTCTAGTCTACAAAGTAAGTTCCAGGACAGCCAGAGCTGTTACACAGAGAAACCCTGTCTTGAAACAACAACAA
This sequence comes from Peromyscus californicus insignis, assembly GCF_007827085.1. NCBI lineage: Eukaryota > Metazoa > Chordata > Mammalia > Rodentia > Cricetidae > Peromyscus > Peromyscus californicus. The sequence continues at coordinate 873,837 of NW_026294551.1, read as the reverse complement.
CAACAACAAAGTATTCCAAACAAAGAGAAAAGTAAACATTAGCTTATGATATATGTTTATACAGCTTAACAATGAAAACCTCTGCTACCATCTAATACATGAAAGCCCAGAGGCTCATGTGTCTTGAGGGCCTGGCCTCCCTAGTCTCAACCTCTCAAACATCTGTATAACAAGTGGTCTTTCCCAGCCCATAAAACAGAGGTGCCCAGTTGGTCTACACAGATATCAAGAGGCCATGGGAAGCTAACACTGGAGAAATTAGATACCATCACCATCCTTGACTTTATCTCAGTGTGGATAATGGAGTTAGCTTACCTCTCTCAATGGTCAGACTGCCTCTGTAATTCACACTCACTTAATATCCATTTTGTGAATCATCTACTGCTGATTTTCAGTCCTGATCTGATTTCTTTGATTGAGCATGCTTCAGAACTTTCCTGTACTTTAAGAAAGAAAACATGTTACAAGTCACAGAAACATTTGAATCCTTATTTGGAGATTGATGGCTGTTTTAAATATAGATAGAGGCTTCCTTATTAGTGCCGACTGTGTGTGTTGTTTTATTTTTAAATCCCTGTCCTTGATCTCAGACCAGGGGGGGAAATATATAATTGATTATTCTGTATAGTAGGCATGAACAGGTTCTAAAACTCCTGAAGATAAGGAGATTCCTACCCTTAACATAAAGATAGGGAAGGAAGGGGTGAGAGAATGAGAGGACAAGCTTTGAGACTTTGAACCCTACCTCTGCACACACACACACACACACACACACACACACACACCCCACCTGCTTTTCCTTCCGAGAAGTTGAACTCATCTCCAGAGCTGAACCTGGTGCTCCCTGCTGCTATGACACACAGGTTCTTGTGCATTAGACCATTCTGGCCTGGCTCCAGGATGACTCTCCCAGATGGCATAGTCCTCCCTCAGCTGACCCACCAAAATTCATTGTTCTTTGGTAACAGCTATTTCATGGCACATTACATTCCTGTGCTAAATAGGTATGTTATTGACTAAGAATTTGTTCAGCAAATATCAAATACACATTCCAGATTGAAAGTTTGTAAGAGAAATATGAGTATCAGTTCCGATCCCTCTCCAAAACCTAGTAAGGAAAAAGGTACACACTTTATCTAAGTCCTTCGTTATTCAGATTGCCACTTTTTTCAACACCCTGTTTCCCTCCAGGTTTTTCCCCTGTTCCATGCACTTGGTGCAAATGGCCTCCTCATTGAGTATGAAGACATGTTTCCCTATGAGGGCCGCCTGAGGCTGCTGAGGGCCAAGCATGCATACAGGTATCAAAGCTAACAGAGGATGCCAAGTGGATGGCGAGGGCCTCCAAGAAGGAAGGCATATGCAGAACTATGGGTGGGATAATTGAAATCTAACATCTTGCATTCCTTTTCTGTCTTTCTAAGTGTATGTGGTTATTTATATAAATTGGTTACAAAATTAAAACAGTGTACCCTGGTGTGGTGGCTCACACCTGTAATCCCACAGTTTGGGAGGCTGAGACAGCATGATTGTTGAAAGTTAAAGGTCACTTTGGGCTAAAGAGTGAAATCCCATCTCAAAAACAAAACTGGCAGGCCGGTGGTGGCGTAGCCTTTCATCCCAGCTCTTGGAAGGCAGAGGCAGGCGGATCTCTGAGTTGGAAGCCAGCCTGAACTACAGAATGAATTCCAGGACAGCCAGGGCTACATAGAGAAACTCTGTATAAAAAAACAAACAAACCAACCCAAACACTTTATAAACATAAAACATTGGGGCTGGAGAGATAGCTCATGTGTTAAGAGCATTGAATGCTCTTCCAGAGGACCTAGGTTCAGTACCCAGCCTCCACATGGTAGTTTACAGTTACCTACAACTCTAGTTCCAGGGTGTCCAGTACCCTCTTCTGACCTTCTCACACATTAAAAAGAGTGGTAGTGTTATACAAGGTGGGTGTGGTGACACATACGTTTAATCCCAGCACTTGGAGGCAGAGGCAGGTGGAGCCCTTTGTGTTCATGACCAGCCCAGTCTACAATCAAGTTCCAGGAGAGCCAGGGCTATTACACAGAGAAACAAACAAACAAACAAACAAACAAAAAAAAACACAAAGAAAAAAGGTAGTATACAGACAAATGCAGGCAAAATACTCAGACCAAAAAAAAAATTTTTTTTATTTAAGTAAAACACATAGAGGTTGGAGAGATGTGTTTGTGTTTAGAAGCACTTACTGTTTTTACAGAAGATCTGGGTTTGGTTCCCAGTACTCATATAGTGGCTTACAACCACTTGTAACTCCAGGGGATCCAGTGCTCTCTTCTAACCTCAGGTTCCTGCAAGCACATGGTGTACATACATACACTTAGCATACACACACATGCAGAAATTTTTTAAGTAAAACATGTACATTCAAGGTAATTAGGAAACATTTAAAAGAGAAAATAAACACCTACTCTGACCCTGCAGGGAAGAATAAGAAGTCATGAGGCAGCTGGGACTGGGCTTCATTTAAGGCCACAATTGGATATTTTTTTCTCGTGTATGTGCGTGTGCGTGTGCATGTGCGTTTGCATTCACCATGTGTGTGGGTGCATATGTGCAAGTACATGTGGAGGCCTGAAGTTGGCATCCCAAGTCTTTATCACTCTCTACTTTCTTTATTGAAGCAGCATCTTTGGTTGAGTCCAGAATACACCATTTTGGCTAGTCTGGGAAGCCAGCTTGCTCTGGGACCCCCTGTCTGTGCCTTCTGAGCACTGGAATTACAGATGGGCCACTACGCTTACCCAGCATTTACCTGGGGTCTGGGAATCTGAACTCTAATTCTCTTGCTTATGCGACAGGCATTTCCACCACTGAATGATCTCCCCAGCTTCTCACAGTTCGATTTTAAACTTGGAATGCATAAGCAAGTGGGAAAATACTAAGCCTCTCATAGAAATCAAGATTAAAACAACTTTGCAGTGTCATTTTAGCTACTGAATTGGTAAAGCTGGGGTTGTAGCCCAGTGGTCAAGTGCTTGCCTAGCATACACAAGGTATTGGTTTGATCCCAAGCAGAAGGTCGGGGGAGTATGTGGTCATTGCTGATTCTTTAGTTAGGTGTAGTGATAATTTCCTATAATACTAGTCTTGGATGGCTCAGGCAGGAGTATGGGCTGCCATCCTGTTTCAAAAAATCCTAAACAGACTAAAGGCAGCATTCTGTGGTGGTGGGGAGAGGAAGCGAAGCCTCCTGCTGGTGGAGTATGAAGTGACCACCATACTGGAGGGCAGTATGGCTCTGGGCATCACATTTCTCCAGTGTATCTGTACCTGCTGTAGATTTGCCTGCTCTCTGTGCGCTGCTGCTTTCCAAACAGTGAATATCTGTTTGTCTTTCAAAGTTAAAAAAAAAAAGAGGGGGACAGGGGTGAAGGGACCCTTTCTTAGGTTAAGGGCTGTACAAAAGCGGCTGAGCGATAAATTTTGCTCTTGGGCCAATCTGCTAACCCCTGTTGTGCAGGATGATTCTATGACCAGCTCATATAAGATGCAAAGGGGTAAGAAAGGACTAGGCTGGACTGACACAAGCCCCTGTGTGCTCTTATCACTCCAGCCCCTCTGAAGTTACAGAGATCCTGCACCTGGCCAGACTCAGTGAGCTGGAGGTTGTTCCCTTGGTGCAGACATTCGGTCACATGGAGGTGAGTGAGAGGAATGAAAATTACTGGTATGGGTGTGGGGTTCAGAGACTGGGCTTGGGCTCCAGTGTGAGGCAACAGGGCCTGACAGGGCATAGGCAGCAGTGCTGCCTGAACCCCATTCTCAGAAGCACTGACCTGTAAGCAGCCAGAGAGCACTACTTTTGGTCAGGACAGCTGCGCCAGGAAGGAAGGATGCCTTCCATTTTCTGCTTATGTCTTTTTACCAGTATTCAAAATTATTTCTCATGTAAGACAACTGAGAAGCAAACATGATGTTGATTTAATGTCTTGTAGGATGCAGCTGCATTCACTCCCCTAAAATAAAATTTAAAAAAAAAGGACTGGAGGGGCTGGACTGGAGGGGCTGGAACTGTTAAGAGCACTGGCTGCTCTTCCAGAGAACCCAAATTTGATTCCCAGCACCCATGACACAGCTCAAAACCACCTGTAACTCCAGCTCCATGGAATCTATGACCTCTTTCTGGCCTCATGGGCACTAAACACATGTGGTACACAGATCCCAACCCTAACAAGCAAAAACCATATAAGTCAAAAGAAGAAGCTAGAGATACAGCACAGTGGAAAATAAATTACTTAGCTCGTGCAAGGCCTTGAATTAAAGTCTCAACACCAGAGAGAGAAAGAGAGAGAGAGAGAGAGAGAGAAGAGAGAGAGGAGGAGGAAGAAAGGAAGGAAGGAGGAGAAGGAAACAGGGAAGGGAGAAGGGAAGAAGGCTGCTGAGGAACCAGCTAGAGGGTTTAGACCCAGCTCAGGTAGAGTCAGAAGCTACTGCCCTGTGGGCTCTGAAGCTTATCTCACCTGCAGACATCTGGAAGAGACAGGAGTAATCTTTGCAGGCCATCCAGCTGGCCCTCAGGCACACTGTCCAGTTAAGCAACATAAGCTTGGAACTCTTGTCAAGGACACGCAGGGGACCAGGGTCCTTGAGCACCAGCTTCCTTCTGTCCTTGTCTCTCCATAGTTTGTGCTAAAGCATGAAGCATTTGCACATCTCCGTGAAGTGGCTCTCTTCCCCAACACCCTGAACCCTCATGAGGCTGAGTCTCTGGCATTGGTAAAAGATATGATTGACCAGATTCTTGAGCTACATAGGGGTGTCCGGTGGCTCCACATTGGCTGTGATGAGGTGAGTACCTTTGATCTCAAGGTCTGCAGCCTCTTCTTTTCGAAGCCACCCAGTCCCATGTCAAGGTTTCTTTCTTTCTCTCTCTCTCTCTCTTTTTTGTATTTATTTATTTACTTATTTATTTTATGTGTATGGATATTTTGCCTGCATGTATGTCTGTGTACTATGTGTGTGCCTGGTGCCCACAGGGGCCAGAAGAGGGTGTCAGTATCACCTGGGACTAGAATTACAGATGGTTGTGAGCTACCTTGTGGATGCTGGGAATCAAAGCTGGATCCTCTGCAAGAGTTTCCAGTATAATCTCTCCAGCCCCCTCTGTGTTTTCTTTTGGTTTGGTTTGATTTGGTTTAATTTAATTAAAAATTTTTTGAGATTCAGTTTCATTACATTATCCAGGCTGGTTTGATCTTTTGATTCTTCTGCCTCAACCTGCCAAACACTAGAATTATAGGCATGTACCACCATGCCAGACCCTATGGATTCTTTTGAATAGAGAAATAGTCCAAATACTAAAGAATAAAGTCAGGGATTACCAAGGAGATAGTCCTATTTATGGAACTATTCTAGATGACATCTCTGGAGAGGAGTGTCACCTGGCATAGGGCAGCCCTGCAGAGCCCAGGTAATGTACCCTGTATACCAGATGTTACTGCCATCCAGAGGGATAGGTATCTTTACCTATTCCTCCTCCTGCAGGGACAGAGCCAGTCCCAGCCATGAGCAAATTCATGCCCTTTCAGACTGTTCTAGCCAAAGAAATGCATTTGAGGTGTTGAGAGGAAGAAAGTGTTATGTTTGGATCTTGAAGCACTATTTGGGAAAAGTGTTCCCCTGGGGTGTCTGTGGTATGTCCTCCTACCTAGCCTACCCAGTGGCTAGCCTCTACCCCTCTGCTTATCTGGCTAGATTCCAGATGTGTGGGACAGGACTGGAGAGTCTGAGATAAAGGCCACTGCCTGGGTTTGTAGGCATTCAGCCCTGAGATTTCCATTTTTAAAAGGAGCTGGACATGGTGGGTGACACTTGTAATCCTAGCACTTGGAGGTTAGGGCAAAAGAATTGCCACAAATTTGAGACCACCCTGGGCTACACAATGAGTTCTAGGTCAGCTTGGGCTGTGGTATCTCAAAATAAGGAAATCTGAAAATAAGGTATGATGATACACGCTTGTAACTCAGCAACCTTTACAGCATAAGGAATTACAAACCAACCTAGGCTATATGAAATCCTGCCTCCAAAAAGAAGAGGATGGGGGACTGGAGTGATGGCTCTGCGGTTACAAGCACTGGCTGCTTTTCCAGAGGACCTGGGTTCAATTAGTCTCCTCTGTACTTCAGGACAGTTGTGAACCTGGATATAAGGGTGGCAACAGATGCAATCCCATCCTGTTTCTTCCTCCTAGGTCTACTACTTGGGCGAGGGGGAAACCTCAAAACAGTGGCTACAGCAGGAACAGAACAGCCACGCGAAATTGTGTTTGTCCCACATGCAGGCAGTAGCCAGCCATGTGCTGGCACAGCACCCTGGCACAAGACCCTTGGTGTGGGATGACATGCTACGAGACATCCCCCAGGAACAGCTAAAAGGTTGGCAGGGCCTGTATGGATGGGGGCTTACATGTGGCTGCCCAGGACCTCAAGTTCCAGAAGCTTAATGTGTGCTCCAGTGAAAATGTTGGGTTTAATCCTTCCTTTCAAGTCACTGTACAGCCTTGCAGGAATGTGGGCCAGAAATTGGTGTGGCTGCTGGCAGGCCCAGAGAGGCCATGGGAGTGTCCAGTGCTTCTGATAGCTTTAGCCCCATGTGCACTCTGTGGCCAGCCTTACAGATGCCAAGGCCAAAAGTTCACACTGTCCCAAAGCTTAGAGATGAAAGCTGAAGAGTACCTTCCCCAGCCTGGGAGATAGCACTTAAACGTATCACCTAGTTCCACTGAACCCTGAGTTTAATGCAGAGATCCAGGGCCACCTGTACCTATACTCCGTGAGACTAGTGTATGTTTTACATTATGAATTAGAATCAGTTCCTATTAAAGATGTGTTCCAGTTCCCTGAGGCTGCAAAGCCAGCAGCTTGGAGAAGAGCTTAGGAGTCCTTCCTCACTAAGGCAGGTAGCTACAAATATCATTTGTAGCTCTGGTGTTTATGGCTAAAAGCCTAGCATAGCTGCAAACTATACTTAAAACCCATTAGACTTGAGAAAATGGTTTATGTTCCCACTTTAACATTAAATGAATGTGCCAGAGGTAAACGTGGTGGCACATGACTATAATCTCAGTCCTTAGGAGGATGAGGCAGGAGGATTAGAGTTCAAGGCCAGCCTGGGCAACAAAGTGAAACCCTTATATAAAACAAATGTGTCTAAGGAGCAAGGGTGTGACCTGAGTGGTCGGTCCCAAACTCATTGCCTTGCTCTGTTGACAGCATCTGGGGTGCCTCAACTGGTGGAGCCTGTGCTCTGGGACTATGGAGCTGACCTGGATGTCCACAGCAAAAGTCAGTACAGGTTGCTCATGCTACATTCCTCGTGGTGCATGTGCCTGCATGATTGTTTCCCAGTCCTCCATGACCCTGTAACCTGAACTGTTCAGCTTGGGAATACAGGCACCTCATTAGCTTGACTGACCAGCATGGAACAGAGAGGCCATGCAAAGCCTCCTGTCCTGGCATAGGATCCCCTGCTGGCTCCAGATCATCCCAGGTTTTTTCCAGCTCTTCCTGAAGTATTTATCCCTATGAGTGATAAACCATAGGCCATATGGGAATGGTTGGAAGTCTTCCTCTCTGCTAGGATAGTTGTGGCTCTCGGCTGCTCTGGTTAGGCTGTGTATCCAGGGCTTCTCTGTGAGAGCTGCTCATCTGCTTGTTTCCTTGCCTAGTTTTCCTCATGGGAAAGTACCAGGAATGTGGCTTCCAGAGGCTGTGGGCTGCCAGTGCCTTCAAGGGGGCCACAGGAGCTAATCAGGCCCTGCCCCCTGTTGAGCACCATATTAGAAACCATGAGCAGTGGCTACAGGTGGCAGTCAGTGGTCCAGTGGATACTCTACAAGGAATCATCCTGACTGGCTGGCAGAGGTAAGCTCTCAGGCTGGGTGTAGGGAGTGGGGAACAGTTCCCATCACCCATGATGGCAACCTGTCTAGTGTTAGCCTTGCCTAAATCATGCACTTCATGCCTTTGTGGCTGCCTCATTAACTCTACTGAGGAGACACTGGAGTGCTCAGAACCACAAGCATGCAGCCCTCTAATCTCTGTAGTCCGTATAGTCCATGAGTGATACCATATGTCTCGTGTAGCAGGGCATGAAGATTAGTCCTGGTTCTTTTAGGATGTCACACCCTTTGAAAAATAGAATGAACCCAGTCTTTGGTTCTGGCCAAGTCCTAGCATGAGGTTCCAACCTTTGAGCTGGACCAGTTGAAGCTGGCAACTCCACTAGGAAGAGCTGGAAAGGTATCCCTCTGGGGCCTTCACAGGTTCCAAAATGTGACTACAGAGCAGGGTTCTTAGCCAAGTGAGGTTGTCTAGTATGGTTACAGGAGTTGCTCATGGCTTCAGTACATGTCCACTGGTTGGCTTCAGAGATGATTCTAGATGGCTCATGAAGACTTATTAAGCATTTGCCATTCCAGTAGAGAACATCGAGATGTGGGTTAAACCAAGACTCACATAGAGTAAAGCCTTTTCTATGCCTTGCATGGTGACTAGTGACTCACAGAGGTAAAGGAAAACTGATGGTGGTGATGTAATCACTGGCCCCTGGTTCTTCCATCAGCCTTCATCTGCCACACTCAGGAACATCTCTCTATACCCTTACAGCTGAAGAAACTGAGACCAGGCCAGGAGGCACTCTGCCCAGCACTGGAGGGATCAGATGCCCACTCTAACCTGTTGACCTCCTGGGGCCTTAGGGGAAAGCATGAGGTGGATAGATAGTATGCAAGCCACAGAAAAGGCCTCCAAGAAGCAGACCAGTACTAGAAAAGGGATAATAAAGGCTCTCTAGACACTCCACCTTGAGTGTACACTGTGAAGTGGACCCAGGTGCTTAGAGCCTGTTTCCCCTACACAGGCTCCTCCCTAGGGGCATCATAACAAATCTAATGCAAAGTCCCATGACATGGAACCCACTTTAAAAACCCTGAGTCAGGTACTGGGATACATCAGGCTGCCCACAGTGGTTCTCAGCTTAGGAACCCCTCAAAACTGGAATACCCCAGATCAGGGCATCATCATCATCATGCTGAGATGAATGAGGGCTGTGGAGCTGAATACTCTTCTTCTGGACATAGGTATGACCACTTCTCTGTGCTGTGTGAGCTGCTCCCCGTGGGAATCCCATCCCTGGCTGCCTGTCTACAGTTACTTGTACATGGTATGTCCCAGCCAACAATTTTAGGTCTCCTACCTACCCCTAGCCAGACAGGAAGAAAGGAGACCAAGTGCTGGTTTCCCTTGATCATTGCCCTGCTCTGTCTGGATTGTAGTCCTTTACAGAGGAAGAAGACTCATGTTTCTAGTTTGTCCACTTGCTTGTCAGGCTCAGGATTGCCTATATCTAGATCCTCAGCCTGAGCCTCGGGTAGATTGGGAAGTTAGAACGGACATGCCCCACAGATTCAGAGACCCTACATAAGAAATTAATGCCTCAGATGCAGATGCAGGTTCTCTTTGCTGCCCAAGTATCCTGAGAGTTGTGAGGCAGACTGCAGAACTAGATGCTTCCACTGCTGCAGAAGCCCCTTATCCCAGTGCTCCTACACCAAATGACCTATAGGGACAACTGACTGCAGAAGAGAGGCATGGGCACTGCTCAGAGCATGTGTAGGCAGTGGGGCCTTGGTGAAAAAAACCATGCCCATTTAAACTATAAGACTATATAGGAATTTACAATGCTCAAAGGATGTCCACATGGAAAGAAGGGCCCCCCAAAAAATTTAACAGCTGTGGAGTAGAAAGATGTAGAGGTGGTCTTATTTTAGTTTGTTTCTGGCAGTTGTTCATTGTAAACTGTCTAGAATGTGCAGAAAGACAAAGAAATAAGAAGCACACCAATACTGAAGAGACATTGGTGTTAGTGGTGTTGGCTTTAGCTCTTCCTGTTTTTGAGAAGTGATTGTACTGGGACCTAGACCTCCCAACACAGAGCTAGGAACCGTCTGTCAATGGCTTCCTGTGACAGCCTTTTGTCCTGACCTGGAAGTGTGTCTGCCCTGGTCTCACACACCCCAGCAGTTTGTTCCAGGTGCTGTAGAGTACTCTGCCCATGATTGAGCCTGGACACATGCACATGAACTATGCAGTGAGATCAAGGGCTCATCCATGTAGTGATGCTACCTACAATACCATTCTTATTTCCACTCCCTGATCTTTAACAAATATCTTTCACATGCTCAATAAAAAGCAGCCAGCTAGCCTGGCTGGGGTTCCCCTTGAGATGCTGTTCCTTTTGCCCATTAGCACCCAAAGGTCAGGAGGCCTCTCTGACCACTTCTGCCTGTGGATGGTTTCAGGAGTCTTTGCTGAGGATGTTAAGCTGAGAGTGGAACACTTCCTTGGGGTTTCAAGCCTGGAAATAATGGATACTATGAGGTAATCCCATCCTACCTGACATTCCCCCACCCCTCCCTTTTCTGGGGAGCACTGTTCTCAGTGTGATTCTCTGGCAGTGAGGGAGCTGGTTCCTTCCCTGGCAGTGACATCCATGCCCTCGTCACACAAATTAGTCTTCACCTGCGCAGCTCTGTGGATACACTTCTGGAAAGGAACAGGTAAGCAACCCCATATCTCTCCTGGCATTGTTTACAAAGTTTTCTAGAAAGACTTCTAAAAATTTCTATCAGATTCTTAAGTTTCCTCCACAGTTAACGCCTAGCCACTACTGGCCCACTAACATTGTCTGGATTTGCTCCAGGTATGTCACTGGCTGGTTCAGCCCCTACCATCGCAGGCGGAAGCTTATTCACCCAGTTATGATCCAGCACATACAGCCAGAGGCACTCAGGTAGCCACCATCATCTCATCCTCCCAGGTGTTCAGCCTCTGAAACACCCTGTCCCTTTATGAACACACACCATAGCAATGATTATGGTTATCAGTGTTAAGGCAAGACAAGTTCTCCAGGTACTGTAGCTGTAGATCTTGGATCGATAGGCCACTGTTCAATAACACTGCTCCTAATATTAGCAAGCAGCTAAGTGCTTCCTGGCCTGAGACAGATCATCAACCACATGTTCAGCCTGACCCAAGGCTCATCTTTGGAATCAGGCTACCTAGAGTCCATGCTGGCCCTTTAACTCCCTGGTGCAACCTAGCTGAGTGCCCTTGTTGCTGGAGCCCCAGGCAGCCTGTGTCCTCCCCTGGTTCAGGACTCTAAGCTGGGCTAATAAGAATACACTTGCACTGAGTGCAACATGCTGCCAACAGCATATCCTGTTCATGCCAGATAGTGGTTTTTGATTGTTAAAATGTGACCAGTCATTCATTTATTTCGTCCCAATAGTAAACTGAGGCATGGAACAGTACTGACTCTAGGGGCTGAGGACATGAGTTTAGCTATGTAAACTTGAGCCTTAACAGGAATTCTCATCAAGTCAAGCTCATGGCTGCTGTTGCCCTCAGCCTTCTGAGCAGGTGGAGCAACCTTGTGCAGCAGTTGGAGGTGGCCCTGCAGCTGGCTTTCTACCCGGACACCATAGAGGAGTGGCTAGAGGAGAATGTGCTCCCAAGTATGCAGCGACTGCAGGGTCTACTGCAGGACCTGGGGGAGGCTGCCCCACTGCCACCACCCACCAGCTCAGGCTGGGACACAGGTCACAACCCCTAAAGGGCTGGGGCTCTGTTTATCAGCCTGGACAACACCAAGATTCCTGCCTCAGTGCCCAGCCAATGTGGGGCCTGGACACATGTGCAGATAGGCTCCCAAACTGTGTAAAGAGTAACCCTGGGCAAAGCTGAAAACAGAAAAAGGCACATGGAGACTCATTTGCAATCTGCATGTAGAGCTTTTTAATTATGAAATAAAAAATCAAACAAACAAACAGTAGAAGCAGAAGTCCCACTAACAGAAACTTGGATCAGCGTTTTACCACCACCCTGGCTCATAGAGGGCTTCATTCCTTTACCGAGGAATGAGTCCCAACACTGGGAAACATAGGAAGGGGATATGACAGCACCCAAGAAACAGAATCCTCTTCCCTTGTCTAAAGTACCTTAAGAGTCTACAGGCAACAAGCCAAAAGCCAACAGCTATTATTTCACACTTTTCATTTGTGGAAAAAAAATTCTCTAACTTGACCATTTAAAAAGCTCACTTTGGCATGTTCAAGGGACCATGTTCCCCAAGTCAGAACTGGTAATAGTCACTTCAAAGAAAATCTGTTAAGAGTTCTGGCCTAACTATTCCTGCTCAGCCCAAGTACAGTGGCCTCAGGGCTGCCTTGACTTCTTTGTCTATATAACTCCTCAATTTCCCAGTTCTCCCTGGCCAGGCATGGGTACACAACTTTTGAGGGGGGCTCTGTGTAGACCAGAGGTCCACAGCTTTCAGGCCTAGAAGCCAAGCTGGGAACTTAGTGGACACTGTACTTTTGAGAGACTTGAGTCCACTCAGTAGAAGACTAGAAGAACAGAAAAGAACCATCAGTGGCTGGTACCAACTTCTGTTAGAAGAGGCAGTGGCCCAGACTGGCCTTGAACTTTCTTCCTGCCCCACTTCTTAAGGCTGAGATTTATAGGGGTGTGTATCACATGCTTATCTTCTTCAGGTCTTTTCAAGGCTTGAGAGGCTAAGACTCAATTTCTGTAAAGGAGCTCCCAGGTCTTAAAGGCTACAGGATGCCAGAAGAGGTGGCCTTTCCTCCACTAGCAGCTTCTTCCCAGATTGGGTTAGGAGAGCCTTCCCTTCCTAATAGCTATGCTGCAACACTGCTGGGATCTCAGACAAGTGGTCTAGGCAGGAACAGGGCAGTCAGCAGCACTCTGAGTTCTCTGAGAGTTCTGCAGCCAGGCAGCACCCAGGCATCCAGCATTCAGAGCTGCCTTCAGGGAAGCCCCTGACCACCAAAATGTCTATCTTGAGAAGGGATGGTCAAGGAGAGGAGACATCAGGATTTATAGCAACAAGTCCAAACCACTATGCACAGAAGGAGTGGGTCCTCCTTACATGCATGTGGGTGTCTCACTATGAAGTGGAGTCTTCCTGGGGTGGCAAGGCCTCTTGAAGACAGGTACTAGGCCTATGCTGAAGAAAGACTGACATCTTATACCTCAGATGCCCTTGGGTGAGCTTATCCAAACCAGGCTTTGCTGCCTAAGCCAGAGCTGCAGTCTAACTGGAGAAAGCACTGATTTCTGAGATCCTGTCCTCCTCTGGATAGCACCAACCTCCTGCATCTGGGTTGTGGAAGATATCCAGCCCATAGTTCTGCAAAGCATAGAAGCATAAACAAGCAAAAGGCAGGTGGTCCACACAAGAACTACCCAAGGAGCCATAGGCAGGTGCCCAAGATCTGCCTGCACCCTCATAATTGGCAAGTCAGTTGGAGACATGTCAGAAATGGGTGACATTTACCAGCAGTCATTCCACAATGTCAGCTCTGGTCACCCAGGCCATCAGCTTCACTGTCGCTGCTTTGTGACCGTTCTGAGGGGCTCTCCAGGCGGTGCAGGTCCAAGAAGCTGGTGATGAGTTTGGCAATGGCTTCCACATCACTAGGCCAGCATCAAGAAAGCAGGTCACCATGGCAAAGGTAACACACCACAAAAGACCCACACTGTCTCATCTCCTACCATATACCTACAAGAACCCCAGGGGTCCCAAATGGGCCCAGTATCTCTGGCCTCAGTCCTACTCTTAACAGACCTCAACCTTGTTCTGTTGCCTCCCCTACAGATACCCATGGCAAAGCTACTCCTAAATACATCCATCCTTCCTGCAGCCCCATATTCCCATCTACAGACATTCAGCTTCTCCCCTGCTGCCCTGAGAAACCCAAAAGGATAGCCCAGTCTTGCTCTATACCACCCTTACCTGCGTCGGCCCATGACTGCAGTCTGAGTAAGGGGATGGGAGAAGCCTGTTGCAAACCGGAGCACCACTGTGTAACCCTTCCCAAAGTAACGGACCTTTTCTTCCTCTACATTCACATCCTGGATGTCTTTCAACAGGACCACCACTGGGGACAGAAGGGTTTGCAGATGAACAGTCATCCCTATGCTCTCACCCTATGCTGTAGGACAGCCTGTTTCAGGATGCCCAGCTCTGCTGAACAGTAGAAGTGGCATTAGTGACAAACATATTTGCTATTCCACATTCTAGACTGTGGCTCCAGAATAACTTCTGGATAAGAATACCCCCCAGGAGACTCATCACTCCTGCAGTTTTAGGCAGAAAGAAGCTGGCTGGCCTGAGCAGTCTTACAGCAGGGATCACTAAGCTCAAGCTGCCATCTTCAAGCTACCTTTTTTGCCTAATTTTACCTAAGGCTGGAAAACTTATCTGGTTCCAGTGGAGTAGCCCTGCTATTTCCTTGCACAGGAAAACCATTGCTAACTAATGCATGGCTGATACTGCTTTCCCAAGAGCCACTAGGAAACCTATGAGATCATTCCACTGCCAGTGACACGGGGCTAACCTGGTGGCTTGCTGCCTGTGGGGACTGGTTCTCAGGTGTGTCAGGGCTCCCAAGAAGCAGCCTGGGGTAGTTCAGCCAGTGCACTAATGCACATCCCCACAAACCTGCTCTGGTCTTCATTGGCTGTATACTACCACATTTGAATGCCACATTTGGATATATACTGCCAGCACTCCATACAAGTTAAAGGCCTGAAGTCCTTGGGGCCTAACTCCTTATGTTAAAAGCCTACTGAAGATCCTGTGGGATGCACACGCAGTTACTTGCATGTTTGTAATGCACAATGCCTGGGCTGAATACAGAAAGAAGAGACCTGTGAGAACCTTCTGTTATTTCACAGTTAGCCTAGCTTACAGGCCCAAAAGTTCAAGGGTTAGGGACTTCCTCTGACCATCCTCTCGCTGCAGGGCTAACACAGCTGATAGGAATCAGATATACTACTACCCTCACCCAACCTCAGAGAGCTAATGAGCTTCCATCCTTCCTGATAGGCTGAGACCTGGGATGAGATATCTGCCTGGATCCCACCCTGCAAGCCACGATATGTCTGGGGGACCCTCATTCCTTGAGTAGGTGACCCATCCAGACCTCCCCAAGCCTTTACCCACATCTTACCTTGGTCATGGCCTGCTCTGAGAAGAGTCAGCAGCTTCTTGTAGAGGCTGAACGTTTTTAAGATGACCTTCCCAGTGCTCTTGTTGAAAATGGCTTCCTGCAAACCAATGTATGTTAACCACACAACTCCAGGAAGAGGGCCAAGCTATGCTGAGACATCATCCTCCCCACTCACACTGGCACAAATACTCAAGATGCCCAGTGGAAAACCAACCCCCAAAGACTCCAGGGCTCTCTTCCAGAACCAACTTCTGTGTCTGACCTCTTGTACTCCTGTGGGTAAGGAGCACAGGAGAGAGTGCAGATGGAATAGGTTCCCTTTTCTCTTTGCATGAGAACAAGACCAGGCTGGCTATCTAACTCAGTGGTAGAGCACTTACCCAGCAGGTATGAGGCCTAAAGTTCATCCCTCAGTACTGGGTAAATGAAAGGACAAAAGGACAGGTTGGCAATGAGGCCAGTAAGCAAAAAGCAGAAGCCTGGGCCAGGCAGCTTCAAGGATTCTAAGAGGGCCAAAGCTAAGGGTAGGGGACTTCCCCAAAGGCTGACTTTTCCCAGGCTCAGGTTCTGCTGATTCCTTTCAACTATTTTAGGCCTACAGTAAGGTCCTAGTTGGTCAGAGGAAGCCCCAACCCTTGAACTTCAGGACCTGGGAGCTGGTCCAACTGTGAGTTAGCAGAATGTTCTCACAGGTCCCCTGCCCTATGCAGCCAGTCCAGCCAAGGGACAATGCAGACTTGTACAACCCCAGGAAAAAAAGAACTGTGAGTTGAGTGTGGTGCTTTATGCCTATCAGAATGCTGAAGCAGTAAGTTTACTTTTGAGTTTGAGGCAAGCCTGCAAAACAACACACAACACAGAACCTGGTGAAAAGCTATGAGTAGCTTCTAGAAGAGTCTAGGGCTGACTCCAGGTAACCGGTGCCTCTGGACTGGGACAGATGCTTCCAAATGGGAAGGGTGCTACTGTACCATCTTACCTCCCAGTCCTCCAAGTTCTGTACAGCCACAAACAGGCAGCCTGTGACATAGAAGAGCTTCCAGCCCAGACTATCTGCAAGCAGACATAGTATATCCATTAGCTAAAGAAGCCAAGGTGATATGTCCATATGAGGGTCCCACCAGCCCAGCCTTTCCTTCCTTCAGCTCGGGTTAGAGGCGTAGTCAACTGTGCTTCTGTACCTGCCTGGGTCAGTGGTGACATGTGCATCCCAAACTCTGCCTAAGTCCACCTAGGAGATAGGTAGATCTATATAGCCTTGTCATGGAAGGTGGGACACATGATTCCTTCCTATAGCAAGGAGCAAGCAAATAAATGCTAAAGAACTTCTTTCCAAGAGTATTTTATAACAGGAAGAAATTTAAGATGCAAGACATTGGCTGTGGTCATCTCTCACAAGGCAAGGCAGAGGCCACCCTAAAGGCTACACACACCAGGACTGCTCACAGGTGACTGTTTTGTTCATTTCCAAGTACAAGGAAATTGAAGGAGATAGCATACTTTACCTCCACTGTAATAGGCAGCAGCCAGGCCAGTGGATAATATTCCTGTAAAGAGAGGGATTATCTTGTTAAGTAGCCAAGGGGAGTCGCACTGGTTCATAGTGCTATAGCCTCAGCAAGCAGGCCTGTCTCATGGCAGGACATGTTCAGGGGCAGCAGGTAGAGGCTACATAGTGCAGGGTTGGTGACACAGCCAAGAAGTTTGTTTAAAAATAAGGGACAAGGGGACTGGAAAGATAGCTTATTAGTTAAGAATATATACTATTTTTGCAGAGGACCCCAGTTCAGTTCTCAGCACTGTTATGGGATATTTTATCACACCATGTGAGGGTGTGTCACTGTGATTGATTTAATAAAGAGCTGAATATCCAATAGCTATGCAGTAGAGAATAGCTAGGCAGGACTTCTGGGCAGTGAAAGGAAATCGGGATGAATCTAGGTGCTCAGATGCCAGCAACAGTGCTAGTCAGATATACAGAATGGACGAGAGGTAAAAAAGCCACGTGGCAGAACATAGATTAATAGAAGCAGGTTAACTTAAGTTGTAAAAGCAAGTTGGAGCCGGGCGGTGGTGGCGCACGCCTTTAATCCCAGCACTCGGGAGGCAGAGCCAGGCGGATCTCTGTGAGTTCGAGGCCAGCCTGGACTACCAAGTGAGTTCCAGGAAAGGCGCAAAGCTACACAGAGAAACCCTGTCTTGAAAAACCAAAAAAAAAAAAAAAAAAAAAAAAAAAAAGCAAGTTGGAGACAAGCCTAAGCTAAAGGCCAAACTTTCATAATTAATAAGTTTCCATTTCGTTATTTATGAGCTGGCAGCCTAAAGAAAAGTCCATCAAACATTTGGTTCCTGTACTCATGTCAGGCCATTCAAACCTCATGTAACTTCAGCTCTAGGGAGCTAATGCTCTTTTGGACTCCATGGGCACCTATATGCACCTGCATAGACCCATACATAGATACACATACACAAAAAATAAAAATAAATTAAATAAAAAACAGGATATGCTATCCATGTCATTCACCATACTTGTCTGCAACTAAATGAAAAATGCAAATGACCCAGATGTAAGTATTGCCTACATGTGATGAGGAATGAAGACAGACTACATAGAGAATTATAACACAACACAGAGCATAACATACAGAACGTCATGAGGACCTTCACAAATCATAAGGACAGACTACAGAGACGCTGCTGCTAAGTCACAGCCAGTGCCTCACCTCAGACTCTGTACAGGCCTAGCCAACACAAGTGCAGTTGTCCCTGAGATGCAAGAGACTTCTGATAGGCAGTGATGGGGGAGAAGTCCAGGAGGCTAAGTGCACTTATGAAGGGGAAGGAGACAGGGAAGAGGAGAAATGTGAACCTGTGACTACCTGTCACATGGAAGAAACACTAGTGACCTCAAGAAAGCAGATAAGCTGAGAATGCATATCAGTGTTAAGAGAGCTTGCCCAGTATGCAAGAGGACCCTGCATATCATCTGAAAGAAAAGGCACACTAAGATTAATAAAGCATGCTTTATCAAGTTCTTGTATTGAGGGACCTCTAATAGAATACAAAGAGACTGTTTGCATCACTTTTAAGATTTAAGATGGCAAAATTGGGAAGCCTTACCGACCAGCAGAGACCAAGACCGGATGCCTGGAGCCCTCTTCAGATGGAGGCGGGTGCTGGTTCGTGTCTCCACCTGCATG
This sequence comes from Peromyscus californicus insignis, assembly GCF_007827085.1. Classification (NCBI taxonomy): domain Eukaryota; kingdom Metazoa; phylum Chordata; class Mammalia; order Rodentia; family Cricetidae; genus Peromyscus; species Peromyscus californicus. The sequence continues at coordinate 855,558 of NW_026294551.1, read as the reverse complement.
TACATCCCTGGAACCTGGGCTTCACTTCACAGCAGACCGGGCTGGGAAAGACACACAGCTGAAGCCTGAAACCACTGCACACAGGGAGCGCCTCATCAGTCTAGACAGGCGACTCTGAACTCTTTTCTCCATGAGACCGTCTCAACTTACAATTATGTATGGGCACAGGGACTACACAGCCCAGAAAGTGAGGCCTGATCTCACTTCCAAGCCACCATCATATCTGGGAACCCTTTCCGTGACCGAACCCTCGTCTTGAAGTTGTTCTGTTAGCCCCCAGCAACTCTCAGGCTTCCGGCACCTTAACCAAATCTTTCAAAAACTCTTCCTACCAAGAAAGGGAACTGAAAGTGCTACTGTGTCTTGAGTTTCTGCTGTCATACTAACTATGGCCCAAATGCATCCGAATTATGGGACACTGCGGCAAGACCCATGGAAACAACATCCAAAGCCCCAGTTTTGAGTGGCTCCTTGGATACCCAGGTGCATTCAAGCTTCGTAACCTACATCCTCAAGAATCCTAGTTAGGTGCACAATTTGCCTCCCTCTGGCCTCAGTTACCAACAAGCTCCACAAGCGGCCCGTTCCGCTCGCTCCTCCGGAGTGTACACGCCCGGTCTGCTCAATCTGCTCTGGGCCCGATCCAGGTCTGCAAGCAATGACCCGCACAGGCAGGAACATGAGAACGGGAAGCACAGCGGGTCGGAACCAGAAAAGCCTCGGGACACACACTTGCGCCGGGATAGAGGAAAGCGTACCGAATTAGCCGGAGCGAACTAGGGAACAGCCGCTCGAACTTCCGGACTTCTGTCCCACAGACTTCCGGACTAAGAACAGGGTAGGGACTTCCCAGGGGTGGAGACTGAGTGATTACGCATTCCCGAGTTGTGCCTCACTGGGGCGGGGCCTGGCACTGGAGGGCAGGCACGGTCGATGGGGCACCAGAATTTAACCTCCGACCTGCCAAGAATGGCATCACTCAAGGCGGTATCCTACCGTGCAGCATGTGGACGTGGTTTAGGAGTCTGAAAAGTGGATCGGAATTTATTATTTTGTTGTGGTCCGAGGCTCCGAATCAACCCAAGCAGACACAGAGATTACCTCAAGGCAAGGTTCAAAGTAGGGAAGCATGATGCAGGAATATTAAAGAGTCTTGTTAATAAAATCAAACCTGGAGCCAGGTATTGCGGTGAACGCTGGAAAATCAGAGAGACAGAACAGGCCACAGCTTCCTCACCTTGCCAATTCCTCAGGTGATCTTGTTTCCTCAGACTGGAAGCCTCTGTGTCCTCATATCCGAATGGCTCTCAGCTGAACTGTGCTGCTCAAAACCTAAAAGCTTAACCAGCCAAATGCTTAACCAGCCAAATGATTCTAGTTCCTGGTCTTCACACCTTATATATCTTTTTGCTTTCTGCCATCATTCCCTGGGATTAAAGGCTCACTTTCTCAGATTAAAGGCATGTGTCACCATGCCTGGCCTTTCCAGTGTGGCCTTGAACTCACAGAGATCCAGAGGGATTTCTACCTCTGGAGTGCTAGGATTAAAGGTGTGAGTGCCACCATTTTCTAGCCTTTGTATCTAGTGGCTATTCTGTCTCTGACCCCAGATAAGTTTATTAGGGTGCACAATATTTTGGGGAACATAATACCACCACAGAAGCACAAAAGAAGGGGGGAAGGGGAGGGGACTGATGGATCAGGGCCACAGAATAGACTCGGGAGCACGACCCCAAATGCCAATTGAAACAAGTATTTAAGCACAAAATCACAAGCATGTGTTGCCAAGTTACAGTTATAATTTTCACCAATCAGGATTTAGATTAGAAGCTTCCTTGAATGTTCCATCACTGTCAACTTTTCAGTCTAACCAATCAAATTCATTTGTTCTTTCTGTTGTTAGGAACAACCATAACGTTTCTAGAGAAGTAAAGATGCATAATGGCTATTTCTGTGCTTTAGGGAGGAGGTGGGTCAGCTATTAGAAGGTTCCCAGTACCCTAGGGTTTGAGAACCTGAACTTTGTTTCACCCAACGGGTGAAATGGGGTCTGACGCGGAAATGGCAGTTAGTCAGGCCAGGATGCTTCTGCCTGCGTCCTTCAGTTTGTTTGTTTGTTTATCGAGACAGGGCTTCTCTGTATGACCCTGGCTGCTCTGGAAGTCCTCTGTAGACCAGGCTGGCTTCGAACTCAGAGAAATTCTCCTGCCTCTGCCTCTGCCTCTGCCTTTGGAGTGCTGGGGCTAAAGGCATGGACCACCACCACCTGGTTGGATCTGGAATTTTAAGGAAATGATAGATTACACTAGGACAGCATGGGAAACATGGACTACCTGGGGTCAGTCTAACAAAAGATGTAAAATAAATGGAGTTTGAGGAGGTTTTTATTATAGATATGAGGAAAAGCACAACCAGAGGCATCTAGAAGAGGCCAGACTGAACAGGGCCAGCAGAATAGACTGAGCCATGAGAGGAAAGAGAGAGGAGCAGAGGGAGACTGGAAGAGAAGAGAGGGAGACAAAAGAAGACCAACATGGCAGAGAGCACAGAGAGCGTCGCCAAAATGGCTGGGGTTTACAGGGAAAGAGAAGCCAGGGGAAGTGAAGGGAAGTGCAGTGGGTGGAGAGGGTTAGAGTAATGGGAGGGTATGAGAAATGCTGAGGAGGAGGGATTCTGTGGCAGGTGCTCACTGAGAGCCTAGCCAGCGTCTGCTTTGATATGTTAATTGGCACCTCAGTTAGCATTTTGTCCCTGGTTTCTTGGAGACCTAACACACAATAACTACAGTGGCACTAAAAGCAGGAGCTTTTAGTTTTGTAGTTGCCTCCAACACACATAAAGTGATCTTTGGGTGCTAGAACATCATGCTGGAGCTGAGATTTCTATTACTTTACTGTTCTCTTTAAATTTGTTTGTTATGTGATGCAAAACCCTAGAAGTTTTGTCAATATATATACATATATGTGTGTGTGTGTGTGTGTGTGTGTGTGTGTGTGTGTGTGTGTGTGTGTGTGAGAGAGAGAGAGAGAGAGAGAGAGAGAGAGAGAGAGAAAGATATTTTGATATAGGCTTCAGTATTGGAAGGCTGAAGAGAATTGCTCCACAAATTCTAAGCCAACTTGGGATATAGAGTGAGTTCAAGGCCAGTATGGACAATCTAATGAGACCTCTCTCAAAATAAGTAAAAAGAGAACTGGAGGTGTAGCTCAATGGTAAAATGCACAATGACCTGCATTCAATCCTCCTCAGTACCTATCAGTCGATAAATTCTTTCTGCTTTGTCTCCTTTTAAAATCCAGCTTTGGCCTGTTGGTGATGGCACACCCCTTTAATTCCAGCACACCACTCGAGAGGCAGAGGTATTAGAACCCAGAATTCTAGGCCAGCTGGAAATACACACACACACACACACACACACACACACATACACACACACACACACACACACACACACACACACAAACTAGGGTTGGGGAGAGTGGGCTCAGTTGTTAAGAACATTTGTTGCTTTTGCAGAGGACCTGGTTTGGTTTCCAGCACTTGTATGACAACTCTCAACCCTCTTATGATGTCCCCAGGTACCAGGAAAGCATGTGACCTGGCCTGCATACATACATGTAGGCAAAATACTCATACACATAAAACAAAATTCACAGAGATCCTCCTGCCTCTTCCTCTCAAGTGCTGGTATTAGAGGCGTGTACCACCGCACCCAGTTGCTTTTGGTTAATTTTTTAAGTCACTAACTTTGGAGGTCACACAGACTAGTAATACATTATTTCTCCTAGTAGGTTTGCTGTAGGTGACACCTCTGCCTGTACCTGTAGGGTAAAAGATCTGAGCCCACTTCTAGGTTTGAAAAACTGCCAAACCCCACCAATTCCTGAGCAGGAAAGCCCATCAATCCCTTAGCTAGACATTCCACCTATCCCTGGGCTTGGCTTTAAATCCCATCAATCCTCACTTTGGAAATCTCCTCCCTCAAGAAACCCTATAGAAGCCAGTCTCCTGCTCGGTTCCCTGCTGCTTCTCACCTGAGCAGGGACAATATCCCTCTTGTGTTTCTTCCAATAAATCTCTTGTGTGAGGTTTGTGGTGACTTTGTGGTATTCCTTGGCTTGCAACTGCCAGGATGCTTTTCCCTTCAGAGCTGCAGCACTTCATAGGGCAACCTCTTTCTTTCCTCAGAGCTGTAACACTTCTGTTGGGGAACCTTCCCCCTCAGAGCTGCAGCACCTCCACTGGGGAAGCCTTTCAAGCTGTAACATGGGCACTGGGGATCCCCTCAGAGTAGAGCTGTAGCACTTCCACTGGGGAAGACTGAAGGAGACCACCCCCCCCCCAACAGTGGGGGCTTCCTCCTAGACCCGTGAATTAGGCACAAACCACTCCCAAACACCTGTTTTCACAGAGAGGTCCTTTATTAAGTGAGGAAGAAAAGTCTAAGTGGCTGCTTTCTGACTCAGGCAGAAAACAGCAGCAAATGACCTTGCAGGTGTAATTTTTAAGAGGATAAAAAGGGGAGGTCTGTGTTAGAATGGGCTAGGATGCTGTGATAAAGGAGATAGGTGAGAAGGGGAAAGAAATAGGGAAAAGGAGTAGGGGTATTTGCCTCTGGATAGAGAGTAGACAGATGTGACCCATAGGCAAATGGTGGTTTATAAAGGTAAAGGGGGAAACCCCGTGTTAGGATGAGGTGTTTAATTTTAATTGAGCATGTTAATTAGGTGAGCCAAAAGGGGCTTTTGATTGCTGGACTTTGGTAGTCAGCCTCATGAGGAGGAAGTGGTTAATTAAGGTACTAGATCTTGGTGGCTAGCTTTAGGAATGTAATCCAATGATTTTTTTTAGCAAGGCAGAGGGAATGGGGAAGAAGGACAATGCTGGGGGATGTCTTTCTGTACACTATGAATATATGTTGTTCCCATAGGTTAATAAATAAGCTGCTTTGGGCAGCTTAAAGGCAGGCAGGAAATCCAAGGAGGGAGACAGGAAAGAGAAAGGCAGAGTCTAGAGAGACACTAGCACTGCTGGGAGAAGCAAGATGTGAAAGTACCAGTAATGCCACGGCCATATGACAACTTAAATAGATAAATAGAAATGGGTTAAGTTATAAGAGCTAGCTAGCAAGAAGCCTGACATAGGCCATACAGTTTGTAAATAATATTAAGCCTCTGAGTGATTATTTTATAAGCGGCTGCAGGACCACGGCCGGGCTGGGCCGGGCTAGGCTGGGCCGGAGTAGACCAGAGAAACCTTCCAACTACAAACCAAGGCCTGCCAGAATCACATGCTCCAGTGGGCTAGTGTCCCTTCAAAGCTTTCCCTTTAGAGCTGTAACATTTAAAGTACTTATGAAGTAAGCTAAAATTGTTCTGTGGTATAGAGTTTAGTAATAGAGCATTTGCATGCAGAAACTCTAGTTGCCTTCTGAGTGTGGCTGGAAATCTGGAGAGTAGATAGAAAACAAGCTGACCATGGTATTGGTTCAGTGTATGTAGTTTTATTGTTTATCCAGCCTCTATGCTTAATGAAACTGAACAATTGATGCTGGCTATGTAAAATTTGTTTGTAATTAGCCACTTGCAGAGCTATAATGACAACATAGGACAATATAAATTGTCGCACAAATCTTAAAAGGTCTTATTAATAAAATCAAACCTGAAGCCAGGGTATTGGGGTGAACACTGGAAGATCAGAGAAGAAGAACAAGCCACAGCCACCTCACCTCACCAATTCCTCAGCTGATCCTGTTTCCTCAAACTGGGAGCCTCAGAGTCTTCATTAGAATGTATCTCAGCTGAACTGCTGCTGAAAAGCCTAAAAGCTCAACCAGACTTTAGTTCCTGGTTCTCACACCTTATATACCTTTCTGCTTCTTGCCATCACTTCCTGGGATTAAAGGCGTGTGTCACCATGCCTGGCTGTTTCCAGTGTGGCTTTGAACTCACAGAGAGTCAGACGGATCTCTGCCTTTGGAATGCTAGGATTAAAGGCGTGAGTGCCACCATTTTCTGTCCTCTATATCTAGTGACTGTTCTGTTCTCTGACCCCAGATAAGTTTATTAGTGTTCACAGTATATTGGGGAGGGGCTGGAGAGATGGCTCATAGGTTAAGAGCACTGACTGCTCTTCCAGAGGTCCTGAGTTCAATTCCCAGCAACCACATGGTGGCTCACAACCATCTGTAATGAGATCTGGTACCCTCTTCTGTATACATAATAAATAAATACATCTTTAAAAAATATATATATTGGGGAACACAATATCACCACATTCCCCCGTTTTTGTCTAAAATTAAAAAAAAAATACTACATCCAATAGGTACACACAATATATACAGTCAAGAATTATATTAACAATGTCTAGTCCATTAACATTTGACAGATTCAGACAAAAAACTCCATTATATGCATTAACAATGTCCAGTCCATTAACATTTGACAAATCCAGACAAAAAAATTCATTGCTCGGAGAGATGGCTCAGTGGTTAAAAGCTCTGACTGCTCTTCTGGAGGTCCTGAGTTCAATTCCCAGCAACCACATGGTGGCTCACAACCATCCGTAACGAGATCTGGTGCCCTCTTCTGGCCTTCAAGGACACATGCAGACAGGATAGTATATACATAAATAAAATAAAATAAAATAAATTCATTGCTTATCTTCTTTAAAAGAATTAGTTCCTTTTTAAAAGTAGATTCAATAATCTCCCTTTTTATCTTATCATATACATATTCTTTTTTTTCTTTTCTGAGTGGACCCCCAAAGATCTACCTTTTTTTTTTTTTTTTTTTTTTTTTTTGGTTTTTCGAGACAGGGTTTCTCTGTGTAGCTTTGCGCCTCTCCTGGAACTCACTTGGTAGCCCAGGCTGGCCTTGAACTCACAGAGATCCGCCTGGCTCTGCCTCCCAAGTGCTGGGATTAAAGGTGTGCGCCACCACCGCCCGGCAAAGATCTACCTTTTATCTTATCATTTCTATATCTTCCTTTTTTTCAGAGTAGATTCAATGATCTACCCTTTTCTATATCTTCTTTTTTCTTTTTTTTAAACAAGAATGCTGTATCTGCTCTCCTTTGTTTAGCTTTTTTTTTTTACTATTAACAATTAACAACTTGTAACCAACCATTGTAAGCAATGACAATATCCATAACTCATTAAACGACCAAAACACACCCACCCCACCTCTTGGGAATGTGGTCATTGTGTTCTTAAAATTACTTCCTGCTTTCTGGGGGTGAAGACATCTTTAGGGAATTCCCTTTCCTAGGCATACCTAAGCCTGCAGTTAATCAAGAGGATCAGTGAAATGGTTAAGCTGCTGAAGTTGATCTGAGCTTGATTCTTGGAACCAAGATGGTAGAAGAGAACTAACTCTTACCCATGTGCATCTATGCATACACACACACACACACACACACACACACACACACACACACACACACACACACACACGGAAAAACTACCAAAGATACAGAAGAGAGGAAGAGACTAACAACAAAAAAATAGCCTTTGAAGCAGAACAGGTTTTGGTTCTGGAGATGGAATCTCAAGCTTCTTGGGTTACTGCCCATACCCATACATCACTAAGAATAATTTTAGTGAACTAAAAATCAGGTACTTAAATCTACAATGATATTTAATTTTTTATTTACTGTGTTGTATGTTTGTATGTATTCATAGTGGTAAGTGGAGAGGACAACTTGCAGGAGTTCTCTCCTTTCACCATTTCACTATGTGAGTTCTGGGTGTAACGATAAAAAAGGTGAAGTGGGTACCTTTTGATGGGCCCTGCCAAGGTATGCCTAAGCACCACATGCAACAGAGTTAGTGCAAGAGGTTTATTGGGTGAGAGGGAAAGCAAAAGTCCGTGTCGGAGTGGGGACATGAGAGAGGCAAGAGAGATAAGAGACAAGTGCAGTGGAAAGGCACCTGGCGACAGGTGATGACATAACTGCTTTGGCAGCAGAGGTAGGCTGGAGATGGAACTCAAATTATTAGGTTGTTGACAAGTGCCTTGACCTGCTAACCATTTCACTGGACCTTAAATGTAGGGCCCTGGCCCCCCATTTTGGGTAGCTGTTGCCTTGCTTGCTGACCTTGACCAGATGTCTTCCCTATGCTGATTCCCTGCTGGTTTCCTTCTTCCTGAATGCTCACTGGAGGTTCTTTGTTCGTGTATCCTGCATTTGGTGTAAACAGTTTAGATGCAAGAATGTAGAACATTCCATAGCAAACTTCTGCCCTCCGGGGTTCCTCCATTGTGCTGTAAGCCTGTATTTAAGGTTTCCTCCCTCCTTCAATAAACAGCATTCAGCATTCTGCTGAAGCGAATGACCCGCTGTCTTTTGTCTCTGTTTTTTGATCCACAGCCCCTCGCTCGGACATGATGAACGGGTGGTGGTAGCGTGGGTGCTACTGCAGCAAATGGAGGTCCCACCGAGATCCAAGAAATAAGGGATGTCACTGATGGACACCTGAAAGTAAGGCTGGCCAGCATTTTAAAGAAAAGAGAAGGTAAGGGTGAATTGAATTGAAATGGGTGCAGCTAGCTCACAGTCGCTCCTCGAGGAACAGTTAATTTGACTGCTGAGGCAGCAAGGCACTGTAGTTAAGAGCAAGACGGCTAAAGATTTTGTTCAAATCCTCCAGAACGTTAGTCTTTGGTTTCTGGTCTCTGGGGGATTTAATATGCCAGATTGGGAACAGGTCAAGGTTGACTTACAAAAATATTTGCATAAAGAAGGGCCTGATTCCATACCCTTAGCTACTTTTTCTTTGTGGCACTTGTTTAAAGATGCGTTACTTAGTGATAATGTCAAAGTTCAAGAACAATTAACCGAAGCTAAAGCTGTGTTGGAGGAGTCTCAGATAGAGGAGGCTCTCAGATCCCTTCAAACTTCTGATGTTTCTGACCCTGCAGAGTCGTCTTCAGAGGGTGATGATGTAGAAGTCAGATTAGAAAAAGATACGAGATGCTTACGAGGGAAATCACAGAAGATTTCTTAATAGGATAGACCTCTAGCCTGTAACCCTGACTTTTGCAACACGAAGGTCCTTCCGCACCCATAGAGGGGTTAATGGGGGGAGTTGCTTACCCAGTTATAGAGACTCAAAATGCTCAAGGTCAGAGGCAAAGGGAACATGATCCCCTAGATTTTAAAAGCATTAAACAGATTAAGGAAGCTGTAATGTCATATGGGTCCCATGCTCCTTTTACCACAGCTATACTTGAATCTTTTTCTGCCTTAAATTGTACCCCTAGCGATTGGATGCAGTTGTGTTGCACTGCTCTCTCTGGCGGGGTGGGGGGATTATTTAATTTGGAGGAGTGAGTTTCAAGAGCATTGTCAAACTACAGCTAATAGAAATGCTGCTGCAGGCTTCCCGGCTCGTAATCTTGAGATGCTCATGGGTACAGGGCAGTATGCCACTTTACAAGCACAAATTTTGTATGATCCCACAGTTTATGCACAGATTAGCGTAGCCGCTACCAGAGCATGGAAAGGGCTGCCTAATAAAGCTGCTGGTAAACAACTATGTAAAGTCATTCAGGGGCCATCAGAACCATTTGCAGAATTTGTAGATCGCCTGCTTCAATTAACAGGGAGAGTATTTGGGGATGTTGATCAAGCCATGCCTATAGTAAAGCAATTGGCCTTTGAAAATGCCAATAAATATTGCAAGGAGGCCATTAGGCCTCATAAAAATAAGAGCTTACATGATTATCTTAAACTATGTAGAGATATAGATGGGCATCGCATCATGGGACAGGTAATGGCTTCAGCCATAAGGGGAAAATATTCTGGAGGAGTACGGTGTATGGAGCCCTGGATACACCTGTCCCAACTCCAGTTTCCCACCATGCCATCCAGTTCATTCCTCGAAGGAATCCCTTTCTGTCCAAGACCTTATCAGAGGCACCCCTGGAAGCTCAGGATTGGACCTCTGCGCCTCTGCCAGAGCAGTATTAACACCTCAGATGGGCCCCCGGGCTCTCAGTACTGGAGTCAAGGTCCCACTACCTGCAGGGTCTTTAGGTCTGATTCTGGGCAGGAGTAATGCTCTTATGCAAGGTATTAGAGTAATTCCAGGAGTGATAGATGAAGACTCTGAAGGAGAAATTAGAATCATGGTTGAGGCTGGTAAGGGGGTGACAATTATTCCCCAGGGTGCTTGCATAGCACAATTGCTTTTGATGCGTCGCTTTCAAACTAATAATCCTTTTCTTAAACCACATAGAGGTGAGGGTGGATTTGGCTCTACAGGCCCTCTAGCCTGCTGGGTTTCCACCTTAGAACAAAGACCCATGCTAAATTTAAAAACTAATGATCACAGTTTTCAGGGTCTTTTAGATACTGGTGCTGACACTTCAGTTATCTCTATAAAACATTGACCCAAAGCATGGCCCCTTAAAAATTCCACCTCTAACCTACAAGGTATCAGCACAGCTCAGATGCCATTACAGAGCAGGCTACTCTTAAATTGGAAGGATGAGGAAGGCCACAGGAACTTTCCAACCCTTTGTGCTACCTGACATTCCAGTGAACTTGTGGGGACGGAATGTGTTAGAAGGTATGGGAGCAGTGCTTACTACACAGCCTGTACAACAGATGCTGAAGAGTCAGGGTTACTGTCTGGGCAGAGGCTTAGGGAAAATGTTGCAAGGAGATCCACTCCCTGTGGCAGACAAAAGCTGTGTTACTAGATGTCCTGGGGATACTAGAGGATTAGGATTTTTTCCATAGGGGTCAATGAACAGCAGCCTCCGATAATGCAACCGATAAAAATCACTTGGAAAAGTGATGACGCTGTATGGGTGGAATGGTGGCCCCTTACTAAAGAAAAATTGGACGCTGCGAACGCTTTAGTTTAGGAACAGTTAGATGCTGGACATATCATTCCTTCCACTTCACCTCGGAACACACCTATATTTGTTATTAAAAAGAAGTCAGAAAAATAGAGGCTATTACAGGATCTTAGAGCTGTAAATAAAACCATGCTTCTCATGGGAGCAGCCAGCCTGACTTGCCTGCCCCTGTGGCAATTCCTAAACATTGGCATTTAATTGTGATTGACTTGAGGGATTGTTTCTTCACCATTCCTTTGCATCCTGAGGACAGTCCTTGCTTTGCTTTTAGTGTTCCTTCAGAAAATCTTAAAGAACCTTATCAGAGATATCAGTGGGCGGTTCTGCCCCAAGGAATGGCCAATAGCCCTACTATATGTCAAATTTATGTGTCTTTGGCCCTAGCTCCAGTTCGAAAAGCTTTTCCAGATGTTTATATAATTCACTACATGGATGATATTTTATTGGCTGCTAAAGATAAAAAAAAAAAACAAACTTGTTTTTGATGCCTTTTCTAAATTACAAGAGGTTCTTAGCCTGTCTAATTTACAGATAGCCCCAGAAAAGGTACAGGTATCCTTTCCTTATCATTATTTAGGTCATGAATTGTTACGCACAGGCATACATCCACAAAAGATTACTCTGCGTAGGGATCAGCTACGCACGCTTAATGATTTCAAAACCTTTGTGGCTTTGGTCCACTTTAAAGATTCCAACAGGTCAACTTTGTCCTTTGTATGATGTCTTAAAGGGCAACCCTGATCCTTTATCTCCCTGTGAATTAACAGCTGTTTTTTGAATCCACAGCCCCTCGCTCGGACATGGTGAATGGGTGGTGGTAGCGCGGGCGGCTAGCGCAACACTTAAATTCATAAATGTATTTCTTTTTGTTTTATGAGTGTTTTGCCAGCATGTGTGCGTCTGTGGCCTCCAGCAGAGGCCAGAAGAGGGTACTCAATCCCCAGAAGTGAAGCTAGGGATTTTTTTTTTCTTGCCAGTCATATGGATGCTAGAGGGGAAAAAAGGGTGGGGGTGGGGAGATAATAGTGTTTTCCTGCTATGAGGGATGAACTGCTTGCATTTTGCTTTCGGAATGAGGGGAGTAAAACAATTTTCTTGCCCAGCTGTGGATTCCCTAGATAGTTGTAATGTACACCTTTGATATCCACCTTTACAAACCCTTCCTTTAGCCCCCTTCTGGCATGCTCTTTGGCTCTAAGGCTGCCATCCCTCTGGTAGCAGTAAGAATAAATTCATTTAATCTAAATTTGAATTGAGTTTAAGTCTTTGGTCTTTCCCACTGGATTCCAACACCACAACAAAAGAATGAGGCATTTGGGCTGCCTTTGAGACAGGTAGCAGTGTAGGATAGGTTGACTTTGATTTTACCATTCTCTTGCCTCAACCTCCTGAGTACTGGGATTACAAACCTTCGCTAACATGCTTGCTTATCCTACCTGACTTTGCTCTCGCTCTGTAGACTAGAGATTGGTCTGCCTCTGCCTCCCAAGTGCTGGGATTAAAGTTTGAGCCACCATATCCAGCAAAATTTTAGTACTGGGCGGTGGTGGCGCACGCCTTTAATCCCAGCACTCGGGAGGCAGAGCCAGGCGGATCTCTGTGAGTTCGAGGCCAGCCTGGGCTACCAAGTGAGTCCCAGGAAAGGCGCAAAGCTACACAGAGAAACCCTGTCTCGAAAAACCAAAAAAAAAATAAAAAATAAATAAGTACTTTCTTAATTGTAAGTGATATATGGTATAATACCATGTCAAACTTCAAGGTCAGCCTACTTTTAGTCTTCCCTCCACACTCAGCTAAACTCACAAAGCAACGCAAGCCTACTGCGCATGTGCACTTTTGCCGCACCAGCCTACGTGAGACTTTGCTGGATGGTCATGGCGGTGACAGAGGGCGGCGCCTACCCCGCCCTCGAGGAGCTGCAGTAGAACTGAGTTTAGGACACTGACTTCACTGAGCTGGCCAGGCTGCGCCTCGGCGCAAGGCGCTCTGCAGTCGCTGCGGACCGCCTCCTCCACTCGGTCAGCGCATTCTTTCTGCCTCATACACCTACCATTACCGCTTTCACCGCCAGAAAAAAATAACTGGAGATTATGATTCGGCCCGTCAACTTTCCCCCGAAGGACAAGCTCCTCCCCCATTTTCTGATTGGCTTTAGGGAGGGGCTTGCCACTTCCAGGCACTCTCATTGGCCTAGGAGGATGTCGCCCTCGTACTCTTCACATTGGCCCAGGGGTGGGGCTCATCTTGTTTCGACTCTCTCATTGGTCTACCACAGTTCTGGGGGCGGGGCCACCGCCGATGAAGACAACAAAGGGTCGCGGGTCGCTAGCCAGTGGCAGGCGGCGGTGTTCCAGTCTTCCTTATTTCACTCAGCTGGGGTGCGTCGGCCTCCCGCCAGTCCTGCTCCAGATGAAGTGTGAGCACTGCACACGAAAGGTGAGTGCGGCGTCCGGTGGGACTGGGTGTGAAAGCCAAGACTGCAAAATGTGCTGAGTGTCGGGCTCGACCGGTGTGCACCCTCCTTTCTGTTATGTCAGTCTCTGATAGCCGTCACCTGGCTGCCGCGGACTGGGCGGCGAGCTGGCTGTAGGCCACTGCGGGCGGGTGCACCGCCTGACTAGTCGTGGAAGCTACTGTTCTGAGGCCAGTGCCCGATCCCTGTCCTGGCACCCTGCTGTGGAAGTAAACGATTAATGAAGTGATCAGAAATGCATTGAGCGGCTCTTACATTAAAACAAGGACAACAAACTTGCATACTTAGAGTATCAGTGAAAATAAGTGGAGAAGGAATTAAGCGCAAGCCTTCCTGTCCTGCTCCACTAGGTGATTGAAGCGACTGCGACTGACAACCACCACACTTGCACCCATATGGTGATATCCGTGTGGTGCATGGCATGTGCAGGAATCTTTTTTTTTTTTAGGGATTGTATCATATACAAACACCCCATAAGTTGTTCTTTTTTAATTACCACCATAAGTGGTAAGTAAACATCTTTCAGGAAATCACCTGTATTTTTGTGTGATAGCCACATCTAAGTGTTCTTGTACTCATGAAGGTTATATCACTTCTGTTGTTAATCATCAAAAACAATGCAGATGGAGGTATGTGCGCGCACGCAGCTTGTGTTTCTGTGTATCCATGCTTAAATAGGAATGATTTTATTTCTATAGAAATGGTTTCTAGAAGTAAGATTAACGGCTCAGGATATGTTTTGTTTTTTTGGTAATGAAGAGAATCACACTAAATTATTCTTGGCTGAGCTTGGTGGTACATACCTGTGATGGAGAGACTGAGCCAGGAGATCATGTACTCAAAGTTAGACAGTGCAATTTATCAAGAACCTATCTCATTTTTTTTTCTTTAAGTCTGGTATAGTAGCACACACCTTAATTCTAGCACTCAGGAGGCAGAGGCAGGAGGATCTCTGTGAGTAGTTTGAGGTCAGCCTGTTCTACATAGTGAGTTCCAGGGCTATATAGAAAGACCTGATCTCAAAGAAAGCTGAAATAAAACAAAGAAGAAGAATTTTCCCCTTCTAACATTTCCTTGTCATTCCCCCCCCCTCTTTTTTTTTAAGGAATGTAGTAAAAAATCAAAAACTGATGACCAGGAGAATGTGTCCACTGATGTATCAAGTCCAGCCCAGGAGAATGAAGAGGCAAGTAAACATTTCAGTTGTGTCAGCCTAATGTGAGTGGAGTAGCTGCTGCTGTGTTTTCTCCCGCTAGACATTCATATCACCTTGCACTTCACTGCTCTAAGAAAGATAGAAGTAAAAAATGGTAAGGGTCATGTATAGGATAGTCTTGAGTCATCTCAAACATACCAGGCCAGGTACTACATGAGAAATAACATCATCCTGGTGCACTGTTGAAAGCTGTATTCTATAAAATGAAAGGAGCTTAGATTCTGTAACATGTGAAAAGATATAACTCAAGTTTCATGATTCTTTAAGCTTGGTGTTTAAATTGCTGTTTCTTTAGTTCAGTTCTTGTTTTAGCTAGTAATGATGCTTATTTGTACTTATTGTATCACACTCTGAGCTGGGTTTTAGACCTACTTATGCTCTGAGGGGCATTTGCCTCTGCATGTGTCTTGCTATGTTCTGGATTCACAGAGAAAGTTACAGTCACTGTTCTCTTAGAAAATATTAGGACTAGTCAGGCATCGTGGCATACCTCTGGAGTCTTAGTCTGAGTCCAGTCTAAGCTATACATGAAACCTTGTCTCAAAAACAATAACTTAGGATTTAAGTCAACTGATAGAGTTCTTGGCTAGCTATCCTGAGGCCCTAGGCTCAATCACAAACAAACAAATTGATTTTAGAGCTAGTTAGGTAGTTCAGCTAGTAAAGACACTTGCCACCAAGCCTCAGGATGCCAGCTTGATTCCCAAGACCTATATGTGACATATGAACACATAGGTGACAGGAGAGAACCAGCTTTCACTAGTTGCCTTTCTACCTCTATACCAACACATATGCCATGACTCAACCCCCCCTCCCCCCATCCCACTATTAAGCAAGCAAGCAAGCAGTCAGTGTAAAAAACAAAACAAAAAAATCAGCTTTTTTTTATATAAGTGGAAAACTAATAACATGGGAGAAATAGGTTACTAGGATTTTCCTCTTAGATTTAGTAGTTCTGATGTACTGTTTAATCTGTTGGGCATAGTTCTGGCTCTCCTGTGTGCATTATTGTGCTTTGGAGACTAAGCCTTTGGGGAAGAGCAGTGCACCAAGAGTAGTGGCCTCTGGAGTTGTGTGTCAGTTTGGGCCAGTGCTGTAGACAGCAGGACTGCTCCCTAATGTTGACACTATTGTATGACTTTGGAAAGAAATCTAATCCCATTGGCATGCTAGTACATACTTCAGAAGTAGAGGCAAAGTGTCATGAGTTTGAGGCCTGCCTAGACTACACAGCAAAATTCCGTCTCAAAAAAAAAAAAAAAAAATGAAATAAACCTACAATATTTTGTGGCCCTATTTCTTATCAGTGTTTTGGGGAGTTGGGTTTCTTCTCTCCCAGGGTTCTGGTAAGGATGAGATAAGTTTGAACACAGTCTAACCAGCACCTTGGTAGTTTAGTGTGGACATACTTTTTTTTTTTTGGTTTTTCAAGACAGGATTTCTCTGTGTAGTTTTGGTGCCTGTCCTGGATCTCACTCTGTAGACCAGGCTGGCCTCAAACTCACAGAGATCTGCCTGCCTCTGCCTCCCGAGTGCTGGGATTAAAGGTGTGCGCCACCACCGCCTGGCTGGACATACTTTTTAAAAGGCTGAGGAGTGTTGGGAAGGAGTTGGTAGACTGGGCCCTGAAGGTTAGAATTCAAAATAGAATGGAACATCTGATGGATGTCTGTACCATATAAATGCCTGGTGTTCATTCATGTCAGAAGAGGATGTTTGAATACCCTGGAACTGGAATTACAAATAGTTGTTAACCACTATATGGATGCTGGCAATTGAACCTGGGTCCTCAAAAGAGCAGCCAGTGCTCTTAACTGCTGAGCCATCCCCAGCTTCTATTTATTTATTTTTCTTTTTGAGACAGGGTCACATATGTATCTATGGCTTGGAACCATGCTGGCCTTAAGCTCAATGATTCTTTCTCTGTCTCAGGAGTCCTGAGATTAAAGGCATGTGCCACATCACCTGGCTTATTTTATTTTTTACTAATACAGTTTGAACCTAGAGCCTTGTACTTGCTAGGAGGGGTGTGTAAGTCACCTACACCTCTAGCACCTAAGCACCTTCTAGGCTTTTAGAGGGGCTGGGGAGCATAAGGAACATAAAATGCCAACCTCTGTGAGGTCATTTGGAAGGGACAAGCAAGTTGACACTATGCTAGTGGGCACTGAAAATAAATCTCAGGATGCCAGCTCTGTTAGGCCAATAGGTGAGTGAGAGCTCATTTGGAATATTCCTGTGAAAGAACTCAAGAACAAAGCCAATGTGGCTGAATGTGAGCCCCTGGGCCAGGCAGGGCGGGGCAGGGCAGGGCAGGGCAGGGTGGGGCAGGGCAGGGGCAGGCAAAAGCTGTGCTGTGGACCCTGTTCTGAGAGAGTGCTGTCAAGGGCTTTGAGCAGTGGAAATGTGACTTGTGCTTTAGTAGATTTCTCTGGGGACCAAAAAGAGCCAGAGTGGGGCACAGGGGTGAATACAAAATGGGGTTAAAGGGACCAAGGTCATAGAGTTCCAGCATCCAGGTGATCAGTCTCCCTTTATTGAGGTAAGGTGAGGCAGAAATGAGCACCAGCAGTTCAGAGCTGGGAGCTGAGGTCTGTGTTGCATACAAGAGGGAACCTCAAGCAAGTCCTGACTGTATGGAAAGTCTGCTCAGCAGTGTGGAGCTGGAAGAGCTAGGCAGGGAACCTGAGGCTTGTTCAGGGCACTGGAGAGGAAGGGTGGAAGAAGAGGACGTGGAGACAGCATTTAGGCCAGTTTGCAGCAGGCAGGGGTATCGTCTTTCCACACGATAACACTGGGGCTAGTTTACCCTTGCTTGTCATCTGCATGATCCTAAGTGCCATCAGGGGCCTGTGCCGTGACATGTGCCTCCACTGCCGTGAACTGTTCAGAACAGAGACCATTGCCCAGTAGCTCCTCCTGACACTTCAGGCCTGACTTTGTCTCCATGTTAAGTGTAGATTCTTTTCTTTATTGTGCTTATGCATTTACCTTCCCTAAAGAAACAATGCTACCGAAACAAAACAAAAAAACAAACAGGTGGATCTCTGAGTTCGAGGCCAGCCTGGTCTACAGACAGAGTTCAAGGACAGCCGGGCTATACAGAGAAACCCTGTCTCAAAAAACTGAAGAAAAAAATAAAAACCAAAAGGAAAAGAAACAGTGTGAACACCATTTTCTTTCCTAGAAGGGAGAATTCCATAAGTTGGCAGATTCGAAGATATTTCTGAGTGACTGCCTGGCCTGTGACAGCTGTGTGACCGTGGAGGAAGGAGTCCAGCTTTCCCAGCAGAGTGCCAAAGACTTCTTCCATGTCTTGAATCTTAATAAGGTATGGTGTCTGCTGGAACTGATGGTGCAGGTCTGTAATTCCAACTACTGGGAAACTGAGGCAGGAGAATTGCAAGTTCAAGACCACCCTGAGCAACTTAACAAGACCTTGTTTATGAATGAGTGAATGAATGAATGAATGAATAGCTCATTGATAGAACACTTGTACTAGGTTCAATCCTCAATACAGATAGATAGAAAGATAGATAGATAGATATGATAAAGTCCTAGTTAGGGTTACTATTACTGTGATGAAACACTATGACCAAAACCAAGTTTGGGAGGAAAGGATTTATTTGGCTTATACTTCCACATCTTATTGCATCATTGAAGGGAAAGTCAGGTTAGGAACTCAAACAGGGCAGGAACCTGGAGGCAGGAGCTGATGCTCCTGGAAGAGTGCTGCTTACTGGCTTGCTCATCATGGCTTGCTCAGCCTGCTTTCTTATAGAACCCAGGACCACCAGCCTGGGAAGGCACCAATCAAAATAGGCCCTCTCCCATCCATCACTAATTAAGAAAATGCCCTGCAGCTGCATTTTTTTTTTTTTCTTAAACAGTGTTCTGCTTGCATGCATGCCTGCAAGCCAGAAGAGGGCACCAGATCTCATTAGAGATGGTTGTAAGCCACCATGTGGTTGCTGGGAATTGAACTTAGGCCAGTGCTCTTAACCTTTGAGCCATCTCTCCAGCCCTGCTGCAGCTGTATCTTATGGAGACATTTTCTCAATTGAGTTTCCCTCCTTTCAGATAACTCTAGCTTGTGTCAAGTTCACATAAAACTAGCCAGCATAGATAGATGGTAGATAGATAGATAGATAGATAGATAGATAGATAGATAGATGGTAGATAGATAGATAGATAGATAGATAGATAGATAGATAGATGGTAGATAGATGATAGATAGATAGATAGATAGATAGATAGATAGATAGATAGATAGATAGATGATTAGATAAAAGTATCCAGGGTACTTGCCAGCCAGCCATGACCTGAGGATCTGGTCCATCAGTGTGTGTCAATGCTCCTTGATTCTTTGTATCTGCAACTTGTTCTTGATGTGATGGGGTTCACTGATGCTTTGCAAAACATATTACATTCTATTGCTACATTCCACAATGTTGATTTTTGTAGGTGTGTTGGAATTCTATGGTTAATGTGTCAGTTTTGTGTATGGCATTTTATTTTATTTATTTTTTTTTTAAAGATTTATTTATTTATTATTATGTATACAGAAGAGGGTGCCAGATCTCATTACAGATGGTGGTGAGCCACCATGTGGTTGCTAGGAATTGAACTCAGGACCTCTGGAAGAGCAGTCGATGCTCTTAACCTCTGAGCCATCTCTCCAGCCCCCTGTGTATGGCATTTTATAAACTTAGTATATGACTAATTTGCCAAAGTATTTTAGTTTTATAAGTTTATTAGATGAAAAAATTCATTTTTGTAATCATTACCTTTTTGTGTTGTGTGACAGTGTCTAATATATATCTGAGGCTGGTCTCAAAATTTCTATTCCCCTGTCTTAGCCTCTAGAGTGCTAGGAGTATAGGCATGTGCTGCCATGACAGAAGTTTTGTACATCTTGTTTTTGGATAAACTGGTACAAAGTAACAATGGTGATAAGTAGTACTAGTTAAAACCTTCCTTTGGACATTAGTAGAAATGCTTTTAAGTTTACTTCTAAATTGGATTTTGTTAGTAATTTATTGTCGACATCCCTGTCATCCTGCATTTCATCTGCAGATAATGAGCCCCATCTGGAGCCTCATAGACAACACTGGAGGCCTAGGTATACAGATGTGCTGCTGATCCTCCTGCTCCCATCTCCTGAGTGATAAGATTATAGGTCAACTACTCACCACCACACCAAGATCCTATTCATCTTTTTTGTTTGTTTTTCGAGACAGGGTTTTTCTTCTCTGTGATAGTCCTGGCTTCCCTAGAACTTGCTCTATAGCCTACATCTTTTTCTTTTCTTTCTTTTTTTAAAAATGTGTTTTAAAACTTTTATGTTTTTGCTGGGCTATGGTGGTGAATGCCTTTGGAGGCAGAGGCAGGTGAATCTCTGAGTTCGAGGCCAGCCTGGTCTGCAGAGTGAATTCCAGGACAGCCAGGGCCATACAAAGAAGAGAAACCCTGTCTCAAAACAAACAAACAAAAATTTCATTTACTATGAATTTTCCATTACTTTGCTCCTGATGCAATCAATACACATGTGACATTATTGTTTTTTCTTCTAGAAATGTGACACCTCAAAGCACAGAGTGCTGGTTGTGTCTGTGTGTCCTCAGTCTCTGCCTTATTTTGCTGCTAAATTCAACCTCAGTGTCACCGATGCATCCAGAAGACTCTGTGGCTTCCTCAAAAGTCTTGGTGAGTCAATCCCTTTTTTAGTTTTTGAGACAGATTTTTTTTCTGTGTAGCCCTGGCTGTCCTGGAACTCAATTTGTAAACCAGGCTGGCCTCAAACTCACAGAGATCTGCCTACCTCTGCCTCCCAAGTACTGGGCTTAAAGGTGTGTACCACCACTGCCTGGCCAGTTACTTTTTTATAGTACTGTAGGAGTATACTTTCAGTTCATGAAAGGTTGTTTTTTTATTTTTCAAGTTCAGTTTTCAAGGGCATAGGATAGAAAAACCTGGAATGTCAAAGGACCCCATCCCTTGTGTCAGGAATCCAGCTTGCTACCAGTGGTAGGTGGGGGTGTCACATACCTTGTGTTGTGTGCAGATAGATGTTTTGTTACAATGAGATTGACTGGTCTGTAGTAAGAGGTAACCCCCTGCTGACAGGTAGACAGTGATTACTAGGAGGCTCCTATACTTGCCTCTAGCTCACAGAATGATTATTTGATAATTATTTCTGCAATGACTAATGTCCATTTTCCTAAGAACCTTTTCTAGCTAGGTAAGCTGTAGCCCTCACCTACATCTCTAGCCCCAGGCATGTGTTTTTTATGGGAGGAATGAAAGGTAATTTGCTCCAGTGGTGCACATAGCTTTAATCCCAGCGCTGGGAGACAGAGGCAGGTGGATCTCTGAGTTCAAGACCAGCTTGGTGTACATGGTAAGCACTAGGCCATCCGCAGATATACAGTGAGACCCTGTCTGAAAAAAAAAAGAGCTAGGTGTGGCAGCCGACTCCTCTAACTTTAGCATTGGAAGAATGGAGACAGGTTGTTTTCAGGAGCTCCCTAGCTAGCCAGTCTAGCCAAAATAGCACACTTCAGATTCTGTGAGAAAACTATCTCAACAAGTAAGGTTCAGCAAAATAGTTCAGCAAGTAAGGGCTCTCTCGAATACAGGAGAGTGCTGGTGTAAATTCACTGTCCCTCAACACCATACATAAAAGTGAGAGTCAGAAAGATACTGTAGCACATCTATAAGTAGCACTCAGGAAGCAGAGGCAGGAGGATCATCCATGAGTTCAAGGCCGACCTGGTGACTATAGTGAGTTCCAGGCTGGCTAGGACTATATAACAAGACTTTGTTTCAAACAACAAACAAGTAAAATGCCCAGTCTGAACCAGGCTACTGTTGTAAGAAAAGTATCAAGACTAACTGTGGTCAGATGGTAAGGAGAGGCAGGTGTCATCAAATCTGTGATCTGTGTTTATGTCTGAAACAGTTGAGGAAGAACTGGGGGCTCAAAAGCTGGGGATGGTTGTGTCTACCTATAATGCTCACATTCCTGGGCTCGCATCCACCTGGGCTACATAGAAAGACTTTGTCAAAAATACCAAGGTTGGGGATTTAGCTCAGTGGTAGAGCGCTTGCCTAGCAAGCACAAGGCCCTGGGTTTGATCCTCAGCTCCAAAAAAAGAAAAAAAAAAAAAAAAAAAAAAACAAAATAAAAAGCCAGGTGTTGTGTTCCATGCTTTTAATCATGGCACTTGGGAATCAGACAGATCATCGCAAGTTCAAGGCTAGCCTAGTCTACATGACCTAATGAGCTCTGGACCAGTGAGGGCTGCATAGTAAAACCTTGTCTTAATATAAAATGAAAGAAAGAGAGTACTTGAAATCAGATGTGATCTGGATCCATACTTGGTCTGAGAGAAACATCCATGTCTCTCTTTCCTGCAGGGGTGCACTATGTATTTGACACCACAATTGCTGCGGATTTCAGCATCTTGGAGAGTCAGAAGGAATTTGTACGCCGGTATCACCAGCATAGTGAGGAGCAGCGTGAACTGCCCATGTTGACCTCTGCCTGTCCTGGTGAGCACAAGCCTGCTGGTACCATTTCACCAGAACTGTAGAAAAAATGTGGCCCTGGATTTGGTTGGAAGTGGGCAGGCCTATCTCACTCAACCTTGTAGAGCAGGTCACCTTATGAATAGGGACATTGTCGAGGAGGTGTCTTGGCTCATCCTGGGATGACAGTCTCAGTCAGAGGGCAGGGGGAAGCAGAGGGAACTGACTTCATGTGTTCTTTCTCTCCATCTTTCTATTTCTCCTTCTCTCTTTAGGTTGGGTCAGATATGCTGAGCGTGTGCTGGGCCACCCAGTCATCCCACATCTCTGCACTGCTAAGTCCCCCCAGCAGGTCATGGGCTCCTTGGTGAAGGATTACTTTGCTAGACAGCAGGTAAGCCAGCCTTTCCAGAGAACAGCAGCAGAGGGTGGACTCAAGGTGAGTAAGGCCTGAGGGGAACACCAAACACTCTATGGACAGGGTGGCCCTGGACCTCGTCTATGGAGACACTGCCTGATCGCTTCTGTTCTGGGTACCTCAGGAAGCTAAGCCTCACCTCTATCCTGGCTTTTTGCTCCAGGCCACAGATGCCCACCCCACTCCCAGCCTGCCTTTTTTTTTTTTAAAGATTTATTTATTTATTATGTATACAGTGTTCTGCTTAAATGCCAGAAGAGGGCACTAAATCGAATTGTAGATGGTTGTATGCTGGGAATTGAACTCAGGACCTCTGGAAGAGCAGCCAGTGTTCTTAACCTCTGAGCCATCTCTTCAGCTCCTCCCCCTCCTCGCCCACTTGCCCTCTTATACCTGCTGTGAGAGTTCTGGTGTTTGTTAGTCTTCTCAGGGCTCCCAGCCCTGTGCTGTCTGAGTGGAGCCCAAAGTTACAGATCTGATTGCAGCTGCTAGTAGGAACAGCTGGGCCTAGAGTTCTGGGCCGTAGCAACCTCTTGGCTTAACCCCTAGAGGGCTAGATCAAGGTTTGTTTCCTCTTGGACTCTACCCCTACCCTGAATATGGCTTTTCTACTCTGGCCTAAATGTAAAAGTCACTGGGCAACTGGCTCTTGGTTTGTCTCAGGAGAGGAGTGGCCTAGATGTTGTTACTTGAACAGCTTCATAAAGTCTTCCAGTAAAACAAGTGGAACACAGACCTGTTCTTACCTGTGCAGAGCTCATGAGACAGCACCATACATGGGGTAGGGTGGGAGCAGCATTTGGGACTCTCCCATGATCTAGTTGCCATCATTGCTTCCCTGAAGCTCTAAGCTGAGTGCTGTCCTCCGCAGAATCTGTCTCCAGAGAAAATTTTCCATGTTGTCGTGGCTCCTTGCTATGATAAGAAGCTGGAAGCTCTTCGAGAGGGACTTTCCACTACTTTGAATGGTGCCAGGGGCACTGACTGTGTGCTGACTTCAGGTGAGAGGTGGGCTCAGAAAGTGAGCATGTCTCTAACAGGCCAGTCTGGCTAAGCTGTCTGATGGCACTGATAACTAAGGATTCTTGGGGGCTCAGTGGCCTAAAGTGAAGAGAAAGGTTCTGCATCTTTCCTCCTCTCAGTCTTCCTCCAGATGAGTCAGGTCTGTGGGAGAACGATATTGGCAACATGGCTCTTAGGTGATGTGTTTTTACATCATGGCCCATCAACAAAAAGTGCTTGTGCACTGGAGAAGCCAGGAAGGTTAAACATGTAAGCATCCTTCAGAGGAAAGAAATGCTTAACCTGTCCTCCTCCTGGAATTCTGGTAGTGGGTGTAGTTTACAACCTGGTGATCCTTTACTATCTCTTGAGCCAGGCTTTGCCCGTATCCTCCAGAATTTAGGTTTTACTTATTCTAGACCCTTTCCCCATCAATCTTGAGCATTGTTTCTAGGCCATAAAACCCATCCTTATGAGTGATGTCTTTTGTACTTTACAACAGCCTAAGTGATTTTTATGTTATCTTAGGGTCACACCAAATCCTGACTCCCATGGGCATTATGTTTACTTCAGTCATTCTCCCTAGACTCTTATCTTGAGCATTGCTTCTAAGTCAACAAGAAACCTTATCTTAGGGATGAAACCATATGTATTTTGTAAAGAGCTTCAATGTAAATATGTCTTAAGCTTTGTGTAATTACAGGGCCAAGTTAATTGTTATCAGAAAACTTGTTTCCAAAATTGTGCTTAATATGGCTGACGTAGATGAACTGGTGGTCAGACTCTCAGAGTCTTGGCCCAGCACCAGTACCAAAAATCAGGCTGAATTTTCATTTCCTTGTGGATGCCTGCTTGTAAAACCTGCGAAGATCCTCCACACTTTTCCACATGTGAGAAAACCAGTATACTGTAGGACACAAAGAATGTTTTACACTGAATGAAGTGGAAAATTCATTTATACTTTAGTAATGTTGCATTTAGTGGCCCTGTTGGTAGCGCTTTGCAGATGCTATGCTTTAGGGCAGCGGTTCTCAACCTGTGGGCTGCAACCCTGACAGGGGTCACAGCAGATATTTACATTATGATTCATAACAGTAGAACAATTATAGTTATGAAGTAGCAAGGCGAATAATTTTGTGTTTGGGGTCACCACAACATGAGGATTTTATAAAAGGGGTCAAAGCATTAGGAAAGTTGAGAATCACTGCTTTAGAGACTGACAAATTTGGTTGAGGATGAAAATTATCCACTGGTGTCCTGGGAGCTTTTCAGAAGAAAGAAGGCCAAGAGTGCTTGTGGGGAGCTTGTTAGGATCCAGGCTTGTCTACTTGAATTAGACTCTGAAAACTGATCCTTGAAGGTGTTTAGACCAGGGTCAAGTGGCCTGGTTATCTCTCAGGATGACCTTGAAGATCAGGAGCCCTCTTCCTCCCTTTCCTGGGATTCTAGCTTTGACCAAGGTGGAACAGTGTGGCAGGGAGGGCAAGGTGTTCAGTGGTGCTGTTCTATACTTCTTGAGCAGGGGCCCAGTGTCTCTCTACTTACATTGATGGAATAAGAACCTTCAGGGGACTGTCTTAGAACCACCTTGAGAACTCAACCTGTGCTGTGTGTTAATGATGTCTTACTGTTGTCTAGGGGACTCTACCAGGGGTTTTTCTTGAGAACCCTTATGTAGAAAGAAGATGGTATACAAAGTGCTTCTGGTTATGAGCAGCTTTTGATGCACAGTGTCCACGTGTCACAACATAGCAGTGTGGTGTGCATACACAAGCTGCCACTTTGAGGCAGCATGAAGCAACTACAGAATTACCTCAGTTCAGGGTCCAAAAGAGGATTCTGTTTTCACTTTTTTTTTTTTTTTTTTTTTGGTTTTTCGAGACAGGGTTTCTCTGTGTAGCTTTGCGCCTTTCCTGGAACTCACTTGGTAGTCCAGGCTGGCCTCGAACTCACAGAGATCCGCCTGGCTCTGCCTCCCGAGTGCTGGGATTAAAGGCGTGCGCCACCACCGCCCGGCTTTCACTTTTTTTTTTTAAGTGCTTTTCTGATGTTAGCATTATTTTTTCCTGGTGAGGGGCTCCTAATAAATGAAATGGGTTATACAGCAAGGAGGGGTCCTAGGTTTCTTCTAATGTAGACTTTCTCTGGGAGAAGCAAAGCCTGGCCCAGAGTTCTGGGCCACGTGTCCTCCTTTCAGTAACTCATGCCTCTTGTTTTTCTCCAGGTGAAATTGCTCAGATAATGGAGCAAAGTGACCTCTCTGTGAAAGACACTGCTGTGGATACTTTGTAAGTGGCATCTTTGTAAGTTGGGAGGGGCCTCTGGTGAGCTTAGCAGGCCTCAGGGCTGCCCTAATCAGATCATGTGAGTACTGAGACAGGTTCCTGCAGCCTTACCAACCTGGCCTTTGAAACAGATTCAGGCAGGATCCTGGACTGGGACACTATTCTCTAGTACTGCCAGGGGGTTTGGGAGCTTACTGTATCCTTCAGGAAGAAAGGCAGTCATAGAAGCTGTGTGGAGCAGAGCCACACATCTAACACTGTGGCTACCTCTGGTCCCTTTGCACCAAGAACACAGCTGCTGGGTTTCTGTTTCTCATGGTGACCCTGATCCCCAGCTAGGACTGGCTTTTGCTGCATCCTTGGGTCCCATACAAAGTATAATGCAAAGACCAAGTGAACAACCTTTGGCCTGGGTACTACATTTGTACCCCCTTTTATGGGAGGTGAGATGGAAGTTTGTAGAATTACAACAGCTGGAGTACCTGCTGCTGGAGCTGACCTTGGACCCAGGGTGACCAAGGGTCCTCATTCTGGCCTGGACATGCTTAAGTCACCCCACCACTGTCCTGCCCTGAATGCACATGTAGCTGCACAAAGAAGCAAATGAGTGAACCCAGTGACATAGCCCCACTTGCAGTCTTGGGCTAGATGTGAGACGACATTCCATGTTGATCATTAGACCTTATTAAGAATATGCTTTTGGAGTCATTTGGAGATGACTCAGTGGGTTAAGAGCATTTACTGCTCTTTCAGAGGATCCAGGTTTGGTTCTTAGCACCCACATGGTAGCTCCCCAAAGTTTAAGTACCTGCAAAGGACTAACCTTTAGTGGCTCCCTGGATCCTGTTCCTATAAAAACTGAGTTAGTATTTTGTCTTAGTCAGGGTTTCTGTTGCTGTAATGAAATACCATGACCAAAAAGCAAGTTGGGGAAGAAGGGATTTATTTGGCTTACACTTCCACTGAAGGAGGTCAGGACAGGAACTCAAACAGGACAGGATCCTGGAGGCAGGGGCTGATGCAGAGGCATGCAGGGGTGCTGCTTACAGGCTTGCTTCCCCTGGCTTGTTCAGCCTGCTTTCTTAGAGAACCCATGACCACCAACCCAGGGATAGCACCACCCAGAAATGTGCTGGGCCCTCCCCGTTGATCACTAATTGAGAAAATGCCCTACAGCTGGATGCTTCTTCCTCTCTGATTACTCTAGCTCACATGTCAAGTTGACACAGAAAAGTACATACTTGCTGCTCTTTATCAGCACTAATGATTTTATCCTATCTGTTTGAGGTTTGGAGATGTGAAGGAGGAGGCAGTACGGCGTCACGATGGAGTGAGCTCGGATGGGCATCTGGCCCACGTCTTCAGACATGCAGCCAAAGAGTTGTTTGGCGAGCACGTAGAGGAGATCACCTACCGTGCACTAAGGTTTGAGCCAGCATATCTACAGCTGGTGTACCCAGGAGTGGTGCTGAGAGATCAGCCAGAGCCAGGGTGTGATGTCTGTGGCCTGAATACAGTATGTGTAGTGTGTCTGATGGATGTGGTATACATGGCTGTTCTCCCAGTGGCTCTTATAGGAAAGCCAGCACTGGATAGAAGGGCCTTTTGTGTGTCTTCCCATTGAAATTATCTTGGTAACATTCAAAACTTAAATTGAAAAATGGGCAGATATAGTAAACGTAGCACTGGGGAGACTGAGGAAAAATTGTGAGTTCAAGGTCAGCCTGGTCCACATAGTAAGACTGTACCTCAAACAAGCAGAAGTGATCTTTAGGTCACTGACCATTAAAATCCATTTTATTGACTTATAGAAACAAAGACTTCCATGAGGTTACCCTTGAGAAGAATGGGGAGGTTTTACTGCGCTTTGCTGCAGCATATGGCTTTCGCAATATCCAGAACATGATCCTGAAACTCAAGAAGGGCAAATTCCCGTATCACTTCGTGGAGGTCCTCGCATGTCCCAGAGGTAAGGGGTGCAGAAGGCCCACTAATAGCCACTAATGTAGGGCAGGTTGCTTCCTCATGCCGTGGCATGCTGTCCTCAGCCATGAAGGTTCCCTTCCCTCAATTGTAGTGTGAAAGTGGAAAGTTGTATCCCTAGACATTCCTTTGTAAGTGCCATATGGGAGCCCCACGTGGTACCAGATGGGAACCAGCTCCTAAGGTCACTAACATGGAGTTGGTACACAGGGACTATGAGGAGACGCTGACCCTGTGAAGAGTGGCAGTAGGAAGGGACAGATGGTACTTGCTCTCTAAGAGTTCCCCCTGCTTCAAAGGGAAATTAACCATCCAGGTGTAAAGACCCAGGCAGGTGAGGAAAGTTCTCATCTAGGGTGGAGAGAAATGAGAGCAGGCCAGAGCTAAGATAAGATGTAGTGCCTGGAATCTCTTACTGATAGAGAAGGTATAGGTATTGGAGAATGAGGGGAGCCTCCGATCTGAAGTGTTCTGGGTGTGAAGGGGCTGCCTCAGGACCAGGAATGCCTAGGTCATCCTGAGTTTGGGGTGATAAAAGGTACTCAAGTAGGAACACTAGAGTTCTCAGAAAGGCCCAGAGGGAGCCAGGCAAGGTGTACCATCAGAAATGAAGAAAGGATTCGTAAAGAGTGAGACAAAGGAGAGGCCTATATTTCTAGTCCATGTCCTACAGAATCTTCTAGAGGAGGGAAGCTGCCAGCAGCCAGCATTTGAGAGGGGGATGAGAGCAGGGGCAGCTACTTTTCCTGTTGGAACCCTGTGCTACAGTGAGCAGAGACAAGATGGCTGGTGGGTGGAGCCTCTGGGAAAGCCCATCTTGCTTTCTGGGGAAAACTGTGCATAGGCCTGGAAAGGAGAGGAAGTGGATGCATGCCCACTGAAAAAGTGGACATCAAAAGTCCAGCTGTCACATGGCTTGGATCAGTGGGGAGTGAAGTTTAACCAGGTGGGAATTTGTTCCTATTTTTTCCCCCTGGTGCTGCAGTCTGAACCCAAAGCATTGTATATGGTAGTAAGTACTTTCATATAGCTTTCCACTGAGCTATGCATTCCCAGCCCATCTCCTGGTTCTTTTAAATGAAAGTCTTGATGCTAGGAGTAGAAACTAGGAACTTGAGCCTTTTAGACACACATCCTACCTCCAAGCTATTGTACTTAATGCATTTTGGAGTGTGTGTGTGTGTGTGTGTGTGTGTGTGATCTGCAGGCTTAAGAGTGGGTAGACTGACAGTAGGAGACACGCTTACTTAGACTACATGGATGCTCATGGAGAGCTCATAGCTCGCTTGCTCAGCCCTAATGCAGCCTTGTTGGGCCTGCACACTGACAACACTGTGTGCAGGTAGTTGTGCTCACAGCTTTTCAGCCGTTCCATAGGAGAAAGCTGCCCACTTCTAAAGGCTTTTAGGTAAAACCAGTTTATGGTGGGGCTGGAGAGATGGCTCAGAGGTTAAGAGCAGTGGCGGTTCTTCCAGAGGACCCAGGTTCAATTCCCAGCTCCCACATGGCAGTATACAACTGTCTGTGGTTCCAGTTCCAGGGGATCTGACACCTTTACACAGACATTCAGGCAAAACACCAATGTACATAAAATAAAAATAAATAAATTATTAAAAAGAAAAACAGTTTATGGGTAATGTATATGGTAAAACTAAAGAACATCCAGGGCTCTCCTCCTGGGCAGGCTCCATGATAACCTCAGAGAATACTATGAGCCCCAGAAACAAGCTCAGGCCACATGGCACTGCCTGTTTCGTGCTTCTCTTGCTTCCAGCTGTGTCCCTTGATGTACAGCTCCCTGGTAACTGACTACCCCACAGGGAAGAAGAGGTCCACCTGTGTGTATCTTTCAGGATGCTTAAATGGCAGAGGCCAAGCACAGAGAGAGGACGGCCACACAGATCGTGCACTACTGCGGCAAATGGAAGGGATCTACTCCGGCATTCCTGTGCGGCCCCCAGAGAGCAGTGCACATGTGCAGGAGTTGTACCAGGAGTGGCTGGAGGGTACTGAGTCCCCCAAAGTCCAGGAGGTGCTGCACACCACATACCAGAGCTTGGAGGCCTGCACAGACAGCTTGGATATCAAGTGGTGACAAAGCCAGGAGGGCAGGAGAAGACAGCTCTGAGTGGAGAGTGGTGGACGCTTCAACAACAATGGGTCACTCCAGTTTTGGCAGTGCTCCTCCGCAACGTGCAACATGGTGCTATCTTTGTAGTGTATGAGGGAGTGGAATGTTTTCACATGGGAGAAGCACTTTTCCTCTCTGAGTATTCTTTTAATCCAAAATTATAAGAAAGATCCCAAAGAGTGAGGCCAGGGACATAACCCTGTCTTGCAGGTTTTTTTTTTGTTGTTGTTGTTGTTTGTTTGTTTGTTTGTTTTTAATTGAAAATGTTCATTTTTTTGTTTGGTTGTTTTGTTTTTCGAGACAGGGTTTCTCTGTGTATCCTTAGCTGTCCTGGATCTCACTCTGTAGATCAGGATGGTCTTGAACTCACAGAGATCTGCCTGCCTTTGCCTCCCAAGTGCTAGGACTGAAGGCGTGTGCCACTACCGCCCATCTCAAAATGTGTTCTTAAAGACTCAAGCCCCTGGAGTTGTGATCCATGAGCCTCAGTTTATTGCTGCAGAAATGAGGATGTCAGGAAGGGCCAGACTGCTGTAAGGTAGATAACTATGGCTTCTGCCCTAACCCTAACCCTGCCCAGTTTGGCTCTTGTACTTGTACACATTTTTGAAAATAAGTTTGAATTCTAGGGCCCATAAGATGGCTCATTGGTATGAACCTTAGTTTGACAACCTTAGTTTGACCTGTGGTGCCCACTTGGTGGAAGGAGAGACCAACTCCCATAAATTATCACAGGCACCATGGTGTATGCATGTGTGCCACCAAGGTCACCCCCCAAAAAGTAATTTTAAAGAAAATTATGCTAATTTTAAGTTGTAGTAACAGTGAGCCATGCTCTTCGTAGTTACCAAAGGTCAGCAGCTACAACTCTTGGCAAGCTGGACCATTGGTGGGTGAGTCAGTTTCTACCTGACCTGTGCATTCAGCTCTGAGTTGGACTCATCTCATAGCAGGGGAAAGGTGGATGAAGAGTGTCAGCTATCCACTGAGTGGAACACTGGCTTAGCATATATGAGGACCTGATTTGATCCAATGTACATTTAAAAATAAATAAGTAGAGCAGAAAATTAAGAGGGTAGCCCACTTAGGCTTTGGGTTCTAAGGAGGTCCAGCTCATCGGTTACCTTCACGGGGCAGGAAGATAGAGCTGAGGCTCCATGGACCCTGGAATGGGTGAAACTGCTTTCTAATGTCTAGCCTCCTCTAAACTCCTCCCCAGAGCCTTTTGGCATAAACAGGACTGTCTTTTCATACAAATGGGCATGGCTTGCGCCCTCAGCTCCACAAAGCCCACTGCTCTGTGGCATCATCCCTTTAGCCCTCACTACTGCTGCTGTGAGCATGCCTTAGAAAGGGGAACTGGTGTATCCACACACAGAAATAGCTGCTCAATGACAAAATCTACACAATCATGAGCCACATACTAGAGTTCATCCAGGAGATAATGCCTGAAGAAGCAGAGGTGGTTTTATAAAGCACTTGGATTTTGCTCATGTATGTGATTACCTTGATTCCTCAGTGTTGTCAGTTTTGGTTTATGTTTTATTACTCCCGTGAGTCTGTCTAAGAGCATAGCTGGGTATGTTGTAAACCAGCGGTTCTTAACCTGTGGGTCTCAACTCTCCCATAGGGGTTGCATATCAGATATCCTGTGCATCAGATATGAACATTATGATTCATAACAGTAGCAATATTACAGTTATGAAGTAGCAATGGAAAGAATTTTATGGTTGGGGGTCAGGACAACATGAGGAACTGTATTAAAGGGTTGCAGCATTAGCAAAGTTGAGAACCACTGTTATAAATTACAATTTTTTGCTTTCAGTCCATATGCCTTGGTATCTATCCCCCAAAGTAACTGATTATGGAATAAACAGTGCAACAGGGTCTGAGTGTAGAGTTGAAAGACCCAGATGCTGTTCTGCCTATCCTGGACTACACCCTGCAATTTGCAGCCCTTACCATGCCCTAGCCTGAATGATATTACCTTGTTTCTGAGTCCCTTTCTGATAGGTCAGGAGGATGCCCAGCAGGCTCAGGGCACTGAGAATCAATGTAGGAAGGGATTGACTTCCTAAAAACTTCATGGCACTATCCATGACAGCAGCTGAGGCTAGGTGCTAAGATATGAGATGTAGGGCCTTCTGTTTTGCTGATGCTAAGTTATGGCCCTGTGAGCTTTTCAAGACTGCAAGTGTCTTTCTGTTCATCCATCACAGTGGAAGCATGAACAGGGTGGTGGTGGCACATGCCTGTGACCTCAGCATTTGGAAGGCAAAGGCAGGTGAATCTCTTAAGTTCAAGGCCAGCCTGGTCTAAAGAGCATGTTCCAGGACAGCCAGGGGTGCACAAAGAAATCCTGTCTTGAAAAAACCCAAAACAAAAACAGTTTAAGCACAAAGTGAACAAGGCCTTGACAGACAAGACCTGGTCGAAGCAGCATGACAACTGTAGTCAGAGTAGACATGTCTCCTGATGAGTGACTGGTTCTAACATGAGAAGACAGCACAATCCCAGATTCATATCTACCCAGTACTCTCTTTTACAGTGTCTATGGTCTAGCTTGGCAGAGGACCAAGTTTGTTTCCTACCTGGCCTGAGCTGTATTAGTTTACACCACTGTGGATAACCATGCTTATACACGATGAAATTCTGTCACAAAAACAGCAAATTGGGTTTCTTTTACAGGTAATTTAGAAATGGTTCTGTCAGGGTGGGGGCCATAGTTCAGGAGCAGAGTGTGTGCCTATCATACCTGGGCACTGAGTTCATCCTCTAAAACCACAAAAGCAGAAAGTGGGGGAAAAGATTCACTGCATTCTTCCTGGTAACGTGCACTTGGGATTGCTGCAAGATCTGACTTGCAGTATGTGCCCTACTCATTGGTTGATACCTGGGCTTGCCAGGTGCATTTCAAGTGAGCCAGCCACAGAAGTTGGAGTTGCAGCTGGCATTTGAGCTGCAGGTGCTGAGTGGGTGCAGCACTCATCTGAGGGGCACAGCTAGCTGTAAGGGTAATGCACTTGGCATACTACATGTGGGTTCCCTTCTGCATCTACAGATGGGAAATTGCCTGAAGAGTTTACTTTGGCTTACCATTTGAAAGGGTACAGTCCATTATGGAAGAGAAAACGCCTCACATCTCACCTTTCATGAAGCACAGTATTGACTGTGGATGTGTCTCCTTGTAAATACTAAGTTGAAATGGATGTAAACTGAATGCAGTTTTTAAAAGATTTATTACGACTTTTATTTATGTGTGTGTGTGTGTGTGTGTGTGTGTGTGTGTGTGTGTGTGTGTGTGTCTATGTGAGTGAAAGTCAGGTGTGTATGGGTATCCACAGAGGCCAGAAGAGGGTGTTGGATGCCCTGGAGATGGAGTTAACAGGCATTTGTGAGGGGGAATTGAACTTTTGGTCCTCTAGAAGAGCAGCAAGAGCTAACTGCTGAGCCATCTTTCTAGATCCCTGGGTGCAGTTTTGCTTAAATGAGTGTGTGTGTGTATGTGTCTGTCTGTCTGTCTGTCTGTCTAGTGCTGGGAATGGAACTTAGGTATGTCATGTGCTAGGCAAAAGCTACCACTGAGCTACATCTCTAACATACACACAAAACCCTTTTCTCTTATACTCTATTTTGAGACAAGGTCTCACTAAGTCACCCAAGCTAGCTTTGAGCTCACTCTGTAGCCTGGGCTGGACTTGAAGTTTTCAATCCTCATGCCTCTACTTCCCAAGTGCTAGGACTACCATACCCTGTTTATACAGTGTTGGGATTGAATCCAGAGTCTGGGACTATACTAAGCAGGCTCTGATAGCTGAGCTATGTCCCCAGCTCTGTCTCTCTTTTCCCCTTCCTGCCCTCCCTTCTGCTTTTTCTCTTTCTCTCTTCTTCCTCCCCCCCCTTTCTCCTTTCCTTTTACTCCACCTCCACCCCCCTGAAACAACCTGGTGCCCAGGTTGGCCTTGAACTCTGGCTCAAGGGATCCACTCAGCCAACCAAGTAGATGTGACTCTAGGCTCATATCACTGCTGGAGAAATTTTTATATAGGAAGTCTCAGAATCATGTCTTTTCAGCCAGATATGGGGGCATACACCTTTGATCACAGCACTTATAAGGTAAAGGTGGGTGGGTCTCTGAGTTGGAAGCTGATCTAGTCTCATAGTCTCAGACTAGCCAGAACTAAATGGTAGAGATGCTATCTCAAAAACCAAAACAAAATTAAAAAAAAAAAACCCAACCCCCTTTCCTTCAGCCTTCCTTCCCTGCTTCCTTTTTTCCACCTTCTGTGTTTTTGAGACAGGCATGTACCACCCAGCCACATTCCCATCTCCCTCCCCAACCCCATTTCCTGCCCCTCCAACTCCCTCTCTCCTGTTTGCTTTGAGATACAGTCACATTTAGTGAATGCTTGCTTTGAACTGATTCTCCTGCATCTGTCATCTCCCAAGTGCTGGGCTACAGGCATGAGCCACCATGCCCAGTAACATTCCCTTTCAAATCCTGACAGTAAATTTAGGGATAGGAGTGGTTGGAGAGATTGCCCAGCAGGTAAGTATGCTTGCTGCTTTTTTAGAGGACCCAAGTTTGGTTCCCAGGACCCACATCAGGTGACTTAACCACTTTTTTTTTTTTTTTTTTTTTTTGGCTTGAGACAGGGTTTCTCTGTGTAGCTTTGGAGCTTTTCCTGGAACTTGCTTTGTAGACCAGGCTGGCCTCGAACTCACAGAGATCCGCCTGCCTTTGCCTCCCAAGTGCTGGGATTAAAGGCTTGCCCCACCAACGCCCAGCAACTTAACCACTTTTAACTATGGCTCCAGAGGATCTGATAACCTCTTCTGGCCTCTGTAAGTACCCACATGTACCTGGCACACAAATAAAAAAAATCTTAAACCTTCAAAGCCAGCTTGGTCCACATAGCAAGTTCCAGTCCTGCCAGGGCTACGCAGTGAGACTATCTCATAAACAAACAAACAAGAAATAAACCGGGCAGTGGTAATGCATTCCTTTAATCTAAGCACTCAGGAGGCAGTGGCAGATAAATCTGTCAGTTTGAGGCCAGCCTGGTTGACAGAGCGAGTTCCAGGACAGCCAGGATGACATAGAGACTGTCTTAAAAACAAAAAGGGCCAGGTGGTGGTGGCACACGCCTTTAATCCCAGTACTTGGGAGGCAGAGGAAGGTGGATCTCTGTGAGTTCGAGGCCAGCCTGGGCTACAGAGTGAGTTCCAGGAAAGGCGCAAAGCTACACAGAGAAACCCTGTCTCGAAAAGCCAAACAACAACAACAACAAAAAAAAAAACAACAAAAAGGAAGGCAAAACCTAGAATATTTTTTAAAATTCAATTTGGAATGTATATTATTCATCTGTTAAGTTTATTTTAAAAAGATAAGATCTGTTTTCCATGCCTAGTATGCATAAAGTCCTAGGTCCATCCTGAGCACCATATAAACAGGCATGGTAAGTAATTTTATCCCAGGTTTTGGGAGGTGGCATTAGAACCAGAAGTTCAAGGTCATCCTCAAACTGTCTTTGGCCAGCCTGGGGTACATGATATCTTGTTTCAAAAAAATAGTTTGAAATGAAGAAAAGGAAGCCAACCATCTCCCATAGTGTCTCACAAATTTCTCAGTTGTTTCACATCATTGCCTGGTCTTTATGTCAGTCAATTTTAGCCCCTCCAATAGGTGTAAGGATTTTTGTTTTACATTTGTTTTTGGAGAAAGTATTTCTAACTATTGAAGTGATCTTAAACATACTTCTGCCATTTTGTAGCTGTGTATTTATATAAAGCAGTGTTCTTAGTCGTGATAATCAGAAAATCAAAATTTGCTGGAGTATACATTAAATCTCAGTACTTGGGGTGCAGAAAAAGGTGACTGAATTCCAAGCCAGTCAGGGCTCCGTAGTGAGACCCTATCTCCAACAAACAAAGCATATGGATCAACTCTGAAAATCATCAAAGATGTTCTATGTCCTGCAGGATCTAATATTCAGCTGGGTGGGAGTGGGGCACAGGAGGGAGTGGGGCACAGGAGTAAGCACATGCAGGCAGATCCTGGGTACTCACTGGTCAGACAGCCTTGCCAAAATGGTGAACTCCAGGTTCATTGAGAGATCTTGTCTCAGAAAAAGACAAGGGAGAAAAGCCATTGAGGAAGACATCCTGACATCAATCCCTGTGTCCACACGTCCCACATTGGGAAACATTCACTCTTCTACAATACATACACATAAATAGACAAGCACATGCATCCTATTAGTATGCAGATTTGTTTTAATCTAATAAAACGTAAACTTATATGTACATTGAATAATTGCCTTAAAATAAATATCTTCATGATTTATTATAAGTGTTTGATTTGGCCAGATATAGTGGTATATGCCTTTAATCCCGACACTTGGGAAGTAGAAGTGGGTGGGTCCCTGAGTTCTAGGTGATCCTGGCCTACATAGTAAGTAGGGCTATAGAATAAGACTCTGTCTTTCTCTCCCCACAAAAAGTACCAAAACCAACCACAAAAGCCAAACAAAGCAACATAACTGGTTGTATGTTTATTTTATATACTTGTAATAGCCAGGGTTGTGTGAAGTTATTGGACAAAAATTGGTAGAGAGTGGAAAAAGATTTAGCCCTGTTATAGATGTTTGAAGCATGCTGCAGAACCTTAAAACAGCCCTGGACTCAAACATGTATAAAGCGGGAGCTCAGTCGGTGTCAACAGTGAGGGCAAATCATTTCTTGCCTTTTCCTTTGACTGTGTTTTTTCTCTAGACTTTTACCTAGTTATCATTCCCAAGGTTACCTCTACATCATCTACAATCCCTAAGTGAATAATGAATTGTCTTCTTCCATATTTATAGTACAAAGCAGTTTGAACCTTTAGGAATTTATACTGTAATTACAGACATATATGTCAAATAAGATATGTAAATGTTATAGAGACACATTGATTTCCATTACGTTTATCGTAAGACACAGAGAATGAATTAAAATGCAAAATGTTCTGATGCCTCTCTTCTGGGGCCTCTGTTTAGAAGCTCTTGCCCAGAATGTGCAGATTAAGTCCAGCCTGTTCTCAACCTTTCCACGGTACTATCCCTGACCTGAACTCCTTTTGTGCCTCAGAGAACACTGCATCCCATCGCCTGCACCTAGGGGCCACCATATTGGTGTGACGTTCTTCATGACCACGTGCCTCCCTCAGCAGAGCCAAAGCAGGTGCACCGACTGCCCTTCGGTCCTGGAAAAGACAGTGGGGCCTAAGCTTCACCTCAGTATTGGCACTGGCTTCATGAGCCCCTCACAGCCTGCTCGATCGGCATGGCTCTGCTGTTCTCACGGGCCCCCGTGGTGGTTTCTTTTTTTTATGGGAAAGATGGGATCTCACACACACAAACTGGCAAAATGCTTAGATTTTTGCAGTCATTGGTATGAATGACCGACTGCAGAACTAGTATACCAGGGTAGTTTTGAAGTACAGCCCTGAGCGGTGGCACGCTAGTCAATTCGGCGGGTTCCCGAGCAGTGTGCGTGGCTCTACGCAGCCTAGGGCGGAGTAAAAGAGCGGCCACCGGCACTCGGGGCGCACCCGCGCCCGTCGTGACCTTGGACCCCCGCTCACCCCGCGAACGCGCGCGGCCCCACGCCAGCTCCTTATCCGTCCCGGGTTTTCCGCGCCGCCGCGGCCAACCTGCGTCGCGCGACGCCGCCGGACGTGCGGGCGCTCGGCGGCGCAGCTCGCCATTGGCCGGACTTGGTAGCCCCACTGCGTGCGCCGTGCCTATTGGCCAGCGTGCCCGTCCGTCGTAGGGCCCGGCGCGCGGCCGTGCGAGCTCCCGCCCTCGCAGCTCTCCTCGCCGGCCGGCGGTCTCGGCGACCGTGCTCGGCTCGCGCGGCCCACGACCGCGCCCGGGCCTCGGCCCGCCAGGGCGCCCGCGCGGATCGGCCGGGCCTCGCAGGCGATGGCGGCCGCGGCGGCGCTCTCGGGCGCGGGCGCCCCTCCCGCGGGCGGCGGGGCCGGGGGCGGCGGATCCCCGCCGGGCGGCTGGGCCGTGGCGCGGCTCGAAGGCCGCGAGTTCGAGTACCTCATGAAGAAGCGCTCGGTGACCATCGGGCGCAACTCGTCGCAGGGCTCGGTAGATGTGAGCATGGGTCATTCGAGCTTCATCTCGCGGCGCCACCTGGAGATCTTCACGCCCCCGGGCGGCGGCCATAGCGCTGCCGCCCCGGAACCCGCGCAGCCCCGGCCGGACGCGGGCGGCGATTTCTACCTGCGCTGTCTCGGCAAGAACGGCGTGTTCGTGGACGGGGTGTTCCAGCGGCGCGGGGCGCCGCCGCTGCAGCTGCCGCGCGTGTGAGTGGCGGGCGGGGGCTGCGGCCTGGATCTGACCCACACTAGCCACCCCTAGGGAGGGAGGGACCCAGACCCACTACCCGTGAGCGGGCAGGACTCAGACCCACGTCAGCTACCTACGAGCAGGATCAGACCCTGAACCAGACCTTTGGTCACCATCAGAGAAGGATCCTGACCGCTATCCAGGAGCAAGGCTAGTCTCACCACCAGTACCCATTCGCTATCCATAACCAAGACCTACAGCCAGAACCTAGACTTAGGGACCCACCCTAGTTTAATACCCACTACCAGAACTGGACCACATCCCCAAACTCCACAGGGATGTTTAACCTGCTGGCCCACCCATGCCTGCCTTCATACTGTCAGATCCCGTGCACTGGTATTCCAGTCCCACAACCCTTTGTCCAGTCTGACATGGGATTCCCAGGACACAGACCGTCATTTCTGCCATCAACCTTCGGCTCTCCCTACCATCATCACCTGTGTTGGTGGGTGGAAGTTTTATGGGCTCTCTCTGCCTTCTGGGAGTTTGCATAAGTTGTTCATAATCATCAGGGAGGTCGCACCCAAGGGAGATGTTAAGCTATGTGTGGTAGAAAAACTGGCCCGAACTGAAATACCCATCTTAAATGACGAATAGATGTCTGTTGCTTTTTGTTGTTGTTGTTCACGTTTTTAGTGCCAAAAAGTTTTGATGGTAGTGTCTTAAGCCTATCAGTATTCTTTCCCCAGTATTTTTGTAGCCTAAAAATGGAAAACTCCAAACATGAAGGATTAAAAAAAAAAATGAAGGATTTAGAAACTGTCCAGAACAGTTTAGAAATCTGGGGAAACTGGGTACCTTCAACACAATATTTTTTAAAAAGCATCTCTAGCCAGGTGTGGTGGCTACAACCTGTAATCCCAGCACTCTAGGGGCTAAGACAGTAGGTAGAAATTTGAGTTCCAGGCCCCGTTGGACTGTATAGTAAACTCTAAACCAGTTTGGGTTGCATGGCGAGACACTGTCTCATAAAACGAAAAACAGAACAAAAGGTGTTTGATTTTTAAGGAATTACAAGGTCACATACAGTGAGTGACAAGTGAGCCTCATAGGGACTGTCAGTTGTGGTATAAAACAATTTCATTTACTTCTGTGGTTGGATAAAGTTATCATTCACTGTGCTTGAAAAACAACTTTGCTCTCCAGGAAATGCTAATTATTCCCCAGGGATTCCTTTCTAGATCATTGCTAGTGTAGCTTTTGCCACAGACTGAAGTTTTTAACTGCTTTCAGTTTTTGGAGATACTGATAAGAGCTGTGCTTTTTACTTAGGTTGATATGTGTGTATGTTGTATTTTATAGCCTTGGAAGGATGTTCTAGCATGGACCACTGCTTGGCTACAAAGTTCACTTTTTTTTTTAAAAAATTAACAGTCTCAGAAGTTAAGAGCACTTGTTGCTCTTGCAGAGGACCTAGCTTCAATTTGCAGCATCCAAATTATAACTACAACCATTTATAACTCTAGTTTAGGCATCAGATGGCCTCTTCTGAAGGCTCTGATCACAGGCATGCACATAGTGCGCAGACATACATGCAGGCAAATACTCACACACATAAAATAAAATTAGTTTAAATTACATTTGTTGCTAGGTATAGTGGTACACACCTTTAATCCCAGTACTCAGGAGGCAGAGGCAGGTGGATCTCTTGAGTTCAAGGTCAGCCTGGTCTACATATAGAGTACCAGGACAGCCAGGGCTAATATAGAGAGACTCTGTCTATAAATAAATAAGTAAAATTACATTTGTTTATGTGTGTGCCTTGTTTACATCTGCCACAGCACACACATGGAGGCCAAAGGACAACAGTTTTCCCAGTCAGTTCTCTCTCAACTGTGTGGGTCCTGGGTATCAGACTCAGATTATCAGGTGTGGCAGCATGGGCCCTTACCAGCGAGCCATCTTGCTGGCCTATAAGTTCTTTTTTATTGTTTTTTTATTATTATTATTTCAAATTAAATTTAAAAAGTCTAGATTAAAAAAAACTTATGAGTATGTGTCTGTGTGTTGGTATGTGTATGTGAGGGTAGGTGTCCTCAAGCATCAGAGGATCCTCTGTAGTTGGAGTTGAAGGTGGTTATGAACCATCTGACAGAAGTGCTGGGAACTAAACTCAGATCTTCTGAAGGAGCAGTACGTGTTCTTAACTGATGAACCATCGCTCCAGCCCCAAATTATTTTTTAAATCTTTTTTATTTTATTTTATTTTTATTTCATGTGTATAGATGTTTTACCTGCAAGTGTATGTCTGTGTACCACATGTGTGCCTGGTGGCTTCACAGGCCAGAAGAGGGCTTTGGATTCCCTGGAGCTGAAGTTACACAGTTGTGAGCTGCCATGTTTGTCCTTTAAGTTTAAACAAATACACGTATGTACATGTGTGTAAAAGAAAATTATGCTGAGGCTGAAATATTTTTTATTTTTATATTTTTGAGACAGTCTGATTGGAGACCAAGGTGACCTTGAACTGGAAATCTTCCTGTCGCCATCTAGGAACTGGGGTTACACAGTGCGCACTACACCTGGTGTAAATACTTGTTTTATTTTGTTTTCAGACATGTTCTTCCTCTATAGGCTAGGCAGACTTGGAATTCATTATGGTGTTAGGCTGGCCTTGAACTCCTAGTGAGTCATCCACCCCAGCCTTTTTCTTTTTCTTTGTTTTTCTACACAGGCTTTCTCTGAGTAGCCCTGGCTGTCCTGGAACTCTGTAGACCAGGCTGGCCTCCAACTAGGAGCTCTGCCTGCCTCTGCCTCCCAAGTGCTGGGATTAAAGGTGTACACCACTACAGCCTGGCATCCACCAACCCTGAGTGCCAGGATCTATGAACTACCATGACTGACTGCTTGGAAATATTATTAATGTTTGTTGGTTTTCCTGTTGAAAATCATAGTACACTGGAAAAAAAAAGCAGTCCATGGTTTGATCTCTTATTTAAACCACCATGATTTTATTCTAATTCCAACTTTTATATGTTTGCATTTTGTAGTTTACTTTAAAAATTCAGAGAGGTGCCCTGGCATCTTAGTGCATGCTACCCAACACTTGAGAGGAAGAGGCAGGAGGACCTCTGAGTTCCAGGCTAACCAGAGCCAAAAGTGCCACCCTGCCTAAGAAAACAAAATTCAAAGATATTTTGAAGAATAATGAAGTGCAGTAGTTTAGGTTTAAAGTGTGATTGATTTCTTTGAAATAGTTTATTCTGTATGTATTTGGCATACATATTTGTAAAGGACTATCTTGGCTTTGGTGAATATCTTTAGTAACTGGTTTGGGTAGTACAGGTGTCTCTGCAGTGGCTGGGGAGCCCTGTGCCCACTGTGGATGGGTACTTGGGACTCAGTATGCATGACAATAACCGGGGCATGTATTTTTCCAAAAACAAAACCCCCCATGTGATTATGAAGACCTTGCTTTTCAGTTAGGTATGCAAGGCCATTTATAAGGGAAATGTGACATTTTCATTTTGAGACCCTGTGACTCACTGGAAGCACTGGTGCTCTGGACCAGGATCTGTGGGAGCTCCTGAAGATGGCAGGTGGAGGTAGCCTCCCACTTTGAGTGAGCCTATAACCTGGCACTGGAGTAGACGGAATCCAAGCGGGATATGATCTTAGGGGACATGCAGCAGCCCGAGTGTGGGTGTCTGGACTGTGGGACAGTGCTTCCACTCTAGTGTCTGCCCTGTCCCCCACAGGTTCAGGTATTCGAATATGTGGCCCCCAGTTGGGGACTGTTGGGGAGGTTTAGGAAGTATGCCTTGCAGGGGTGTGTCACTGAGGGTAGGCTTTTCTTTTTTTCTTCCTTCCTTTTTTTTTTTTTTTTTTTTTCTTCGAGACAGGATTTCTCTGCTTAGCTCTGGCTGTCCTGGAAATTAGTTTGTAAACCAGGCTGGCCTTGAACTCAGAGATCTGCCCACCTCTGCCTCTCAGTGCTGGGATTAAAGGTGTGTGCCACCATGCCCAGCTGAGGGTAGGCTTTTCAAGTACAAATCTTCTCCCAGTTTTGTTTTTTCTGTTTCAAGCTAGTGGTTCAGGATCTGATCTCTTAGCTGCCTGTTGCTATGCCTTCCTATAATAGGTTTTTATCCCTTTAGATAAGAATATGCCAAAATAAACTTTTTCTTCCCTAAGTTGCCT
Source organism: Peromyscus californicus insignis (assembly GCF_007827085.1). NCBI lineage: Eukaryota > Metazoa > Chordata > Mammalia > Rodentia > Cricetidae > Peromyscus > Peromyscus californicus. The sequence goes on along the minus strand of NW_026294551.1, from coordinate 813,113 downwards.
CGGTTATGGTATTTCATCATAACAATAGAAAAGTACTAATACAGTCAGTGAAGAAAGTCCTTTGAAGACAGAGTTCTATCCTTTGAGGATCCCCCTTAATTGGGATCATGAGGTGGGAAGACACACCTTTAATCTGGGCCACGCCTTCTGCTGGAAGCCTGCATAAAGATGAGGAAGAAAGAAGTCCTTTCTTTGCCTGCCTGCCCTTGCCTTGCTAGCAATCTAGTCTTTCAGTAGCATTAGAGCCTATTTCTTTGGGATTCCAGTGTATACTGAAGAGCATCTAAGACACATAGCTCACCCAGTTGGACTGAACCACCACTGGATTCTTGGACTTTCCATTCACAGCTAGCCATTGTTGGATTAGCTGTAATCCAACAATTTGTAAATCATTCTAATAAATCCCCTTTATATATATATATATATATATATATATAACCAAACTGAAGTTAATGTGGATATTAAAAAAAAAAAAAAGACAGGGTCCTTTGCTGTCCAGTGCCTAAGACTAAAGTTTTAAGAAATCACTGGGTAGCCAGGTGGTGGTGGACCAAGCCTTTAATCCCAGCACTTGGAGGCACAGGCAGGTGGATCTCTTAAATTCAAGGCCAGCGTGATCTACAGAATGAGTTCTGTAGGGTAGCCAGGGCTACACAGAGAAACCCCATCTTCAACCCCCCCACCCCACAAAAAAAAAGAAAAGAAATCAGTGGAACCAGAAAGTTTGGACTTGCTCCTGGTGTTGTCATTGTAGCAAACTAAGTATTACATCAAAACAAGCAACTTTTTTATTGTTTGTTTAAGCAGCTTTTAAAAATCTGTTCTTTAAAATGTGTGTAAGTATATGGATGTCAGACCCTTCAGAACTGGAGTTAACGTGGCTTCAAGCTGACTGGGTGCTGGGAACCAAACGTGGATCTTCTCTAAGAGCAGTACATTCTCTTAACCACTGAGCTATCCTTCCAGCCCCACCCATCCCCCAAATAAACAACTCTTTTTTTTTTTTTTTTTTTTTTTTTTTGAGACAGGATCTTTCTACATTGTTCTGGAACTCATTTTGTAGACCAGGCTGGCCTGGAACTCAGAAATCTACCTGCCTCTGCCACCTGAGTGCTGAGATTAAAGATGTGTGCCACCACAGCCCAGCCTGGCCCAGCTCTTTCTTTCTTTTTTTTTCTTTTTTTTCTTTTTTAGGTTTATTTATTTATTTTATAAATGAGTGCTCTATCTGCACACATGCCTTTATGCCAGAAAAGGGCATAAGATCTCACTATAGATGGTTGTGAGCCACCATGTAGTTGCTGGAATTGAACTCAGGACCTCTGGAAGAGCAGTCAGTGCTCTTAACTACTAACCCATCTCTCCAGCCCACTTCCCCCCTTTTAAGTATTGATTGATTGATCGATTTACTAGCCCAGTTTTTAAAAGAAACATTTATCTCTGTGTGTGTGTCCTTGTCCAGAGCACAAGCAGTCAGGACAACTTGTGGAAGTCCCTCCTACCATGTGGGTTCTGGAGATGGAACTCAGGTCAATAGGCTCCATGGCAATTGCCTTTTCCTGCTGAGCCATCAATTTTGAACTTTGAGACAGGGTCTCTTTACAGAGCCTTGGCTGCTGGCTGTCCTGGAACTCACTTGGTAGACTAGGTTGGTCTTGAACTCACAGATCTTCCTGGCTTTGCCTCCCGAGTGCTGGAATTAAAGCTCTGTGCCACCATGACCAGCCAGGTTTTTTTTTGTTTGTTTTGTTTTGTTTTCTTCTTTCCCAGAGACAAGGTTTCCCTGTACAACAGTCCTAGCTTTCCTGGAACTCGCTTTGTAGACCAGGCTGGCCTCGAACTCATAGAGATCCACCTGCCTCTGCTTCCCAAGTGCTGGGATTAAAGGCGTACACCACCACTGCTCGGCCCCAGCCAGTTTTTGACATGTTTTGAGAAACAAGCTTGTGTCTTGTTACTTAGGATAGTCATTTGCATACCTCCTGGCTGACAGTAAGGATAGATTCCTTAATAGACAGTAGCCACACTCACCCTGCCACTCAGCCTTTCTGGGTTCTAGTTCCCTCCTTCATGCTGGGGATAAGTGTCTACATCACAACACAGTTGCTGCTGGACACCTGAGGCCACATTTGTTTTATCCATCTTAATCCTTAGCATGGTGCTTGGAGCCTGGTCCTGAGGGCCATGCGGCTCTGGTCCACAGCTGGGCACCACTGCTGTCTCTGGCAGCCCCTTCTGCTGCCGTCCACCCCACCTTTCATCTTGGCAGCACCGAGGATCCCGGGAGAAGGAAAGTGGAAGACTGGTTTGTGTGTAGTGTCAGTTTTGAGGCCTGCTTGCTCATTAGCCTTATACCTTTGGTACTGTTTTTCTCTTTTCTTTTTAAACCTTATTTTGCATGTATAGGGTGTTTTGCATACATACGTTTATGTATACCACATGACTGCCTCATGCCCACAGAGACTAGAAAAGGGGCATTGAATTTTCAGGGACTGGAGCTAGAGAAGTTTGAACTATCGTGTGGGTGCTAGGAATTGAGTCTGGGTCCTTTGGAAGAGCAACCAGTACTCTTAACTGCTGGTTCATCTCTCCAGCCCCCGTCTATCTGACTTTCTTCCTTTTGTAGCCCTGGTTGTCCTGGAACTAGCTCTGCAGACCAGGCTGGCCTCAAACTAAGAGATCCTCCTGCCTCTGCCTTCTGGAACTAAAGGCATGTGCAGCCACCACCTGATCCTGTTTTTCTTTTTAAGCTTTTAATTTTCATTTAGTTTTACAATTTACTTTCCTGTTAGGGGGAGAAGGAGCTATTAATTTTGAAATTGCATTGTTCCATTCTTCAGAGATAAAATAGCAGTTTCTGCTTGTCTTTTTGGTTAGTTGTTTTGGTTTGGTTTTTGAGCTACAAGTCTCTGTAGCTCAGGTTGGCTTTGAATTTGTGGTGCTCCTTCTACATCTACCTCTTGAATGCTGGGATTACAGACATGTGCCATCTTGCTTGGTTCTGATTGTCCTCATAGAGGATGGGAATGGTCATAAGAGTTTGACCACTGCTTCCTAGAGGCTGGGTCTCCTAGACAATGGCAGGAAGTAGATAGATGTGGGACTGCCAGTGGAGGAATCCTTCCAGGATGACCATTGTCGAGGAGGCCCACCACTGCTCCCCAGGGTGAATGGGGATATCTTAATTCTGGGATCGGTTGTTGGAGGTTGGAAGTGCAAAGGAGGTGGGAGATAGTAGAATGGTCATAGAGCTGTCATTGTCTTTGGATCTGTAACCCTTGGATCCTGTGTAGTCTTCCCATAAGGATAAAATGAGGGTTCTCTTCTTTGTTGCTTACTGGCTTGGGGGCTTTCTAAGTTCCTGGTTTCTTTTCCCTTCATTTAGTACCTGGGTGTTCTTCAATTTCCAGTATGAGATGCTGCTTTCTCCATTTTGACTTGTGAGCCACCTTCTGTTTCATAGTAGGTGGAGAGTCAGCACTCATTCTTCCTATAGGATCCCATCGGAGTCTGGAGTATGGAAAGTTGATGCTGTGATTGTCCCTCTTGGTTTCTGTCAGTCTCTAAATGGCTTTTTATATATATTTTTTAAATTTACATTTATATTTATATATGAGACCTAGGACTTACCTTTTTCTGGGAGGAATGGGCATTTGAAGCTTTGTAAGTCTTCTGTTGCCTTCCAGGTGGCACAGCAGCTTAGGGGTACCCTAGGAGTGGTTGGTAACACACTGTTCTCAAGAACAGCCTGGCAGTAGCCCCTTGTGTTGCCAAGTTAGAGAGGCAAGAGGGCTTCCTTGCTCTCTACAGCATTTTGTGGTCTGCTGTCATTATCATCTTGAGTTCTAATTCCTCTTTTCACACAGCTTTTTCCCCTGCTAGTCTTCCAGATCCCAAAAAGATGTGCCATTCCTAGAAATGGCACATCATAGCTGCCTGGAATCTATCGATATTTGCTGGCTTAACGTGCTACTCTTAAGCAAACATGTTCAGGTGCTGATATCATAGGATGGGATCCTAGCTGGATGTGGCTCCGTCATCTGCTCTCCTCCCCATGTTCTAGAAGGTCGCTCTGGATCCCCAGTTGCAGAAGCACAGGACAGCTTTGTGCTCTATTGGAAATATTCCAGGAGAGGATTCTGTAGTAAGTAACAAATTTCTCCATTGTGAAAATGCAACTATTTTTGTTTTGTGAAAGACATGTTTTGTTTTTAAACAAGGAAGAGGGTTTCTAAAACAAGTTAATTTCTAAGGAAAACAATTAGTATTTTGGATAATAATTCTTTTTTTTTGTTTTTTTCTCTGTGTAGTCCTGGTTGTCTTAGAACTCGCTCGTAACCAGGCTGGCCTTGGAATTCACAGAGATCCTCCTGCCTCTGCCTCCCAGATGCCAAGTGCTGAGATTAAAGGTGTGTTCCACCACCACCTGGCTTATGTTTGCTTTTTTTGCTTTTTTTTTTTTTTTTTTTGGTTTTTCAAGACAGGGTTTCTCTGTGTAGCTTTGCGCCTTTCCTGGAACTCTCTCTGTAGCCCAGGTTGGCCTCGAACTCACAGAGATCCGCCTGCCTCTGCCTCCCGAGTGCTGGGATTAAAGGCGTGCGCCACCACCGCCCGGCTTTTTTTTTTTTTTTTTTAATTTTAAAATTTCTTTGTTTTTATTTTATGGCATTGATGTTTTGCCTGAATGTATGTCTGTGTGAGGGTGTTGGATGCCCTGGAACTGGAGTTACAAACAGTTGTGAGTGGCCATGTGGGTGCTGGGAATTGAACCCAGGCCCTCTGGAAGAGTAGCCAGTGCTCTTAACGACTGAGCCATCTCTCCAGCCCTGCTTATGTTTGTTTTTCAAAGCAATTTATAACATCTTAAATAATGACAATATGTTTAAGTCAACTTTCATGCTTCTGGTCCTACTTAGAAATGAGTCTTTTGAATTTACTAATTTGATTTAAGCAGATGACAATCTGGCACACTGGTTCACGTTGCCATTTCTGTTATTCAAAGCAAGTGTTTAGCACCCTATCAAGTTGTTACCTCTCTTATCCCAGGAGTGGTGGTACAGGGAGATGTAAGGATTCTTCCTGAGATCTCAGCTTAATTGAGAGGTACTACTTTCCCTCCACGTGGATTTGGAGTATGTGTTGGCCTTCTACATTGTAGCTACTTTGAAGAGGATTCCAGGAATTCTTTAGAAACTGTGTGCTTTTTGCTCCAGTTGACCATTTGACAAAACTTATATGCCTTATACAGTGAAAGCTATAGTAGTACAAGAAGTGGTTCCAGTGTCTCTTCTCAAGACATTAGACAATGTGGACATGTTTGTTAGGTATATGTAGAGGGCTGGTGTATTGGTACCCAGAGACTAAAGGCCAGAGATGTTGGTACAAATTCCACGGTACTCAGGACAGACCCGTACAATGGATGACAGTCCAGGTGTTTAGAATGACAGTTTTATATCACTCTTAGTCTTTCAAGTGGTAAGTTTGGTAGGTTTTTCAAAATACTGTGTGTGTGTGTGTGTGTGTGTGTGTGTGTGTGTGTGTGTGTGTGGACATGTAAGAGGACAACTTAGGGAATTGATTCTCTATCATGTATGTCGGTTCAAGGATCACACTGAGGCTTAAGGCAAATGCCTTTATCACTGAGACATTCTTTTTTCCCTTGGCAGATTAAAAAAAAATACATGTGTATGATTTGTGGGGAGCTAATGTGTGTCATGGTACATGTGTGGAGGTCAGAATAACCTCAGGTGTCTGTCCTTGCCTTTTACCTTGAGACTGGGTTTCTTGTTTTGCTGCCATATAAGGTAGGTTAGTTGGTCTAAAAGCTCCTAAAGAGTCTTCTGTCTGCCTCCCACCTTGAGGTTGAATTACAGACCACATCTGGTTTTACGTGAGTTCTGGACATCTGCCCTCAGGTCCATATGCTTACAAGGCAAGTTTTACCTGCAGAGCCACCTCCCCAGCACTATTACTTTCTTTTGTGAAACTAATACACACATTTCTACTGCAAATGAGAACACCAATATTTCCTTTGTGTGTAGGTGTGTGTACATGCACATGGAGCCCGGAGGTCACCCTCGGGCATTGTTGCTCAGATGCTGCAATTGGGTTTTTGGTCAGGATCTCTCACTGGTACCCTCTCTTGCCTCCCTAGTGCTGGAATTAAAAATGCTTGCCACTACATCTGGCTTTTTACATGGGTACTAGGGGGTCAGACTCAAGCCCTTGTGCTTGGGTAGCAGATCTCTTCCTGGGCTAACTTACCAGCGCCTCAATTTTTTTTTCCTTGCAACTCCAATTTTTGGAAATCATATGTACTGCATAGTTTTATGCCATCTGAGAGGAAGAGATCTCAATCGAGAAAATGGCTCCATCAGCTCAGGCTGTAGGCAAGCCTGTAGGGCATTTTCTTAATTAGTGATTGGTTGGGGAGGGCCTAGCCCATTGTGGTGGGGGGGCGTCCTTTGGCTGGTGGTTCTGGGTTCTTTAAGAAAGCAGGCTGAGTAAGCCATGGGGAGCAAGTCAGTAAGTCCTCCATGGTCTCCAGGTTCCTGCCCTGCTTGAGTTCCTGTCCCGACTTCCTTTGATGATGAAGTGTGATATGGAAGCATAAGCCAAATAAACTGTTTTCCTCCCCCAAATTGTTTTGGTCATGGTGTTTCATCACAGCAATAGTAACCCTAACTAAGACTCCATAAAAATCTTAATTTTCTACCCTAATTATAACGCCTGATCATACTCTCCAGTATTCATTCTTTCTTTCTCTCTTCCTCTCCCCCCTCTGCCTGCCCTTTCTTCCCCTCCTCTTTTGAGATAGGGTCTCACTATGTATTCTTGGCTGGCCTGTAATTCTGTATGTAGACCATGCTAACCTCAGACTCAGAGATCTTTAGGCCTCTGCTTCCTCATTGTTGGGATGCCTGGCTCCCAATATTCTCTTTAATGAGTTTTATCCCAGAGTCTAGATTTCCTGAGACCTGTTGGTACTTGTTGGGTGAAATAAAATGGTAAACATGTTATTGATGTCACTGATCTATATTCAGATCCCGGATATTTCTTAAAAATTACAAGCATTAAACTAGCAAAAGATTCTTCATATCCAAAAAGAGTATAGAAAGTGAAAGTAAAAAGAAAACTGCTCAGAAGTCTTCATATGCATAAATTACCCCAAATTATTGTTTTACTATCTGTCCTAGCAAAGTAGCACAGTTCACCCATGTTAATTAACCAGCAAGAAAGAATGAAATAAAATAAAATTTACTTCTAAACTGACTTTCATAACTGTTCCCATTGTATTTTCAGAATGACTCCATTCACATAGTTACAATGACTGTAGACACATTTGAGAGACACACTCTTGCTTTACTGCGAACTCCTTTGAGACCTTAGTTCTCTTTCAAGCTGGATATGCCTATAACTTATGAGAGAGACATCTCAATTTTGCCCTCACAATAGTGTCTGAATTCTGCCTGTAACAAAAGCTGCTCTGGGCTCTTAGGTCTTCTCACTTCTGTCTGACACTTGAGGTGGCCTTGTGGTAGAGGGAAGGACCTTAGTTCTAGAGCTGAGAATTGAGTCCTGGAGATTCTTGGTTAATGGTTCTAAGCAGACTGGATAAGAGCCTGCTGAATCTTTTTTTTTTTTTTTGGGGGGGGGGAAGGGTTTCTTTGTAGAAAACCTGAAAAGATTCCAGGGTCAAGATTGAATTAAACATTTGTAATGGTTATATTGAAGCCTCAAAAGGTGGTTCCACAGTATCTTGGAAAAAAAATACTGTAGTTCTGAAAAAACCTAAAATTCCAAACTCCAGGTTATTGGGTTTCTGTGTTGGTGTTACCCAGCTAGAACCCTGATTGCTTTCAACAGAGCATGCCTTTTCTAACCCTGGAGAAGGAGCCTGGGAGGGTCTAGGCCAGATTTTCAGAATATAACATTCCACTGTGTGATTGGCACAGAAGCTCTGTTCCAAGGTGGTGGTAGCTATAGTTCTTCCACTAGACATTTGTACTTCTGTCTAGTTGACTTGAGTTTGATATAGTCTTCTTGGACACATGGTTAATGAGGGTTGGGTCAACACTGGTTGGGGTTTTGTTTTGTTTTGTTTTGCTTTTTCAAGACAGGGTTTCACGCAGTCCTGGCTGTCCTGGACAAGCTCTGTAGATCAGGCTAGCCTCGAACTCACAGAGATGCACCTGCCTCTGCCTCCTAAGTGCTGGGATTGAAGGTGTGCACCACCACTGCCCAGCTGTTTTGTTTTATTTTTTTTGTTTGTTTGTTTTATTTTTTGTTTTACTTCTGCCACCCTGGTTTACTGGAGGGAAGGTGGACTGGTTAGATAGGTATTAGAGTCGCCATAGCTAAACTAAGTGTTAGCTACCCAAGATACTGAGACTCACTCAGCTGCAGTAGCAAAACTGAGGTTTGTTAGAGACAATTAGAAGAGTCGTAAACATGCTGTTTTGCCATTTCTAAACTGTTAGAGGGGTCATTTTCATGGCCATCTGAGTTTGGTGCAGAAATATGTGGCTTAAAAGTTAGCTGTGCATTCTTTTTAAAAATTATTTATTTTTATTTTATGTGCATTGGTGTTTTGCCTGCATGTGTATCTGTGTGTAGGTGTTGGAACTCCTGGAGCTAGAGTTACAGACAGTGGTGAGCTGCCATGTAGGTGCTGGGAATTTGAACCCAGGTCCTCAGGAAGAGCAGCCAATCCTCTTAACTGCTAAGCTATCTCTCTAGCCTCCATCCTGGCTTTTTAATGAGTCTTTGTCTACTGTGCCCACTTTCCTACTGGAGCATATCCTAAATGGACCTAAATAACCATTCAGGTCCTGAGTATGTGTTTTGTGGATCTGGATGACTCCTCTTCAAGTTCTCTTCCTGGAGTTATAACCTGTGACTTCCGCTAGGTCAAAAGACTTAGTGGGACTCAGGTGTTTGCTAGTGAATTGTTCAATGTAGGCTAAAAAAAAAAAAGGAATGTATGGGTATATACACAACGCTATATATAGGTCAGAGGACATACACACACACTATATATATATACATACATACATATATATATATATATGTATGTATGTATGTATATATATATATATAATCTCCCATGGGAGTTGGTTCTCTCTACTGTATGAGTTCCAGAGATAGAATTCAGGTTGGCAGGCTTGGCAGCCAGTGCCTTCACCTGTTGAGCCATCTCACTGGCCCTTGATGTAGGCTTTTTATTTTATTTTTATCTTTGTTTTGAGACAGGGTTTCTCTGTGTAGCCCTGGCTGTCTTGGGACTCCTCTCCAGACCAGGCTGGCCTCGAACTTGGAGATCAGCCTGCCTCTGCCACCTGAATGTTGAGATAAAGGCCTGTGCCTCCAGCCCATCAATGTAAGCTTTTAAAACTTGACTTTTGGGGGATGCAGAGATGGCTCACCAGTTAAGAGCACTGGTTGCTCTTACAGAGGACCTGGTTTTGTTCCTAGCACCCACACACACATTGCACACACACACAGACACAAAAATAAAAGTAAATTTTAGGGTCAGATGTCGTGGTGCAGTAGAGGCAGACAGAGATCTCTGTGAGTTGAAGGCCAGCCTGGTCTATAAGTCACAGGCCAGACAGTGAGACCCTGTCTCAAAAAAACCAAAAATCTTAGAACAGTAAAACTTGAGAGGTGGCTGGAGAAATGGCTCAGCTGTTATGAGCACTTGCTGCTCTTGCAGGGGACCCATTTTCTGTTACAGCACCCACAGCGGACTGTAATTCCAGTTCCAAGGAATCCATTGCCCTCTTCTGGCCTCTGGGCACCAGGCATGCACATGGTACACACACATACATACAAGTAAAAGACCCTTATATATATAAGATAAAAGTAAATCCCCAAACAAAACAAAATCAGAAAACCTTGGGGTTTAATGAATGCTGCAGATCAAGACAGGAATGTTAGAGGCAATTCACGCTTGGTTCTATAATTACTCCTCTACTTTGGGGAAATCTGGGGGATCAAATCCCTGCCCTTATACATGTTGTATAAATGTTCTACCTTTGATCTACACCCTCAGTCAAACCCACCCCCCAGTTCCCTTAGACAGGGTCTCATTATGTAGACCAGGCTGGCCTCAAACTCGAGATTTGCCTGCCTGTTCCTCCCTTGTGTTGAGATAATGATATGGGCTGACATGTCCAGCCACCTATTCCTGATTTGGTTGATGATGGACTATCCAAAGTGGCTTTTGTTTTTGTACTATGTGTTTTAAAGGTAAATATGGCTGATACATGGAGAGGCAACCTGTGGAAGCCTAGGTGCATACACATATGGTTTCTTTAAGTAAAAATGTGTATCAGTATATAGAACTCATGGTGGTAATTGAAAACCATTATTGGTTTGTTAGAGGAACAAGGCAGACCTGCTGTTGGTCTTATCTTGGTGCTGGACAGAAGGACCTGGTCTTCCCTATATTCCTGCCATTATTGCTTGTTTTTGCTTCTCCCACAGATCATCTGTGACTCCGACTCTCATCTGACCTAGATTCCTGCTATCTTCATGTCTTGGGCTGGGAGTAGGGTGTGGTGGTCTTTGTTTGTTTGCTTATTCATTCTGGTGATTGAGTGTCCAAACTGGAGCATATCCTTCTCCCAAACCAGGCCTTTTCCAGTTGTACGTACTATCCTGACTGGGCCAGCCTGAGTTTAGTGACTTGGTAGCTCAACAACTTTCACTTCCTCCCCTCCCCTCCCCTCCCCTCCACTTCCTTCCCTGTTTCTTAGAGGATACTGTCAAACTAGTTGAAATTAGCTTCTCAAAGATTTAAAAAAAAAAAAATCTGTTTTAGTTTGTTTTGAAACAACTGATCTGGACCTCTGAAGACCAAGCTGTCTTCACACTTGCTGCCATCCTCTTGCCTCTGCCTCCTAAGTGATAGGACTAACAAACTTATCCTATTCTCTTGTAGAAGTTTTTTCTCTGTGTGCATTTTCTTCTTTCTTTTCTTTTTTTTTTTCCTTTTTCTTTTTTTTTTGGAGACAGGATCTCTCTATGCAGCCCTGGCTGTTCTGGAACTCTCTAGTTCAAGGCTGGCCTTGAACTCAGATCCAGTTGCTTCTGTCTCCTGAGTGCTGGGATTAAAGGGGTGAGTTACCACACCCAGCTTTCTTTCTTTCTTTTTTAAAGATTTGTTTTGTTTTTAATTATATGTATGTGTGTCTGTATGTGCTTGTGAGTGCAGGTGCCCAGGGAGGCCAGAGGTATCAGATACCCTGGAGCTGGAGTTGTAGGTGATTGTGAACTGTCACAGTTTCATTGCTGGGACATGAACTCTGATCCTTGTAGTTAGTACACTCACTTAACCACTGAGCCAGCTCTCCAGCCGCCAGATTTTATTTCATTTGTTTGTTTTTTGAGACAGGAAATCACTGTTTAGCCTAGGCTAGCCTTGAACCTCAGCTTCCCAGCTCCTAGGGCTGCAGGCATAAGCCACCATGCTTGACTGAAGAATTGGTTTTACAGTTTTTGTGTAGTAGTTCAGCATCTGGTCTTTCTTCAGGGATGGTTTCTTTCTCTTTTGTTCTGTTTGTATACAGTGTTCTGCCAGCATGCCAAAAGAGGGCACTAGATCTCATAGATGGTTGTGAGGCACCATGTGGTCACTGAGAATTGAACTCAGGAAGAGCAGCCAGTGCTCTTGAGCCATCTCCAGCCTGACTTTGCTCTTTTTAAAAGAAAAAATTTGTTTTAGATTTATTTATTTCGGGGCTGGAGGGATGGCTCAGTGGTTAAGAGCACTGCTTGTTCTTCCAGAGGTCCTGAGTTCAATTCCCAGCAACCACATGGTGGCTCACAACCATCTGTAATGAGATCTGTTGCCCTCTTCTGACCTGCAGGTATACATGCAGATAGAGCACTGTATATGTAATAAATAAATAATTCTTAAAAAAAAAGATTTATTTATTTTTGTGTATGAGTATTTTGCTTGCATGTCTATCTGTGAGCCACTTACATGTCTGGTGACCACAGTGGTCAGAATGAGGCATCAGATCCTATGGAACTGCTGTTGTGAGTAGTTGTGAGCCATCATGTGAGTATTGGAAGCAGAATCCAAGTCTTCTGTAAGAGAAGCAACTACGCTCAACCATTGAGCCATCTCTTTGGCTTTGGGTGGTTTGTATTTTTGTTTTTTTTGTTTGTTTGTTTGACAGAGTTTCTCTATGTAGTCCTGGCTGTCCTGGAACTCACTCTGTAGACCATGCTGGCCTTGAACTCAAAAGATTCACCTGCCTCTGCCTCCCAAGTGCTGGAATTAAAGGTGTACACCACCACCGCCTGGCTGGTTTTGGATTTTTGTGTTTCCTTTTCAGCCTTTTTGTAGACTATGAAGCTGTTCTGTTTATGGTGAGACATTTACTGTTTTTCTAAGTTTGCATTAGATACTTTTCTGTTGCGATGATAAAATACCATGACCAAGGCAATTTATAAAAGGAAGGGTTTATTCGCACTTACAGTTCCATCATTATCATGGCCATGGTGGGGAAGCATAGCAGTTAGAGCAGCAAGTGAAGAGTTCACATCTTTAACAAGGAGAGTTGGAGGGGAGAGTGAGAGAGAGTGAGCACGAGAGCGCACTGATAACGGCATGGCTTTTAAAAGCTCAAAGCCCAGTGACATACTTACTCTGTCAAGGTTACATACATCTCCTAAGCCTGCCAGAACTTTGCCAATAGCTGGGGACCAAGTATTCAAATACCTTAGGATATGGGGACATCTCATTCAGACCACCACATTGTTTTAATTAATAATGTCAGATGTAGTTTCCCCCTCATCTCCCAAGGAGAGTTTGAAGAAATCATAAAGGAGGAAAATGTACTTGACAGTCCTCGTCTGCATTTCTGGCTAAATTAGAGCAAATGGATCAGATGTAATAACCTGAACAGATTAGGATTTTCTGTTTGATCTCTTTGAATTCTATGTTTTTTTCTATGATAAATCAAGACCTGTTTTTAAAAATGTGTGTTTGGTGTCTGAGATTATAAGAAATGAAGTCAATCTGGGGCAGAAAGATGGCTCATTGGATAGATAGAAGTGGTTACCACCAAACCTGAGCATCTGGGTTCTGAATTCAGTCCTCAAAACCTACATAGTAGAAGGAGAGAATCAACTGTGGTGGACACTTCCTCTCCCAAATAAATAAGTAAAAATGTCAAAAAACATAAATTAGCCTAATAAAAGTTTTAACAGGGCTGGAGAGATGGCTCAGAGGTTAAGAGCACTAACTGCTCTTCCAGAGGTCCTGAGTTCAATTCCCAGCAACCACATGGTGGCTCACAACCATCTGTAATGAGATCTGGTGCCCTCTTCTGGCCTGAAGTCATACATGCTGTATACATAATAAATAAATCTTAAAAAAAAAAAAAAAAAAAAAAGAAAAAAAAAAGTTTTAACAAAGAGCTGATTGATCACTGTGGAGATTAAATTCTTTCTTTGTATGAATTAATATTGTCTATAAGGATCTGAAATTTTAAACAATTTAAGACTGTGTCAAGGATGCAAGCTAGTAGGGTTTTTTGGTTAGGTTTTTTGTTTGTTTACTTTCTGGTTTTGTGAAAAGAGGATTGCTAAATTTGCTAACCAGGCCTGTCTCATACAGGAAGAGAATTCTAGTTTCTCATTTTGACTGGGTAGATAATATTATTTCTTTTGGATTTAAGGTAAATGGAAAATGATTCTTATCTTGCTGTGGGAGGGGAGGGATAGCCTGGTTTACTGTGTTACATTTGCAGTCATGCCCTTGTAGATTTTCTGTGCTAAGCAGACCTCCTCTGTGGAGTCTGTTCCTGAGGCTAAAGTTGGCATGTAGGAAAGTTGAATCTTGGGAAATAGGGAAATCTAAGGACAATGAAATGTCATTACCTGTTGTCAAGTTAATACATAAAGGGATAACTGGTGAACTCCCTTTTAGAATGAAATTTTGTTTGTTCATTTTGTGGTACTAGGGCAAGGGATTGAACTTAGGTCCTCATAGATCCCAGGCAAGCATTCTACCAACTGAGCCATTTTAGCCCTAGAATGGAATTGTGTTTTGTTTTGTTTTTGGAGACAAGGTTTCTTGGTGTAGCCCTGGCTGTCCTGGAACTTAGACTAGGCTGGCCTCAAACTCAGAGATCTGCCTGCCACTGCCCAGCCCAAAATGTCATATTTTTTTTTGGTGGGGGGGTTGTTTTTTTGAGACAGGGTTTCTCTGTGTAGCTTTGTGCCTTTCCTGAAACTCACTCTGTAGCCCAGGCTGGCCTCCAACTCAAAGAGATCCACCTGCCTCTGCCTCCCGAGTGCTGGGATTAAAGGTGTGCACCACCACTGCCCGGCTTCAAAATGTCATTTTTTAAAAATGTATTTTGAGCAGTTACAGGTTCAGTATGTTAAGGGTAAAGAGATTTCCTTTAATACTCTCTGCCCAGTGACCAAGGATCATATGAACTATGAGTCAAAATTTTGCTTAACCCACTAGGCAGCAGCTGAATACTTTTGTCTAGTGTAGTATGTAAACCTCTGCTCCTTGCAGACATGTTGGGCTTTAAGACATGCCCAATAGAGGGCAAGAGTTACCAGCTTGCTTCTTTGCTTGTTTCTCTGGATAATTTTGGGCCTGCTGTGAGAGTGATCAGAGGTACTGATAAGTATGCTGGGAACATTTATTACCTATCAGTAACAATAGAAATACTAATTAGTGGTCTAGGACAGCAGCTTAGTGGACTTATTCCTTTCCTTATAATCATCTAATTTGCCTCTTCAACAAATCAGGATATTTTAGAGAAATTCTGTGAGAAGTGGTACTGTGTTAGATACAGTACTTGTAGGGGTCTCACTGGAAACCTACAGGTCTGGTGGACTTAAGAAAAGTGGACACTATATGGGCTGTATGTGATTTCACACTCCCAGCAGCTTGTGATCCACACTGTTAGACTTCTGAGGCAAAAACACAAGGATGTTCTCACTAAGTGGGGCAATTGAAGGCTATAAATAACTCTACTTCAGTGCAGGTCAGAATGGGCTGTCAGGGGATTTGAGGTTAGATTTTCAGAACCTTTGCTTTTGGAATTTGGACAAGGGACTGTAGACCTGTATAAGATACAAAGGCAATCACCGGGGAAGGGCAGGAAGAATAAAATGCTAAGGGTAGCATGCTCTGACAGCTCTGCTGTTTCTTCCTTCCAAGTTTTCTCCTTAGTCCTAGTCTTTCCGTAGCCTGTGGGTTCATCACCTGCCTACCCACTTCTTTGAATACACAGAACTACTTACCTGTTCCTTCTTCTCACTTGAGCATTCCTCTAGTCCCTGCTGAGTCACCAAGAGATAGATAGCATTTTTATCATCATCATTGCTTCTTTACTGTAATACAAATGCAGAAGTATCCTGACCCAGGTAAAACTTAATGAAAGCCACCTCTGTGGCCTGTCAAAGTTAGGATGCATATCATCAGTGTCGTCTTGACTGTTAACCCCCTCCCACACTGTGCCTCCTGGAACCACTGTCCTGAATTCTAAACCATATATTAGATGTCTTTGCTTTTGAATGTATGTGGAATAAAGAATAGACTCTGAGGTGAAGGGATTTGGATAGTATGCTTATGAAATTAGTCTATGTCTTTAACATAACTGTGGTTCATTTCATTTCTGTAAAGCTTCTTGCTTTTTCTTTTTTCTTTTGGTTTGGTTTGGTTTTTTGAGACAGGGTTTCTGTGTGTAGCCCTGACTGTCCTGGAACTCACTCTGTAGACCAGGCTGGCTTCGAACTCACAGAGATCTGCTTGCCTCTGCCTCCTGAATGCTGGGATTAAAGGTGTATACCACCACTGCCCAGCTTCATTTCTGTAAAGCTTTTTTTTTTTTTTTTTTAAAATAAATCTTTATTTATTATGTATACACTATTCTGCCTGCATGTATGCTTGCTTGGATGCCAGAAGAGGGCACCAGATCTCATTATAGATGGTTGTGAGCCACCATGTGGATGCTGGGAATTGAACTCAGGTCCTCTGGAAGAGCAGCCAATGCTCCTAACCTCTAAGCTGTCTCTCCAGCCCCTATGTAAAGCTTTTAAGAATGCAAATTTAGTAAGATTTATTCTACTACAGATGAACACATAAAATAATTTTATTTGGAGCTGTTATGGATAATGCTGTTACGAATATTCTCAAGTGTTTTGCCTGCTTTACTCTCAGGACTGTCACGGTTACAGGTACATACCACCATGTCTAGCTCTTTGGATAGATTTTAAGTTAGGAGGCTTTCTTAAAAAATTAGTCACCCCCAAACTTTTATTTATTTATTTATTTATTTATTTATTATTTTAGCATTTGTTTATTGAGATTAAGTACCATTCTGTGGATCAGACCATCTTGGAACATCATATAGTTCAAGCTGGCTTGAATTCTTGGTAGTCCTGCCTCAGCTTTCCAGTATTGAGATTACAAGTGTGTGAAACTATGCAGCTGTGCCTAGCTGGCTTTGTTCCTTTGAAACAGGGTCTCACTATGTCGTTGGTATGGAACTCTGGGTGATCCTCCTTCCTGCCTCAGCCTCCAAGAAAGAATTTTTGTTTTGCTTATTTTGAGACAGGGTCTCACGGTATATCCTTGGTTGGCCTAAAAGTTGCTATGTAGACCAGGCTAGCCTCTAGCCTGGCCTTCCACGTGCTAGTATTAAAGGAATACACCACCACACCCAGATAAAGGATGTTTTTATTTATTTTATTTGAATGTGTATGTGTGTCTTGCCTGCTTGTATGCCTGTGCACATGTGTGCCTGGTACCCATGGAGGTCAGAACTGATAGCATCAGATCCCCTGGAACTGGAGTTAGATAGTTGTGAGCTGCTATGTGGGTTTTGGGAACTGAGCCCAGGTCCTCTACAAGAGCAATAAGGACTCTTAACCATTGAGCCATCTCTCTAGCCTCCAAAAGGATGTTTGTTTGTTTGTTTGTTTGTTTGTCTGGGGCGGAGTTGAGACAGGGTTTCTCTGTGTAGTTTTGATGCCTGTCTTGGATCTTACTCTGTAAATCAGGCTGGCCTGGAACTCACAGAGATCTGCCTCCCTCTGTCTCCTTAGTGCTGGGACTAAAGGTGTGTGCCACCACCTCCCAGCCAAAAAGATGTTTTTAAATAGAAACTTGTTGTTGTTCTTTTGGATGTTTGTTTGTTTGAAACAGGGTATCTTTATGTAGTCCTTGCACTTGCTGTGTAGACCAAGCTGGCCTTGAACTCACAGAGATCCACCTGTCTCTGCCTTCTGAGAATATTCTAGTATATGTTTTGGTGAGCTCATATATGTTTCTGCTGGGTTTGCTTCTTAGCTTTCTCTTGCCTGGCTGAGGGGTGGTGCTTGCATTTACCTTTTATGGTTATAGCCATATAAAAGATACTGTGAACTGTAGCTCAGAGTGCTTTGCTTCATCAGTCTTGACATTTTCCCTCTTCTTTTCATTTCTGGTACTTTAGCAGGTATTGTAGTTTGAATTTGTGTTTCCCTGCTAGCTGATAACTTTGAGGATCTTTTCATGTGCTTATTTGACATTCCAGTGACATTTTTTAAGACAGTCCTCTTGAGTGCAGGTGTGATGTGAAGTGTTGGGATGTGAGGCATATTTAGGTGGGCTTGTGGCATTTGTCACCGCAGGTGCCTGAGTGTGGTGGAGGACAATCTTGTTATCAAGAGTTCTGATAATGAAATACTTCACTCAGAGTCAAACAAGTAAAAACTCTTTACTGCTATGTGATTATCAACTTCATTAGTGATTAGAACAAACGTACTTCTAGACTTTATATTCACTTTGCTCAGACCCTTCCAGGTAAAGCAACAGTAACACTTAGTCTAGGGTGTCACTTCAGAGTTAATGTACACCCTGAACTGTGGTCAGAGTGATTTTCAGGGGTGGGGAAAAGGACACCACTGTGGTTTGTTTGGTGTTTTTTTTTTTTTTTTTTTTTTTCGAGACAGGGTTTCTCAGTGTAGCTTTGCGCCTTTCCTGGAACTCTGTAGACCAGGCTGGCCTCGAACTCACAGAGATCCTCTTGCCTCTGCCTCCCAAGTGCTGGGATTAAAGGCATGGCCACCACTGCCCGGCTTGTTTGTTTTTAAATTGATTATTGTTGTATGTCTGTGAGTATGCACACTTTTCACAGGACATTTTTCAGGAGTTTGTTCTTTACTTCCACCCTGGGTTCTGGAGTTCAAACTCAGGTGATCAGGCCCACACAGCAGGCACTTTTACCCACCAGGCTATCCTGACTTGGTTGGTATTTCCAGTAAGCTCTCTTTGAAGTATACTTTATATAGAACAGAACAAACCTAATTTGAGGGAGCCTTTCAAGGAGTTGATTGATGCTCGTAGACATTCTGGCAGTGTCCATCCCAGCCTGGAGTATAGAGTACCACATTTACCCTCAGAATTGCAAGCATCATCTTCCTGCGGGAGCCCTGGTAGTCACTGCTGTGTTACCCTGGATCAGTTGTGTGATTTTCAGGATTTCATTAAATATAGTCAGGTGGAGCAAACTCTTGTGTTGACTTTCTTTGAATGATGTTTTTGAGATGCATCTGTTACTTGCATGAGTGGTTTCCCTTTGCAGTCGTTGAGTGGCATTCTGTTGCATGGGAGAACCACTTGTGGATCTGTTCTCCATTTGCTCAGTATCTGTGTCCTGATATCATCAGCTCCTACCTGCTCCATTTGTTCTCCTGTTGCTCTGTTTTTGTTCCTTCTCTTTTCTTACTGGTTTGAAGCTAGACACACACTCTTACCACTGAGCTAATCATTACCTTTTTACTCTTTATTTTGAGATGGGGTCTCACTCTGTAGCCCAGGCAGGCCTTGAGCTTGTGACCCTTTCCTCTGCTTTCTGAGTAGTTGGCATAACAAGCCTATACCATAATTGAGCCAGCTTTTCCAACAACATTTTCAGACAGAACAGTGGTGTAGAGCTCTTTTCAGAGTCTTGGTTAATAGAATTAAAGGACAGAATTGTTGAGACAAAATTGGTTGTGTAAGGAAACTCAGATGAGCCACCCAAACTGCTCATCACAAACCATTGGGACACTGCCCCAGGTCATGAGAGTCTTTGGAATCAAGGTTCGCTGGTAGGTGTGCACAGAAGCAAGTCCATCTGTGGAAATGTACCGCCCACTAATGTTTCATTCATTCTGTGTATGTGTGCTCTGGTTAACTAAGGCCACTAATGTTACCAAGTTTCAATGTTTATTTGATTCCTGAGAGGGCACTTAAACAGTTGGGCTCATTGGAAGTGCTCTTTTATTCTTTCTTCTTCCAAACTCCTCTAGCCTAGAAAGATGAATTTTTTTCTTTAAAAATTTATGTTTTTGTTTTTGTTTTTGTTTTTTTGATATAGGGCTCGTGTGGCTAAGGCTGACTTTGACTGGTCCTCTTGCCTCCATGTCTGATGTGCTGGGATTGCAGGTGTGTACCATGACATCAGCTTCAGAATTGAAATTTAAGAAAGTGTTTTAAGAAGTTGGAGAGATGGCTCAACAGTTAAACACACTGGCTGCTCTTGCAGAGGACCCAGATTCAGTTACCGCATGGTGGCCTGCAACTCTCTGTAACTCCAGTTATAGGGGATCTGATGCCCTCTTCTGACCTTCATAGGTACCAGGAACTCACACAGTATACAGACACATCTTTAATCCCAGTGTTCAGTGTGGTGATTATATTGTGTACCCTAGTAAACATGTAAAGGGAACTTAGCTGTTGCTGGGGACTACACCTGGCAGACATTTGATTTTCTTTTTTCTTTTCTATTTTTGGTCTATACTTTTTATATTCTTATGCTGGTCTGAGTGCTGTCTGTCTGTCTGTCTGTCTCTCTCTCTCTCTGTGTCACTCTCTTTCTGTCTGGACCTCTTGTCTGTCTTTTTGGGTGAAGGGCATATCTCACTCATGTAGCCTAGTTTGCCCTCTACCTTTGTTTAGCTAGAGTTGGTCTAGAACTCTTACTCCTACCTCCCAAGTGCTGGGTTCACAGGTGGATGCCAATGTGTCTAGTGTTGTATGAAACACCTTATTTGTGGTTTCGATCATTAGATGACTGGTATATTATGGGTGGGTTTTGAAGTGTTGAAGCCCAGGCTTCTGGTGGACAGCAGACAGGAACTGACCATTGATTTTTGTTTCCAGGTGCACTTTCAGGTTCCCGAGCACAAATATCAAGATCACATTTACAGCCCTGTCCAGTGAGAAGAGAGAGAAGCAAGAAGCCCCAGAGTCGCCCGTGAAGCCTGTGCAGCCCCACATCTCACCCCTGACCATCAACATTCCAGACACTATGGCCCACCTCATCAGCCCCCTTCCCTCTCCCACGGGAACCATCAGGTATAGCAGAGGCTGAAGGTGGCACATTCACAGGTTTTTTAGCCACATAGGTGTACCCAAAGTGACCCTATCTGTTTTCACTGTAACTGGCTATCAGGAGTTTACTTAAAGTTTCTGTGTTGTGAATTGTAGTTCTCACATGTTGGTAGGTTGTGGGATTACTGTTATGTTTGTTTCCCTTTGGGTTTTTTGTTTTGTTTTTTTAAAGATTTATTTATTTATTTATTATGTATACAGTGTTTTGCCTACATGCATGCTTGCAGGCCAGAAGAGGGCACCAGATCTCATTACAGATGGTTGTGAGCCACCATGTGGTTGCTGGGAATTGAACTCAGGACCTCTGGAAGAACAGCCAATGCTCTTAACCGATGAGCCATCCCTCCAGCCCCCGGTTGTTTTTTTTTTTTAATTTTTTTTTTTACCAGAGCCATTTCTGTGGCCTTGGAATTACCCTTTGGAGTCTGGTGAGCACACCAGTGGTTATATAACTGAAGGCAATTGCACTCTTCCCAAGTCTCCCAAGTTACTGTTACCCAGAGGTAAGGCCTAGGGTCCCATGATCCCTTCCACCATCCATAACTGATGGTTAAGAGGGCTTGCCTTGTGCAGATCTGGTGTGAGTTCATGATTACATTGATCGTGTCCTGTCTAGAGGTGGAGATTTCACTACCCTTGTCTCTGTCTTCAGTTTATTCCCTGAGCCTTAGAGGGGATAATATAAATGGCTTATTTCTGACTGAGCTCTCGTCCATCACTTATTCTCAGAATTGTGGGTATTCATGTGTTCCTTCACTTGCTGGTGGCAGAGAAAAGCATTGAGGGAAGCTGTGGTGGCAGTAGCGGGTGGAGCTGGGGTCTTTGGGGTCTCTAACCCTGATGACTAAGTCTGGGCCTTTTCCTTCTGTCTCCTCCTCCCCCCCTCCCCCCGCCCCCCAACTCACAGAGGTCCTCCTGCCTCTGCCCCTGCTTCTGGATCCCAGCTCTAAGTCTAGTCCTATTTCCACTTTTTAAAATACGTATTTTCATTGAAGAGCTGACAGATTATCTAATTATATTTCTTCCAAAACTTCTCATAGACTGAGAGTGACTGAGTCTTTAGGTACCATACTCAGAAGCTGAAATTTAAATTTTTTTTTTTTAAAGATTTATTTATTTTATGTATACAGTGTTCTGTCTGCACATATCCCTGCAGGCCAGAAGAGGGCGCCAGATCTCATTACAGATGGTTGTGAGCCACCATGTGGTTGCTGGGAATTGAACTCAGGACCTTTGGAAGAGCAAGCAGTGCTCTTAACCTCTGAGCCATCCCTCCAGCCCTGAAATTTAAATTTTTAAGGGGCCAGAGAAATGGCTCAGTCTTAGAGCACTTCCTGCTCTTCCAGAGGGACCCAGGGTCAGTTCCCAGCACAGCGTAGCAGCTCACAAACATCTAATTCCAGTTCCAGGAAATCCAACACCCTCTTCTGGCCTCCACACACACCAGGCATTCATATGGTACATGTATACATAGGTAAACACTTCAAACATGTAATATAAATCTTTAAAAAAAAATTAAGTTTGGGGCTGGAGAAATGTCTCTGAAGTTAAGAGAACTGGCTGCTTTTCCAGAGGACCCAGGTTTACTTCCCAACATCTACATGGTAGCTCACAGCCATCTATAACTCCAGCTCCAGAGGATCTGATACCCTCACACAGACATACATACAGGCAAAACACTAATGCACATAAATTAAAAAAAAAAAAAAATTTAGGCTGGGCGGTGGTGGCACACGCCTTTAATCCCAGCACTCGGGAGGCAGAGCCAGGCGGATCTCTGTGAGTTCGAGGCCAGCCTGGGCTACCAAGTGAGTTCCAGGAAAAGGCACAAAACTACACAGAGAAACCCTGTCTCGAAAAACCAAAAAAAAAAAAAAAAAATTAAAATTGCTGTTGGCTGTGATGGCTTACTTTCTCTGGAAGAATAAATGGAACACTGCCTTCTCACTGTTTGTCTTGACAGTTGCATTTCCTGACACATTGCTACATGAGGAAATCTTAAATACCACAAAGAATTCCTAGAAGTACATTTTTTTTCTTAAGAAATACTGCTATTCTCGGGTTTGGGATTTAGCTCAGTGGTAGAGCACTTGCCTAGCAAGCGCAAGGCCCTGGGTTCGGTCCTCAGCTCCGGAAAAAAAAAAAAAAAATACTGCTATTCTTGTTTTTGTTTTTTTTTTTTTTTTCTTCAGTTTAGCTAGATAGACATGGTAGCACATACAATTCCAGTGCTTCAGAAACTAAGGCCAGAAAATTGCTGCATGTTTAAGACCAGCCTGCAGTACAGAATGAAGGGCTGTTTCAGGAAAAGTAAGTGGTGCTGGAGAAATGTAACTCCAATTCTAGGAGATCCAACACCCTATCCTGGCCTCCTTTAGTCACTCACATAAGCATACATGAGGCAAAACACATTTAAAAAAATTAAATAAATACATCTTAAAAAAGAAATGTTTGTTTTCCCTGATCTGAGATATTTATTGAAAAACAGTGCTATGTTTGCTGTAAAGTAGACTTTCTCCCCCTCCTCTTTCACAGTGCTGCAAACTCCTGCCCATCCAGTCCCCGGGGAGCAGGATCTTCAGGGTACAAAATGGGCCGTGTGATACCATCTGACCTCAATTTAATGGCTGACAATTCACAGCCAGAAAATGAAAAGGAAGCTTCAGGTGGAGACAGCCCAAAGGTAAATATCTATAGTCTTGTACCTGGGCCTGGGGAACATTATGTAAACATTGGTCATCTGTGTGACAAGTCCTTTTAGGAACACCATGTTGTTTTAGCTCAGTTTCCCTGTTGTTGTAATAAAACCCTGACCAAAAGCATCTTGGGGGAGGAAAAGGCTGGTGTGTCTTACACATCCATATAATGGTCCATTACTGAGGAAGGTCAGGGCAGGGATCCAGAAGCAGGAACTGAAGCAGAGACCATGAGAGGAATGCCGCTTATTGGCCTTTTGCTTGCTTATACCGTCCAGAATCACCTGCCAGTGGTGGCACTGCTGACAGTGGCTTAGCCCCTTTCACATCAATAATTAATCAAGAAAATGCACCACAGATATTCCTATAGGCTACTTTGATAGAGGTAATTCCTCAATTGAGCTCTTCCCCATTGATCCTTGTTTGTCTTTTGTTTTGTTTTTCGAGACAGGGTTTCTCTGTAGCTTTGGAGCCTGTCCTGGACTAGCTCTGTAGGTCAGGCTGGCTTTGAACTCACAGAGATCCGCCTGGCTGTGTCTCCCGAATGCTGGGATTAAAGGCGTGCGCCACAACCGCCCAGCCTCTCGTTTATGTCAAGTGGACAAAAACTAACCAGCACACCACCTCAGTGAAATAGACATCTATATGGATTTGATTCTGGCGTAACTCTGAATATGCCATAGGTATGAGGGTTTGTAGTGCATTTTTAAAATCCTTCACCACACATGTGAAGACCCTAGGGCAACTGTAGGCACAGTGCTGATAGCTGAGTATGTATGAAATTGTTAGTAACAGAAAGGCTGT
Organism: Peromyscus californicus insignis; assembly: GCF_007827085.1. Taxonomy (NCBI): domain Eukaryota; kingdom Metazoa; phylum Chordata; class Mammalia; order Rodentia; family Cricetidae; genus Peromyscus; species Peromyscus californicus. The sequence goes on along the minus strand of NW_026294551.1, from coordinate 789,212 downwards.
TGTTGTAGTGTTAAGAAAAAAGAGTCTGTACCTGTTGTTCCTTCCATTATATATTTGAAAAATGTGACATGTTCACACAGAACACAACAGAGCCATGGAGTGAGCAAGTCATAGCTGTGTACCTTGTGCACACAGAGGCATTCTTTGGTGGTGGAGTGAAACATCACAGTAGAAACTTAGTGACTGTACTGCCAGAGCTAATAGTGGTCTTTATGAGGCAGGAGTTGTAGACTAAGGGCCATGCAGGAGCTGCTGGGTACTGGCTATACTGATGCTCACTTTGCAAAATTTGTTCCACCCATTTGGGTATATTCTGAGCATTTTCTATATTAAATTATTTAAAAATAAAAAGTATTTTTATGCCCAGTATGGTATGCCTTTAATTTCAGCACTTGGGAGGGAGAGGTGGGAGGATTTCTTGAGTTCAAGGCCATTCTGGTCTACATAGCAAGTTTCATACCATTGGAGGTAGTTAGTGAGACATTGTTTCTAAAAACACAAAAACAGCATTTTTAAGGCCAGCAAAATAGATTAGCAGATAAAGGCACTTGTCACCAAGACTGAAGGTCTGAGTTTGATTCCTGGGATCCATATAGTAGAAGAAGAGAACTGACTCCTGGACAAATGAAAACATCCTTAGAAACTTGTAAGGAAAAAGCCCTAGGAATACATTGGCCGTTTGATCAGGGATGGAGTCGAGCACATGGTGTAAGGACAGCTTCTCATCCATATCTCAGACTCAGGTTCTTGTTATCCCTGGTTCTTTTCCTAGAAACTTGGAATGTGCTCTTGTGGGTGCTTAGGCAGAGCCTTTTGTAGCCTAAGTGATAGCAAAATAAGGTTAGCCATTTAAAGTGGGCTGTGGTAGTCTTCTGGATGCTGGCATTGGTTGGATGGTTAAGGTTTTCCATATGGAGAATTGCCAAACATCTCTGTACCATCAACTTACAGGACAAAACTGTTTCATCTTTGATCAGCTCTGTTCTTTTATGCCTTCTGATTCTGCCCTTATCCCTAAGTGCATCTCTAGTGAAATGGTGTTCTTGTTCTTATTTTGTTTTTTGAGATAGGGTCTTATTCTGTAGGCTGGCCTTAAATTCACTATGTAGCACAATAATGGTTTGTTTTAGAACTATGTAAAATCTAAAAATAAAAGTCAGGGTTGGGGAAGAGTCTGGAGATGTAGCTCAGCAGTTAAGAATACTAACTACTCTTCCAAAGGACATGGGTTCAAATCTTAGCACCCACATGGTGGCTAACAAACTGTAACTCCAGTTCTAAGGGAATCTGACTCTTCTAAGGGAATCTGATTCTCTCTTCTGTCCTACATGGCACTGCATACACATGGTGCAGAGATAAACGTACAGGCAAAATACTCACACATTAAATAAATAAATAAATGAATAAATGAAAGTATATGCTTTATGTGTGAACAGTTTATATCCTTGCAGTGCTGGTGATCAAATCCAGACCTTATACTGAATGTGCTTTGAATGAGTGATATCATTTGAATATATTCTTTTACAGATTGCTTCCTTTTCTTTTTTAAAGATTTATTTATTTATTTATTACATATACAGTGTTCTGCCTGCATGTATGCATGCACACCAGAAGAGGGCACCAGATGTCATTATAGATGGTTGTGAGCCACCATGTGCTTCCTGGGAATTGAACTCAGGATCTCTGGAAGAGCAGCCAGTGCTCTTAAACTCTGAGCCACCTCTCCAGCCTGCAGATTGCTTCTTTTAATTTATATTGTTTTGCTATTTTCCAGAAGTTCATATAGGAACTAGGAACTCTGTCCTCAGAGGCTTATGCTGATAAATGTGAGATTTTAATATGTTGGAAAAATGGAGCTATCAGCAGACTAGAATGAGCAGTGACTCTGTTTGAGTTCTTCACAGGCATGATTTTACATGTAGAACCTTGGCAGTAGATGGGCATTTGGACCGTTCTGTCTCAAGTGCTCTTGTTACTTCTGGTGTATGGGAAGATCCCCATCAGCACCACAATTGGGCTGCTGCTTGCTCTGCATCACACCTGGAGTTACTAGTTCCTCTCCATGTCACAGGGTGTTTCTTCACTGAAGTCCAGTGGCCTTGATCAGTTTTATTTTCTCCTATGTGATTACCCCCCACCCCATAGCATTTCTCTGTGTAACAGCCCTGGCTGTCCTGAAACTCTTCGTAGACCAGGCTGGCCTCAAACTCAGAGATCTACCTCCTTCTGCCTCCTGGGTACTGGGATTAAAGGCATGTACCACCACTCCTGGCTTCTTATATGATTTTTAATCTTTCTATGGTGTTCTACAATTTTTCTACTTATTTTCCCCAAATCTTCCCAATTATATTACTTTTATAATAGAAACACCATTGTTGCCAGGTGATGGTGACACACACCTTTCATCCCAGCACTTGAGAGGCAGAGGCAGTCAGATTTCTGAGTTTGAGGTCAGCCTGGTCTACAGAGTGAGTTCCAAGACAGCTAAGGCTACACAGAGAAACCCTGTCTTGGAAAACAATAGCAACAACAAAAAAACCAGCACTGTTGCAAGAATACCTAAAAGAATACTCTTGACTCTTCGGTGCTTTTTTTTTCTAACACAGGATGACTCAAAGCCACCTTACTCCTATGCACAGTTGATAGTACAAGCAATTACAATGGCTCCTGATAAGCAGCTCACCCTCAATGGAATTTATACACACATCACTAAAAACTATCCATACTACAGGACTGCAGACAAGGGCTGGCAGGTAAGTCCATTTTAGCTTGCTCTCATCCTGTGCGTTGAAGATGCTGCTTGTTCAGAGAAGATGTTAAAATTCTGCTTTTTTAAATGCTAGAAGTCATTGGAGGAGGGAGTCTCCCACTGAGAGCGCTAGGCCTGATAGTTCGCTGTTCTTCTACACAGAAGGAGCAGCAGTTCAGAAGAAAACTGAAACGGATGCTTTTACTATCTGGGAAATCAGGTTTTCCCTGGGATACATAAAGCCTGGGATAGTAAACTGAAGTCCATTCTTACTCATTCACCTCTGCTTCAGGAAATATAGGAACTTTATATTTCACAGAGACAGTTTTTTAAATAGTTTTACTGGTGTTATCCCTCTTTTTAGAATTGAGGCGTTTTGTTGTTGTTGTTGTTTTGTTTTGGTTTTTGGTTTTTTTCAAGATAGAGTTTCTCTGTGTAGATTTGGAGCCTGTCCTACTAGCTCTGTAAACCAGGCTGGCCTCAAACTCACAGAGATCCGCCTGCCTCTGCCTCCCAAGTGTTGGGATTAAAGGCGTGCACCACCACCACCACCACTGCTAGCTAGAATAGAGTTTTTATTCTTGGCCTGTATTATATACAGTTACTTTGCAGAGCTCTCCCCATCTAAAGAACCTGCACCTCCAGCCTCTTCACAGTGCTGCTGTTCTGGGGACTGGGGTTTCCTGGAACGTTTTGTTTGTGTTTGTTTAGGTTTGGTTTTTGATTTTTGGGTTTGTTTGTTTGTTTGTTTTTTGAGAAAGGCTCTCACTATGCAGCTCTGGCTGTCCTGGAACTCACAATGTAGACCAGGTTAGCCTTGAACTCACAGATATCTGCCTGGCTCTGCCTTACAAGTGCAAAGATGAAAGGTGTGCGTCCCACCTGGCCTCCCTGTAAGTTTTAAACCATCCATTGCTCAGGCTTTTCTCTGTGTATCAGTTCTATGTTGCCATTTACTGGATGTGTAGAAAACTTGAGAAATTGAGGTGATTTGGGAAAGCTTAGGTTTGGAATGCAGAATGTTAAACAAAAACAATAAAAGAGATGTATTGTGAATTTTTTTTAATTTAATTTTATTTTTTGGTTTTTTCGAGACAGGGTTTCTCTGTGTAGCTTTGCGCCTTTCCTGGGACTCACTTGGTAGCCCAGGCTGGCCTTGAACTCACAGAGATCTACCTGGCTCTGCCTCCCGAGTGCTGGGATTAAAGGCATGCGCCACCACCGCCCGGCGTGAATTTTTTTTTAATTCATTAAATAACCAGGAATGACAACAGCATTATTTTGAGGCTTTGGTTTGATGAATAAAGATAATTTTTTATTTATTTTTGGGGTGGGGAGGTTGAGACAGGGTTTCTCTGTGTAGCTTTGCGCCTTTCCTGGAACTCGATTTGTAGACCAAGCTGGCCTTGAACTCACAGAGATTCACCTGCCTCTGCCTCCCAAATGCTGGGATTAAAGGCATGCACCACCACCGCCTGGCTTGTTACTGTTTTTTAACATTCAGAATTCTGATGATTTGAAATACCTGTTTCCAGGGGCCTTGACGAGGTATTTCTTTTTTTTTTTTTTTTTTTTTTTTTTTGGTTTTTCGAGACAGGGTTTCTCTGTGTAGCTTTGAGCCTTTCCTGGAACTCACTTGGTAGCCCAGGCTGGCCTCGAACTCACAGAGATCCACCTGCCTCTGCCTCCCGAGTGCTGGGATTAAAGGCGTGCGCCACCACTGCCCGGCTGATATTTCTGAAAGCTTGAGTTAGACTTCCGTGTGGTTGGTTATGTCTGTGTGTTACTAGTATATACTTCCCTGAGGGATCCTGAGCTCATGAAGCTTTCTTGCAAAAGAGCTTGGGAGGGTAAGGCCAGCTTGTGCTGTAAGACATGACCCTGGGCTCTGATTCTTGCCAGCAACTGGGAATGACTTTACAACCACTTAGGGCAGGGAAGTACAATGCAACTGCAAGAAGACCCTTTGCTGTTGAATGGCTGTTAACTCTTCTTTTTACCCAGACATATTCTTCTCCGTACAGATCAAGATTCATAAGATGACTGCGCCTCTCACCTGAGTGTGGCTGCTCCAGGAATGCTTCATGCCTTCCGGCTCCACATAATTTAGGGGTAGAGGGATTGCCTGCTCCAGAATCTCTTTAAACTCATGGGCATGCATTTTTAACTTGCTCCTATCCTTGACTTTGGGATATTGACATTTATTAGGTCTTTTACTGCCATGAGAGCTTGGCTACCTTTCCAAAAACTATCACTTAAATCTCCATATGTCAGACCTTATTCATTCTGACATTTCTTTTGGGGGAGGGGAAGGGAAGAGACCTCCCAGTAGAATAGCCTATTTAAGAAAATTTGATTTCCAGGGCTGGAGAAATATATCAATTGGTTAAAAAAAAAATCAACAGTTATAACTTGTGCACAAGGACTTGAGTTCCATCGACAGAATCCATGTAAAAATCTAGCTGCTGCGGAGGTTGAATACGGTCATCTCCCTTGGACTCACTGGCCAGACAGCCTTAGGCCTGTCAGAGACCCTGTCTCACAAAATACCAATGTGTTTGGCTCCTAACGAATGAACCTTGAAGCTGTTTTCTGGCCTACACACACATTGGCACACCCAGGCACCGAGGTGGGTTTCCACCTGAGTCCTCTTCTCTAGCAGTGGATTTGGAGGATATGAGTGCCCCCTCCCCATCTCAAAAGCTTGTGTCCTTAATTCAGTCTGACTTTTAGGATATTAACAGGGTCTGCTCATTGAACAGCTTTTTTGTTAATTTACACAGGAAATTCTACCATAAAATGGTACAGTCTGAGTGATTGTATAGAAAGAATATTTATGTTTATATTTTCTGTCACAGTACCTCCCCCTCTCACCTTTTGCCTATCAAGTCTCCCTGTGTTGCCTAGGCTGGCCTCAAACTTGTGATATTCCTGCCTCAGCCTCCCAAATAGCTGGGGTTACAAATGCACTGTAATACCTGCTTCCAAAATGATTACTTATAATTTTATAATTGTACCCAACCTGGAGCGGGATGTTTACTGTGCCTATAAAAACGTATGAAAAGACTGGGCTGTCATCCTGGGAAGAGACCAGACCATCAGATGAGAATGCAGAGTGATAGGAGCTGGAGTTCAGGCACTAAGCTGGGATGGCTGCCTACTAGGAATGCTCAGAGCTGAGCATCGCTTGGTTTAGGTGCTCTTTATATTTACATTGAAGAACTGCAGCCTGCTTTGTGTCTCTGAAGAAAGACAAAGAATTACTGTAGCACAAATCCTAATTGGTCTTAATAAAAACGTGGAGCCAGTTATTGGGGTAAGTGCTGAAAGATCAGAGAGACAAAGGAACAAGCCACAGCCACCTCTCACCTCACCAACTCCCCAGCTGAAAGGATTGAGCTCCTGTTTTTTTCCTGTCTTATATTCCTTTCTTCGCCCAGCCATATCACTTCCTGTCTCAACCTCCCTAGTGCTGGGATTAAAGGTACATGAGCCTCCCAAGTACTGGGAGCAAAGGCATAAGATCCCAAGTGCTGGGATTAAAGGTGCGTTCCACCACTGCCTGGCCTCTCCTCTAACTAGTGGCTGGCTTTGACCTCTGATCTTAAGGCCAGCTTTATTTATTAGAGCATACACAAAATATCACCAAAAATTACTCTTAAGATTACACTAATTTGCCGGGCGGTGGTGGCGCACGCCTTTAATCCCAGCACTCGGGAGGCAGAGGCAGGTGGATCTCTGTGAGTTCGAGGCCAGCCTGGGCTACCAAGTGAGTCCCAGGAAAGGCGCAAAGCTACACAGAGAAACCCTGTCTCGAAAAACCAAAAAAAAAAAAAAAAAAAAAAAAAGATTACACTAATTTATAGGTCACCAGAGTATCAATTAGGATTTTCATACTTTTAAGAGCAGATTGAAGGCGCATTAATCTTAGGCTTGGTCATAGTATATAGACCTAAAATTATATGGAAAATGCGTGGTTTTCTGTTTGTCTCTGAACTAAGTATCTTGTCGCTTCCTACTATTTTAAGAGTGTTGGTTAGGAAATTGCAGGTGACCATTTATGAATTTTACCTCATACTGAATACAGATTTCTGGAAAGGGGTGGTTAGGTGGATTCTGTTAATATTCAGAACTGAAAGTATCAGTTCCCTGATATGAGTCTCGTAAGCATGTGAGTGGTAGCAGAGGAACAGCTTTCATGGTGGATGGAAAGCCTAGTTACCGCTTCCATTTTCCCACTATGCTAATAACATGCATAGTGTAGCCGGGGTCTATGGAATGTCTTCTATACTGTGGCTTTGTGCTCTGAGTGTGGGACTCACGTTTGATGGCAGTTTGGCACATAAAGGCAAGTACAGATTTTCTACTGGAGCATCATGTTGCCCTCAAAGTTTTAGATTTGGGTTTCTATTTTGTTTTGGTTTGTGTTTTGCTTTTTTGAGACAGGGTTTCTCTGTGTGACAGCCCTGACTGTCCTGGAACTCGCTCTGTAGACCAGTCTGGCCTCGAACTCACAGAGATCCACCTGCCTCTGCTGTGGATCACTTTAATCCCGAGTGCTGGAATTAAAGGCGTGTGCCATGCTGTCCGTGATTTAGGGGTTTTGAATTAGGGGTGTTGAGCCTGTGCCATCTTTGTCTGGGTTGATTCTCTTAACATGCAGCCTTTGACTCTGCCTCTCCTCCAAACCTGAAAGGTCTGAATGCAGCTGGTGAAGGTTTGCCTTCTGTGTATGATGGGCACCAAGAACAGTCCCCTTTGATTTTCTGGAATTGGAAGAAAGGTTGGTTGTCAGCAACACCTGATAACAAAACATCGTATCACGTATCTTGGTTTATAACGGTATTCTAAATCTCAATGAGTCAGACACAGCCTGGCCCCTTCACACTGCTCACGATGTAACTCAGGTCCAGAGAATAGTCAGAGGCCTTGTTTCCTGCCTGTGACTAGCTGCTTCTGGAACAGTCCCTGGGATTGATTGTAAAGTAATGCTGAACAATGTTCAATTAGTTAGATTTCTTAACTGCCTGTGACAAGTCAGAATTTCAGGCCATGGCTAGTTTTATTAGAAGGTTAATGGGAAATTGAGAAAATTAGGGATTTTTTGGATATCCCCAGATTTTATTTTGAGTTATTACCATTTTGAAATTTTGATTTTAAATGTACTCAAAGTTGTAAGACTATGAGATAATAGCTGTTAATTCATAACTTTTCATCCTACATGTACTTCAGTGGTGTGGTCACATTCAGGTCACAACAGGCACTATCTCAGACTCCTGGAAAACTTGAAGCTGAACTTTCTGAAGAAGAAAGAGTGACGGCTTAGGAGTTGGTTTTTCTCAGCTTTCCTAATGGAGTTATTGACAAAGTTCAAATAAATACATGGATGTTCTTTCAAATACAGAGCCAAGTACTTGACTGGAAGGTGGAGTCAGTTATAACTCGTGGTCTTTGCTGACTTGCAAAATAAATACTTTATTCTATACTAGTTAGTATACTAGTTATATGGCATGACAGATTCTGTCAGATAATTATGTACAAAAACATGAAATAACAAACATTTTTAAAGGAGTGGCTTCTGTCAGCTGTTTGTCTTCAAACAGAAAGAGTTGGCGATTTAGTCTTGATTCCACCTGGCAAAAGTCGAGGAGGCAGTGACAGGCCTGTGTCCTGCCTTAAAAGGAGGTAGACATGGGAGATGGCAGAGCCCTCATCCTTCCCATGCCCAGGTTCCCCCTCTCCACCTGAGATTCCCTGAGTTGTGGCCACAAAGGCTCCAACCCAGAGCAGTCTCTTTCAGTCAGGGAATGCTGGGCCTTGAAGCCTCACTCTTGTGTCTGCATTGAGCATCTAGGTTTCTGCTTTACAGGACACTAAGGCTTGGGCACATCTTCTTTTCTCAACAAAGAATTATATGAATTCTACGTATTTTTTTATGTTTCATAGAATTCAATTCGCCACAATCTCTCTCTGAACCGTTATTTCATCAAAGTGCCACGTTCCCAGGAAGAACCAGGCAAAGGCTCCTTCTGGAGGATAGATCCAGCCTCCGAGAGCAAGCTGGTAGAGCAGGCTTTTAGGAAGAGACGGCCTAGGGGCGTGCCTTGCTTTAGAACCCCCCTGGGACCGCTCTCCTCTAGGTAAGGACACAGGAACAAGAGACCGCACCCACAGTTGGTAATATCACCTTGGTGTGCTGCTGAGCTTCTTTCCAAAAATGAAGGCCTGCGGATGCCCTTCCTGGCGTTGGGGTGGGAGTTGGGGAAAAGGTTGGTTATATTTCTGTTTCTTACTGTCACGGGTTCCACCTGTTTGTTAGCTGATTCCTTGAACTTGTTGCACATCTTAAAGTAATTAGACCCCAGTAGACAAGGTCATGGGACCACATGGTGTTTTCCTTCCTTTTGGCATGTGAAAAATCCTTTAAATCTACTTTCATTTCTATAAACTCAAGATTTCTCATTTGCCTGATTTTAAAACCAAACGCTTTAACTTATTGACACTGTTTTTAATGGAAAAGAAATGAGCTTATGAGAAGCCTTAAGGCCTCACAATCTGCTCACAGCTGTGTCCTGCTGGCTGGCTGCACAGGAACTGCTCAGGGAGGGTACCAGCCTTTTCATGGAACTGAGCGGCCTCTGACATGCATGGGAGAGAAAGTCAGAACACAGAACTACACTCAATTGGCAGGAGACAGAGGCTCCCCTTTACAAAGTGAGATTGAATGGACAAGTCCTCTCTAGAGCATCACTGTGAAAACCCACTGTCTTCTTTTGGTGACCCAGGAGTGCCCCAGCTTCTCCCAACCATGCGGGAGTGTTGTCTGCTCACTCCAGTGGCGCCCAGACCCCTGAGAGCCTGTCGAGGGAGGGCTCCCCTGCCCCCTTGGAGCCTGAGCCTGGCGCCTCACAGCCCAAACTTGCCGTCATCCAGGAGGCGCGGTTTGCCCAGAGTGCACCAGGTGAGACCACAGGAGGAGAGGTGGTGATGGTTAGGCAGTGGGGCCAGACAAAGATGCCTGCATTTGGCATTAAAGCAGTGGTAGAAACCTTAGGAAGCTTTGTACCTTGTGCCTGGTACTTATGTATAGTACCTGCATTTTATGTGGAATGTTTTGGAAAACCCAGTGGCACTGGGAAGGTTTTCTTTTTCTTCTCTCCTCTTCTCCCCTCCCCTCCCCTTCCCTCTCCTCCCTTTTCTCCCCTCTGCTCCCCTCTCCTTTTCTTTTTTCTTTTTCTTTCTCTTTTTTTTTTGGTTTTTCGAGACAGGGTTTCTCTGTAGCTTTGTGCCTTTCCTGGAACATGCTCTGTAGACCAGGCTGGCTTCAAACTCACAAAGATCTGCCTGCCGAGTGCTGGGATTAAAGGCGTGTGCCACCACCGCCCGGCCCCTTTTCTTTTTTTTTTTTAAGATTTATTTATTATGTATACAGTGTTCTGCCTGCATGGCCAGAAGAGGGTGCCAGATCTCATTACAGATGGTTGTGAGCCACCATGTGGTTGCTGGGAATTGAACTCAGGACCTCTGGAAGAGCAGCCAGTGCTCTTAACCGTTGAGCCATCTCTCCAGCCCCCCTTTTCTTTTTTTAATCAGAGTCCAGGTGTGGTAGTGATAGTACCCCAACCAAGAGGCTGAGGCAACAGGATTGCTGTGAGGTTAGGGCCAGCCTGGGATACATAGTAAAACCGTGATTCTAAAAACAAAATTCAAAAGACTATTTCTCAATTACTTCATTTAAAAAAAAAATGCTCTTCCCACTAAAGGAAGTTACACAAACTAGGCACTGATTGGAATAAAAATATATCCATTTAATGAGTAGATGAATATTGCCACTTTATTTGCAAAATCATAATATAGAATAAAATGTGTGCCTGGGTAAGGTTGGAAGATGAGCATTTTTACCACTAAGCATGATGGATGGTCCAGAGAAACTGTAGGCTGCCACCTGTCTGCAGCTGCTGATGTCCACTTGCTGAAAGCCAAACGGAGTGGCTCTGAAAGTCTAGGTCCGCTTCTGAGCTTTGTGCCTCTGTCCTACCAGGGTGAGGATGGCTCGTGTCTCTGGGCCCTCATATAGGGCATATTCTTGAAGGAGTAACCATTGAAAGGTTTTGTGAGAAATCAAAACAAAGCAAAGTTTGGAGTTTTTAATAACTAAATGTCCCTGTTAAGATACTACATTTTCAGCAGAAGAGATGGCTCTGTGGTTGAGAGCATTCTCTGCTCTTGCAGAGGACCTGGGTTCATGTTCACAACTACATTGTGGTTCGCAACTATCCATAGTTCCAGTTCCAGAGTATTCAGTGCCCTCTTCTAACCTCTGTGGGCACCAGGCACACATATGACGCACAGACATCAAAGCAAGCAAAACACTCAAACAAAAATAAATCTTGAAAAATTTTAATAAAAATATACTACATGTCCCTCGTTAGTAACATTCTGTATTTTAAAGTGTAGTGTTCGTGTTAAAAGAGCCGAGTGTGGAAACTGAGACCGAGGGCCATGCAAGCCTTAACCCTGCTCATGTCTTCTCTCCCACAGGGTCACCTCTCTCCAGTCAGCCTGTCCTAATCACCGTCCAGCGGCAGCTACCCCCGGCCATCAAGCCCGTCACTTACACTGTTGCAGCCCCAGTGACCACACCCACCTCCCAGCCGCCTGTTGTGCAGACGGTCCATGTTGTCCACCAGATACCAGCAGTGTCAGTGACCAGTGTGGCTGGACTGGCCCCAGCAAACACATACACAGTTGCTGGACAAGCTGTGGTCACTCAGGCTGCGGTGCTGGCTCCTCCTAAGGCAGAACCACAAGAGAATGGCGACCACAGAGAAGTCAAAGGTGAGCAAGGAGATGGCATCTCCTGTTGACTTTTCATCCCCATGTAAATCACAGGCTCAGTTGTCCTGGCCTGTTTTAATATGTTCCTTAGTTTTTGTGCGATTGTTTGTTTCTTCCTTTTCTGGGTAGCAGTGCTGGAAATAGGGTCCACAAACATCCTGGATAAACCTTTTATCACCAAGTACACGACACACACACACGTACCCTTGGAGGTCAGAGGTGATGGGTCCTCTTGGACCTAGAGTTATTGACCAACATGGGTGCTGGGAATCAAAACCAGGTCCTGTATGAGAGTAGTATGTCCTCTCAGTCATTGAGCCATCTCTCCATCCCATTACTTGGTTTTAAACATTTTTGCAACACTAGGTGTCAAACCCTGTACATGTCAGGCAAGTGCTCTATGGCTGAGGTATGTCCCCAGCCTTTTTGATTTTTTTTTTTTTTTTTTAAAGACACAGTTTCAAGTTGCCCCAACTAATCTTGAACTTACTTTGTAGGCCAGTACCCAGACTGGCCTTAACTTGCAATCTTCTTGTCTTATCCTTGACAGTAGCTGTGGTGGCAGTCCTGTGATACCCATGTTAGAATTAGGCTTGCGCCATCATGACTTGTTTTTAAACTGCTGAAATCTTGGCTTTGCAACAATATATCATCTCTTCCTTTTCTTTTGATTTCAGTGAAAGTAGAGCCTGTCCCTGCAATTAGCCCAGCCACACTGGGCGCTGCTAGCCGAATCATCCAGACATCCCAGGGTACCCCTGTGCAGACAGTGACCATAGTACAACAGGCGCCTTTAGGTCAACACCAGCTTCCAATAAAAACTGTAACGCAGAATGGAACTCATGTGGTACCAATGCCTACAGCAGTGCACAGCCAGGTGAACAACGGTAAGATGCATTTGTTTTTGTCTCTTACTGGCTCTCTAGATGTTTCAACTGGGACCAGAGGTTTTTAACTCATGGACAGAAGCATTCCATGTTTGGTTCTGATTTGACTTAGTATTTTTTGTCTGTAGAAATGTTTGAGTTTTGAAGCCATGGGAAGTGCAAGTGATGCTGTGGGAGTTGGCCATGGGGGCTCACATTAGAGTAACTACAGCCCCTTTGTCCCTAGAAATATTTTTATTTTCATTTATTCATTTACTTATTTATATTTTGTGTAGCTGGAGAATTTCTCTCCAGCTCCCTCCAAGTCCCGCCAGTCCCGGAACCCACTTATAAAATAAACACACAGACTCTTACATTATTTAAACTGCTTGGCCATTAGCTCAGGCCTATCATTGTCTAGCTCTTACTCTTATATTTAGCCCATTTCTATTAATCTTTACTTTGCCATGTGGCTTGCGGCTTACCGGTACTTTACATCTTCCTTGTCCTGGGGGCGGCTCCAGGCAGTCTCTCCTATCCTTCCTCCTTCCTCAATTCTCCTCTCTGTTAGTCCTGCCTATACTTCCTGTCTGGCCAATCAGTGTTTATTTACATAGAGCGATATCCACAGCATTTTGTGTGTATGGGTGCTTTGCCTGTATGTACGTCTGTGTAACGCATGCATTTAGTGCCCACGTAGGCCAGAAGAAGGTGTCAGATCCCCCTGGCATTAAAGTTGCAGACAGTTGTTAGCTGCCTTGTGGCTGTCGGGAATTGAACATGGTTTCTCTGTAAGAGCAGACAGTGTTCTTAACCACTGAGCTATTTTTGCAATCTCTCCCCAGAAATTTTTACAACATCCTAGATATATAGAAATATATAGGTTTGCAAACAGGTATCTCTTTGTCTCTGGGACAAATACCTAACAATTTAATTTAATGTAACAAGGGTTTGTTTGGGCTCAGAGTTTAAGAATATAGTCTATCATGGAGCTTGAGGCAGCTGGTCACATTGTGTCTACTGTTAGCAAGCAGAAAGAGATGAGCTCTAGTGTTCAGTGGGAATATAAACTGTGTATATTGTATGTGAAGGTCAGAGGACAACTTTGTTGAGTTGGTTCTTTATGTGGGGTCTAGGGATCAAACTTAGGTCGTCCCATGGAGACAGCACCTTTATCTGCCGAGCTAGCTTACACTGGCCTGGAAGACAAACTCCGCTGCATAGTTATAAGATGTATGTGCTTAGTTACTTCTTAGAGAAGTTAATCTTGCCTTAATATTTGATACTATAGGACTTAGAGCAGCTTCACATTTTTCAGAGTTGATATGTTCTTTAAAAAAAATTGGGGCTAGAGAAAGTAAATGATTAAGAGCACTTGCTATTCTTCTAGAGGATATGAGTTCAGCAAACACCTATAACTCCAGCTCCACGGGATCTGACAGTGTCCTCTGGCCTCTTCAGGTACCCACATTGACAAGTTTGCACATACACAGAGATTCACAAACATGCACATAAATAAAAATCTTATAAAAAATTTATAAAACACCAGGCAGCAGTGGTGCACGCCTTTAATCCCAGCACTCAGGAGGCAGAGCCAGGAGAATCTCTGTGAGTTCAAGGCCAGCCTGGTCTACAGAGTGAGATCCAGGACAGGCACCAAAACTACACGGAGAAACCCTGTCTCAAAAAACCAAAAAAAAAATTATAAAACTGTATGGTGGGGTATATGTGCCATACATAGCACACATGTGGAGGTCAAGACAACTTTGTGGAGTCTGTTCTCTTTTTCCACATTTGTGTTTTTAGAATTGAACTCTAGTGGTCAAGCAGCAAGTGCTTTTACCTGCTTTATAGTCTAACTATAAAGACTGTATGTATAGTCACCAATGCTGAGGAGACAACATCTCATACATAGTACAAAATAGAATATGTAAGGTCATTAGTTGTTGGATACTCTGTTCTAATCCCAATACAAAATTTTTTTTTTCTTTTTCGAGACAGGGTTTCTCTGTGTAGCTTTGCGCCTTTCCTGGAACTCACTTGGTAGCCCAGGCTGGCCTCGAACTCACAGAGATCTGCCTGGCTGCCTCCCGAGTGCTGGGATTAAAGGCGTGCGCCATCACTGTCCGGCTCTCAATACAAATTTTATTGAATGATTTTTTTTTTTAATGAAAATTGTTAGCAACTCAAGCAGTGTTTGAACATTTTAACAGTGCAATGCAAAATATGCTAATTTGGTATTTAAATGCTGGGGAATAATGGTAGGGAAATACTCTTCTTTTTCCCATAATTAAACCTCCATGTTACTCTGGTAGTAGGAAACTTTGTATATACATTACCCATTGCATTTCATAACGAAGACTCGTGAGTCTGAGCCAAGGTGTTTCCTGAAGCCTTTGGTGGCATTGTGTGGCATTGCGTGGCATAGTGACATGAGCAGTGCCAGTGCTTGTTTAGAAATCAGGCTCCGACACTTAGATTCATTATGTGTTTTTTTTGGGGGGGGGGTCATTGCCTATTCAGAAACTGTTGTTGGCCAGTTTGTAAGGGGGGGCACCTCCGTGTTCAGTGTTGTGACCCAGGTATAAGAAGCTGTATGTTAGTACAGGGATGCCACTACTTAAGCACCCTCAAATTTTGTTGAGGCTTTGCTGTGTAGCAGTGTTCTCACTGTTTAGATGTTTGACTTGTGAGAGATTGAAGAAATTGGAAGTAGAGAATGCTGCTCTTGGTGCCCATTGTTCTCATCCATGGAAAATTTCCAGGAAAGGAGAACTGTGGCACACACATGAATAAACCAGTGGGAGAACCAAGGCATCCTCTTTAAACCTGCCTGATGGAGCACTTTGTTTTTTGTTTTTAAAGATTTACCCCTGAAGCTGGAGTTAGAGTTGGTTATGAGCCACCTGACCTGAGTGATGTTGGGAACTAGACTTGGATCCTCTGGAAGGGCAGCAAGTGCTCTTAAACAGGCTGATTGTGATTGGCCCTTAGTTCACTCAGGATTGGGGGACACTAGAGAATTTATAGTGCACACAAAATTACTGACTCTTAGGGTTGTTGGCCCGTTTAATGTCAAGGCTCTGCCTACTGTTGAAGACCTTCCTGCTGACATGTGGCAGAAGGCAGGGTTGCAGGGTTGTTTTTGTTTTTGTTTTGTTTTGTTTTGTTCATTTGGTTTCTTGAGACAGGTTTTCTCTGTAGCCCTGACTATCCTGGTACTCTGTAGACCGGGCTGACCTTGAACTCAGATATCTGCCTGCCTCTTCCTCCCAAATGCCGGGATGAAAGGCGTGCACCACCACTGCCCAGCCAGGTTATTTTATAATGCATGCAGTCCCTCATAATGTCTCTGATCTACCGGGAGAACAGTCTTCATGCCAAAGTCCTGCCTTGTGCTGTTACAGTGGCTGTGACCTGAAGTCACAGCAGTGACATTGTATCCTGTGTTGATGTTCCACCTACACTTCCAGATACATGTACTTGAGGGTATACATCTTTTTCCAGTTAAACTCTGTGGTCTTGTCTGTCTGCAAACCCTTGCAGGAGGTGGAGTGCAGCGAGGACCAGCACAGCAGCTCTTCCTCTTTGCAGTGCTCCCAGTTCATAGCCCTGGCTTGGGTGGGGAGGCTCTCCTGCTCATGTTGGATTCATGTCTTTTTCCTCACAGCTCAGGAAGTGGGCAGGGCAGAACCTGTGTGGGAGCTGTTTGTAGAAGTACACAGGCTGGAGCTGAGGAAGAACACCTCTGGCTTGAGGCTGTGAAGTCAAGATTTGAGTTCCAAGACAAGCTAGAGATAGCCTGGGCTTGAGGATGCCTAGGCCATGTGCCCAGGCCCTCAGCACTTATGTCCTACACCCTTTAGGGATGATTGGGCAGCTGGCCAAGCTCAGCACCAACACATCAGGAAGAGCTGAGAAGGGTGGCTAGTGCCTTCTCCATAGCAGCTTGATGACATGACTGCCACTTAGAGTTGGATATGCCCTTCCCAGACTTTAACATGTTTTCCCAAGTTCTCATGGCAGTTCATGCTGCATGTACAATGGGGTAGGGATATGACGGAGCTTGTCTAGCATGCACAAGACTCTGAGTTTCATTCCTAGCCTTACAAAAATAATAAAAACCAGCAGGCTGTGTGTAGGACAGGAGCAGGGTCTTCACTTCTTTTACAGCAGTGTTCATGCTGTGATCCTATTTAACTGGTGCCTGTGGAGCTATGAAGCTGTGCTCTAAAGTGTCTGGCAACTCAAAGGGGCTTTGTCTATACCTGGGCTGGAGGACAGGGTTCTTTCCCTCCATAGGCAGTGAGCTAGTCTGAAGTTAGGCAGCCAGTGTGCTCTTGATTGTGTGGCTTCCTTCTTGTTCCCTGGTAACTTGATGACTTACATGTCTCGGGAATGCCACCACCTGTGACAAGGAGAGCTTAAGCTTGAAAGAACAGTACTCCATTGGCACATTGGAGCTATTTAGAGAAACAACCAGCAGGACTAATGTACATGAGTATGTAGCTGGAGAATTTTTCTCCAGCTCCCACCACCAAGTCCCGCCAGTCCCAGAGCCCACTTATAAAACAAACACACAGACTCTTACATTATTTAAACTGTTTGGCCATTAGCTCAGGCCTATCATTGTCTAGCTCTCACTCTTATATTCAGCCCATTTCTATTAATCTTTACTTTGCCACGTGGCTCGTGGCTTACCAGTACTTTACATCTTCCTTGTCTTGGCGGTGGCTCCAGCTGATCTCCCTTTCCTTCCTCCTTCCTCAATTCTCCTCTCTCCTTGTCCCGCCTATACTTCCTGCCTGGTCACTGGCCAATCAGTGCTTTATTTATATCGAGTGATATCCACAGCATGAGTATATGCATGTATGGGAACAGAGACTTTGCAGGTTGTGGTGGCACATGCTGATAAGATATTCAGGAGGCTAAGGCAGGAAGATTACAACTTGAGAAAAATCGACTTTAAGGAGTCTACTCATTTAGGTGTGAGGCCAGTTAAGTCAGACCTTCCAGACAGAAAAGAGGATTGCTGCAGTGTGAAGGCTAAATGTGGAACAGAGCTCTTTTTTCACTGAGAATCCTGTCTTGTTAATGTCGTGAGACTCATCTAGGTTGGCGGGTAATATACTTTTAATATATTTATCTCATGTAAACAGTTGCTTCAATAGAACTCCTTAGGATCATTCTGACGACACCTAGGTACTGTGGCTCGCTCAGACAAGTTGGCATTGCCTGACTGCTTGCTGCCTCAGCTGGAAGTTTAGCCTTTAAAACAGTCAGGGCTGGGTTGCTGTTGCACTGGGGCCAGAGGGAGATGGATCTCTATGAGTTCCAGGCCAGCCAAAGCTACGTAGTGAGACTATCAAAAAGAAAAAAAGGAGGGGAATGGAGGACCTGTGGGTATCTCCTGGATGTGTTCCCCCCAAAAGACATTTATTGCACTCAGGGAGAGGGGGGGTACACATGAAGGTCAGAGGGCAACTGTGGGGGTCAGTTTTCTCCTTCCACCATGTATATTCTAAGTCGAGTTCTCAGGTTTGGTGGCAAGTTCTAAGTTAACTTGCTAGTGTAAGTGTGTCTACTTTATAGACAAATGCTTTAGGTAATGGTTTGAACAGGTGAAAAATGGCTGTCTTTGAAACCAGAATAGCCTCATTTCTTCCTTGGTAGGAAATAGCTTTCTGTTCTCCAGGTGAACAGAAGCCACCCTGTCTTGACAACACTGAGCTCAAGTAGCTTGTGCGTCTTTAGAAGCTACAAAATTTATCCTGTTGATGGAAATACCCACTTTTGACTGCTGCAGCTTTCCTGATTTCCTGTTTAGGATCCTCTGCCTTTGGCCCTACAGGGCCATCCCTGGGGTTCTCTGCAAGGTTCAGTAGATTTGGAGTGCTAGGGTGGGCTTTGGGGTCAAGGTTTTATGCAATAACATGGGGTTCTGATTCACTGTCTCTCTTCAGCAGTGGCGAGTCCTCTCCATATGTTGGCAACCCATGCATCAGCATCGGCATCCCTGCCCACAAAGCGCCAGAATGGTGACCAGGCAGAACAGCCAGAGCTCAAGCGAATTAAAGCAGAAGATGGCGAGAGCATTGTCATTGCCCTGAGTGTGGATGCGCCACCAGCAGCTATGAGAGAAAAGGGGATCCAGAACTAGCTGCTGGGAGACCTTTTCTTCAGACATCAACTTTGTGGTGCCAAAAGGAGATGCTGCCTCTTCTGAAGCAAGGAGCGCATCCTCAGTGGGTAAAGGGCCCTGCGGTTGGACTTCACCTCTTAGCACTGAAAACATGAACCCAGGTGGCCTTAAAACTCCTTAATTTAAAGACAAGTTACACTTGAACAGACCCACAACAGCAACCCTGGTTCCAGAGGTGGTGTCTCCTACAGAGCACTCGCTGGGCTGTCATCTGTGGGCTCAGCTTTTACTACAAGCAAGAACTCCAGGTCATTGAAGGACTGAGTCTCTTGTGCGGATGCAGCACATGCTGCCTGTGGATCTCTCTGACTTTCCTTTAGGGGACAGAGCCACAGCCATTGGCTGCCCTCATAGGACCTGATGGCTGCGGCTGAGAGACAAGACAGTATTTTGTTGTCTACATGTGGAATTAGAATACTTGGAGATGTCCTTTCTTTACTAAATAATGGGGTCTTTGACATTTCATATCACTCCATTTCTACTCTGGAAATTTGAGATTCATTTGGGGGAAAGAACGTCATTCTGTTTGTTTCTGTGGTTTGTTTTCAGCCCATGGGATGGTTTGCTCTAGTCTGTCCTGCCTGTGTTTGGGTGGCACTCCCTTAGGATACCTACTTGCCCATTTCCGTTCAGAGCAGTTACCTGATGAATTGACCTACCCTGTGCCATTGTAGAGGGTGGGTGGACTGAGGCTGCATGGACCCATGAGGCCAGGGGGCATGGGGCAAGGGACCCCGGGAGCCTTCTAGCCTTCAGGCTGCACGTAACTCTTGCGGGATTTGTTGTCTGTTTCTTTACGTTGACTTTGTCTGTGGCGTAATTTCCCACTCTAGTAAAATGAGTCTCCTACATATTGTGTATGCTTAAAGCAACAGACCCTCCCCCTCCCTTGGGAAACAGATCCAGGCTTTTTTCACACCTTTTTAGACCGAGGTCATAGATCTCTCTCAGAACCTGGGGAGTCTTAGGGGTCAGCTCTGGCTTCTGGCATCTGACTGGTTGTCTGCATGGCACACTCACGGCAAGAGCTGTTGGAGAGATGTTGCCAGTTAACTTGAGGGTCTTAGAAGTAAGACCCAGTGGCCAAGTATCAAGCATCCAGGCCATTTTCTGATTCTTAAGAGGTTTCTCTGGCTTTTCAGAATGAAGTACCACACTAAGTCTGACTTATGTCATATAAGTAAAATTTAAGAGGGAAGGGTGAGGAAAGGTGGGAGGCCAGCAGCCTAGCCCACACTCAGGATCACCGCTCATCTTTCCAGAGCATTCTGGACTTAGAGCTGAGCAGCAGGCAGAGGGTGTTAGTCTCATTGTGAGTTTTTTTTTTTTTTTTTAATATCATCATAACGTTATTTATTTAAATGTAGTTATTTTGGTATTTAATTTTTTTTAAGAGAGGGGGGGAACCCTGTATTTTCCTGGTAGAATGAAATGGCTCAGAATGGTATATTTAGGCAATTTAAAACATTATTTACATAAAGACCAAATATGATAAGTCTGTTCTAAGTATTGCTTCACCCACAGTATGGAGCCGTCACAATGTTACTGCAGATGATGCGTGTTGACGTTAATGGAGTTAACAAGCTGGATTTATATAACTCAGCCACTTAAACAATAAAGGTGAGACATCATGTGAGTGAGCATGTGAGTGAGAACATGTGTGTTCCCACAGCAGTCTGCCTTTGGACTGCAGCCTGGGGGACTGGAGCCCCTCCAAGCGGCAGTCTGCCTCCTCTACCATTTTACAGGTAACCTTGGAATGTGTATTTCTTAAAGGTTTGCAGTTTGCGAAGTACTTCGGGTTGTATTGTGCCCAGCATGTGGGTCCAGACAATGGGCCTCAGTTAATGTGGTGCTCTAGCAGGAGGCCACCCTAGTGAGGTGGGCTCAGGCACCACCAACTGAACATACTGTGTGTCTGGAGACATCTGTGTGTAGCATGCTTGACCAGGACTTGGGTAGATGTTCCCTATGTGAGTGAAGTCTGCAGACTCATTACCTCTGAGCTCCAAACAGACCTTAGGAGTCTGCAGGGGTTTCTTTTGGGGGATCATAGAAAAAATTTGAAGATGGAAGGAGGATTTTTTTCTTTCTTTAAGGCCACATTCTCAGTCTCAAGTGAGTGAAGTGTTCCTATGCAGCCGCAGGCACGCACTCATCTTTAACCCTTGCTGCTGTATCGGCCATGCTGCTGCTTTGGTATATAGGAATGTAAAGCTGTCAAGGAGAGGGCAGAAGCTAAGCTGTAGATTAACAGAGTACTGAACCCAGGTTTTCTTCCCAGTGTTGAAGGCACTGCTTTAGTTTATGTTCATCTGAGTTCCCAGAAGCCCCTCCACACACCAGGGCTGGGCTCGTGTGCTTTACCCCCCAACAGATGACTGATGTGGGGACATAAGACCCTGATACCACAAGTAGCTTGCCACAGTTCCCAGGTCCACTGTGGCACCTCAGTGTTGAATGCTTAAGGAGTCTCTCTTTGACCTTTACCAAACGTCTGAGCTCCCTCAGGGACTAGATAACTTCAGTAGCTTTGGCTTGAACCACACAGAACACAAAGGGAATCTTACCTGTGTCCTGGGTACAGTACATTCCAGAAAGTGTGTGGCATACTTTGTATAGATGGATTCTCCACACCGCAGAACGTGTTCACAGACAGCAGCAGGTCTCCATAAATAGCCCACCTCACTTCCTTGTCCTCGGCTGGGGGGTGGGGGGCTGGTCACAGAGTAGCTGGAGTAGTTCAGAAGGGGTTGGGGAGTGTCAGGACTTGGGTTTTCTACGCTATGTGACACAAGGAGAGAAGTGACAATCGTGAAGTCCAGGCATCTGCTGTTACTAGAGTAAGCAGAGTGGTGATCTGTGTGCAAAGATTTGGAATTTTTAAAAAGTACCAAGTTCCTGAAATTCAATAAAATATTTTTATTAATTTTAATTGAATACAGAGTATCGTTGTCTTTTGATAAGCAGATACATCTATCTTCTTAGCATGTGCTGGGGATACTTTACCAGGAACACAGATGGGCAGCAGCTCAGGCTTCATCAGGGGTGAGAGCACAGGGCATGATAGCTACAGCTGTACAGGCAGCTGGGTGGCATCCAGTGTTAGAGTTTTGTTATGTTAGAGTTTAAGTTTGATTGTTGGTGTGTACCCCCCCCATGCTTGCCCTTTGACCTACGGATCAAGATCACTGAAAACAACAAGAGATAGCAAAACAAAATGTTTACTAAAAAGATATACAGGTGTTGATGAGATTCCTGGGTGGTAACATTGATTTCCCAGCTGCTGTCCCAAGGCTGAATATATGGAAAGTATAGGTTGGGAATGCGTGATCAAATCCAGGAGAATTTACAGGTGACACAGTGGCCTAACCTACACTTGAGGCAGCCCAAACTTGGGCAATGAGTGTAAGTACTAGAAACCCTTACACATGGATAGCATCCTGAGAAAGCGCTCCCGTACAGGTGACAGTGGAGGCCCACAGTGCTGGCAAGTAGTGGCATTGGGGACACTGAGGACTTAGAAGGACCTTGGCAAGGAACTGGGAGGGTTGGTTGGTAAAATGTTTGCCTTGCATGTACAAGTCTGGATTCGATCCCCAGAACTTCATACGTAGATGGGATAATCCTGTAATCTTAGCCCTCAGAAGGTAAAGGCAGGATAATCAGAAATCCAAGGTCATCCTTGACTCCATAGCAAGTTTGAAGCCAGTCTGGGCTACATGAGACCTGCTCAAGAGGGTAACGGGTACACTAGCTGGCTGGTGGGTCCAGTAATGTTTCCCATTGCCCAATTCTTTTGATTATGGCTTCGAGCTGAACCAGTTGTAGGGTACAGGGAGGCACTGTAACGTGAATTCTAATTGGTCGTAATAATAAAAACCTAGAGTCAGATATCAGGTGAAAGCTGAAAAATCAGAGAAACAGCGCAGCCAGCCACTGAGAAATAAATCCTCAGACCAAAAGGGCCAAGCTCCTGTCTCCACCCCACCTTATCACTTCCTCTCTGTCCTTCTGGCCCTATACATTCAACCCATCTTGTGCTCTATTTTACATGAGATAAAGTTCCAATCCCTAAAAAATGAACATTTACATCCTGAAGGGGCCAATTTGGATGCCAAGATTCAGGTGCAATTGTTAGATCCGCACCTCTGTCTACAAGATCGTCAATGATGACATTTATTTGTATTTTTAATTTTGGTCTTTGTTCATTTATAGAAGTTTACCAAAATATTCACTTTATGGTTTCTCCTGAATTTTTTGTTCTCTCTTCTATAGCTGTTCTATCATCCAGAGCAGTATGGTTTCTTACAATAGAGCATTAGGTTCTTTAATTGCTCTGGGAAGGAGTGTCCTCCACGATGACAGGAAACAACTGAACTGAATTTGACATTGGGACCTGTGAGAGGCCCCTCAAGGCATGACTGTCCCTGTTGATCTACATTCATTAGTCCAATGCCTGCCTTTGCCAAGCCTTCTGCATAATCCAGAAGGGAGGGGCGTTCTGTTGGGATTATTCTTAGAAAAAACATTGTTTCTGGGAACACCCTGCTTACAGTCTCTTTTTAGGTGACCTTGTTTACCGCAACTGAAACACTTGACATTTCAATTTTTCTTCAAACCTCTGGAAATCACCTCTCCTATCCAAGCCTCATCATGGTTATAAGATTCAATATTGAGTATATCTTGGACCCATTCCCCTAAGGGTACTGCTCTTGCCTTTAACAGCCAAATTACCCTTTTGCATTGTGCATTAGCATTTTTGAAAGCCAGAGATTCAATTATCTGTCTAGCTTCTGAATTGGGTATCATTGTATTTACTGCTGAAGTCAATCTTTGTAAGGAATCAGTGAAGGTTTCTTTTGGGCCCTGTATCACTTTAGTAAATGACTCAGTTTTCTTTGCTACTTAATTCTGTCCCAAGCATTCAAGGCTGCTGCGTGGCATAAAGCCAGGGTGTGGACATCATATAGAGATTGCCTTTCTACAGTAGCAATAATCACCCTCTCAGCCAGGCATTGGTGGCGCACGCCTTTAATCCCAGCACTCAGGAGGCAGAGCCAGGTGGATCTCTGTGAGTTTGAGGCCAGCCTGGTCTACAGAACAAGATCCAGGACAGGCACCAAAACTACACAGAGAAACCCTGTCTTGAAAAACTAAAAAACAAAACAAAACAAAACAAAAAAACCATACATGAGGGCTGGAGGGATGGCTCAGAAGTTAAGAGCACTGGCTGCTCTTCCAAAGATCCTGAGTTCAATTCCCCGCAACCACATGGTGGCTCATAACCATCTATAATGAGATCTGGTGCCCTCTTCTGGCATGTAGGTGTACATAAAAATGGACACTATACAAAATAAATAAATCTTTAAGAAAGCCGGGCAGTAGTGGCACATGCCTTTAATCCCAACACTCGGGAAGCAGAGGCAGGCAGATACATATTGGTTTTTCAAGTCAGGGTTTCTCTGTGTAGCTTTGCGCCTTTCCTGGAACTCACTTGGTAGCCCAGGCTGGCCTCAAACTCACAGAGATCCGCCTGGCTCTGCCTCCTGAGTGCTGGGATTAAAGGCATGCAACACCACCACGGTTCTAAACATATTTTTGATCTGGGATATAGTTCAGCGGCAGAATGCAGAGGACATGGTAGTACACACTTGGTTGTTGTTTTTGGTGGCATATACTCATAATCCTAGTACAGGAAGATAGTAAATTTGAAGCCAGCTGAGCTATAGAGCCAGAAATAAATAAATTTCAAAGAAATAAACTCTGCTATTGAGATGGCTTAGCAAGTAAAGGGGATTACTGCCAAACTACAGGAATTCAATCCCCAAGACCACATGGTAGAAAGGGGAGAGTCAATGCCTGCAAGTTGATCTGTAACTTCCTCACATGTGCCAAACACTGTCTAACTTGATTTTTAAAAAATGCCTACCCTGCTCCTGGTGGTTTAAATGAGAATGGCCCACACTGGCTTACATATTTGGATGCTTGGTCCCCAGTTGGTGGAACTGCTTGGCAAAGATTAGGTCTATCACTGGGTTCTAGGGATTGAACTTCAGTCATCATGTTTAGCAGCAAGTGCCTTTACTTACTGAAACATCCTACTGGCCCTTTGTTGGTTGTTTTTTATTTTTGTTTGTCTGTTATTGAGTCATCTACTACCCCGTCCTGCCCCCTGCCTCTTGCTTATGGATGTGAGCACTCAGCTACTGCTCCAGTACAAGGACTGAGGCTGGATTCCCAGCAACTATGTGGGCGACTCACAATTGCTTATAACTCCAGCTTCCTAGGATTCAGTGTCCTTTTCTGGTTTCATGGGCTCTGAGCTGACTTGCACAACATCCCACCCCTACTCCATGCACATAATTTTGTTTTGTTTTTTGAGACAGGGTCTATGTAGCCTGGATTGTCCTAAAGCTCTCTATGTAGACCAAGCTAGCCTCAAAGTCACAAAGCTCCATTTACCTCTGCCTCCTCAGTGCTGAGAGTAAAGGTATTCATGCACATAATTTCAAATAAAGTGTTTATAGGGAGGGGGCTGGAAAGACAGTTTATCAGCAGTTAAGCGCACCTGCTATTCTTCCAGAGATCCCAGGTTCAATTCCCAGCACCTATATGGTGGCTAACAACCACCTGACCTGTAACTCCAGTTCCAGGGGATCTAGTGCCTTCTTCTGGACTCTGCAGGCACTGTACACAAATGCACATACATACATGAAGACAAAACACAATTTTAAATAAATCTTTTAAAAAGGGGAAAAGATAGATGTGATCTTTCTATAAATGCAAAATACTATTTGACAAAACTAAGCTCCTAGTGTCATGCATGTGCCCTTGAGGCCTCTAAATCCTCTGAGCTCACAGCCAAGTATAGCTCAGTTTTATTCCATGCTACCTGATCCCACCACAGTGTGAGTTCAAACAGTGACTGTAACAGAATTTGTAACGTTCACAATGGGCCATCTGCAGTGTCTACAATCTAACACAGATGCTAGTGACAACAAATGTGAGCCTCAGAGCAGAAGGGGACTAGCTGGATTTACTCTAAGCCTCAGATGCGGAAACCAGCAGGTAACAGCTTTAATATGTGTACTGTCAATTAGCACAAGATATAAAGACACATATTTGAATTGAGCAAATTAAACTCCTTAGTTAAGAACTAGAAACTAACTCTGGAACTGATAAACCCACCTGAAGTTAAAAGAAAAGTAAAAACAAAAAGAGTGACAACAGCGTGTGCCTGGACAGAATGGGCGGGACAATGACTGAGCCACACCAGTGACCTCTCAGACGATGACCAATAGAAAGCACATACCTTGAAAGAGGCAGAAAAGTATTTTAACATATGGCTTGCTTCAATGAACAGTAGGACAATATAAAAAGTGTTATTTTATGAATCTGACTTCCTAAAAGAACTGGCTGAAAAACAACTGAATTTTCAGACTCAATAAAACCTATCAATTTAAAATTCCCAATCAGAAGACCCCACATCAGAAATACAAAGACCTTATCTTATCAGCTTTCCAAATTGTAACTTTGTGAAATAGTTTTGAAAAAACAGGAACCTGGGAAGCACACAAAAGTGTGACTTCATGCCACATAAGCTACAGAGCTCCCTGTTTTAATGATCCCGTCACAACACACCAACCAACCAGGCTGGCGCTCTTACAGCGCTGCTGCCCAGAGCCAATGATGGTTCTGTTTGAAATTCTACTCTCATTATTTTAAACTATTAGTCCACATTAAAATTCATACAGATGAGCCAGGCAGTGGTAGCAGTTAATCCCAGCACTTGGGAGGCAGAGGCAGGTGGATCTCTGTGAGTTCAAGGCCAACCTGGTCTACAGAGTGAGTTCCAGGACAGAACTACATAGAGAAACCCTATCTCAAAAAAACAAAAACAAGAAACAAACAAATTCATACAGATAAAAATAGTTTAAGAATACGTAAGGTCAGCATCAGTTGTTTTCTGTTTTAGGTTAGGAGGGAAACAGTGAATGAGGTGATGAATGGCAACTGCATCATTTATCATTCCAGGCCCATTTTTTATTTTTTTCTTTTTTGTCTTTTCAGACAGGGTCTCATGGCCTAGGCTGGCCTTGAACTTCTGATTCTCTTTTACTTCTCCACAATTATGTGTGTAATATGCCTGTAATCCAGGACACCACCAAACCATTTATGCATGTGTTCTGCTTGCATGCCAGAAGAGGGCACCAGATCTCATTAAGGATGGTTGTGAGACACAATGGTAGTTTCAGAATTGAACTCAGGACCTTTGGAAGAACAGCCAATGCTCTTAACCTCTGAGCCATCTCTCCAGCCCTCAAACCAGAACTTTTAGAGTTAAGGAAGTGAGCCCAGTGGTAGTGTATTTCTGTGATCTCAGTATTCTGGAAACTTAGGCAGTTTGAGCCTGAGATAAAAAAAAAAAAAAAAAAAAAAAAAAAAACCAAACTAGGGGACAAAGAAAGTGGGCATGGTTCATGCCTGTTAACTCCAGCACTTGGGAGTTGGAGGCAAGAAATCAGGAATTCAAGGTCATCCTCTGCTGTACAACAGCCTGGGCTACAAGAGACAAACAATAAACCAGAACCGTAAAAATTAAAAGCTGTATGGTTAAGAAAAGACACCCAAATCTATTTAACACAGAGCAGAGTGTATCAAAGAGATTCAGTGTAAAGTCTTATAATTAGGGACAGATGGCAATAAGCTCTTACAAAAGAAAAGCAGTTAGGGTTTGTCTCACGTGAGAGCACTTACCTAACATGCAAGAGACCAGGAACACACAAGAAAAATTCAGATGACTATCATCCATGTTCAGACAATCCAACCTATCTACACATGAAGATCTTATTCTCTAACGACTTGTATTGGGCAGGGCTGAGGGCAGAGCTTGTGTTCCCAGGAGAGGCAAGAGGGGATACAGGACTGTTTCAATAAATAAATTTGAAAAGAATGTGCCCAGTCTGGTCCTAGTGTTGAGGCTTAAACAAATAAGTGAATGAGGATCAAAATTGAGAACTCTCTGGAGCCCTCTGTGGTATCCAGACCTTTCATCCTATTAATCCCAACACTCCAGAGGCAGAGGCAGCAGGTTCTGAGTTGGATGCCAGCCTGTCTACACAGCGAGTTCCAGGACAGCCTGTCTCAAATAAACAAGGAAGTAAATAAAAATTGAAAACCTTCAGACCCAGCAATTACGGCTCCTTTATTACAAAAAACAAAAACAACCATAGCCAAGCTTGTAAATCTTTGTGCACAATTATTTCCATTTTAACATTGATTGTGCTAGCAAAAAGTGCAAATATCTTTGGGCAATCACAGTATTTCTAATGTTAGAACTTGTTTTTCTCTTTTAAAGCAGCACTTGGAATGTGGATGCTCCAGGAATTCAAGGCCATCTTCAGTCACATAAGCGTTTAAGCCCAACCTGGACTACACAAGACCCTGTCCTCAAAAAACCAACCAACTAAACAAACATCTTTAGAAAAATTAAAAATTAGCACCTAAGGCCAGGCATGGTGGCCAGCCTGGTCTACAAAGTGAGTTCCAGGCCAGCTAGGGCTGTTAAACAGAGAAACCTTGTCTCAAAATCAAAACAAAATTCAGTGCCTAATGCTGTTTGAAATTAAAATGTTTTCATCAAGGGCTTAGGTCTTTTCTGGTGGTAGACATGTGGGACAATTTCACAACACTGTAGTTCTCTGTATGTTCCTCTCTTGTTTGTAAGAACTGCATATAGCTAGGCATAGTGGTGTACGCCTTTAATCCCAGCACTTGTAGACAGAGGCTAGTGGATTCTCTTTGAGTTTGGAGCTAGCCTGGTCTACATAGTGAATTCCAGAACAGCCAGAGGCTACACAGAGAAACCCTGTCTCGGAAAAACAACAAAAACTACGTAATTTTTTTAAAATCATAAGTACTTTCCAAAATGTGAAAGTCAATCAAATGCCTCTTACAGCCAACTGCAGAGAGGTTATGGACCATGACCACCAGGCTATTGATAGACCATTCTTTACCCAGAGGCATGATTTGCCTGAAGAAAGAAAACATTAAACAAACACTTGGTCCCACAGTGATGTTTGCCAAAAGGGCAGGAGGAATGGTCAAGGGTCCACCCAGGGTTATTTCATACATGGGGAGGTTTGCTTAACCATGTAAGCCTGTGGTTTTTGAGAAAGGTAAACGAAGGTAAGGACCTGGCAGCTCTTGCCGCAACGAAAAGGTAAACATTTAGCTTGCTGAGAAGACTAGGCAAGGCAGAAACAAAGTGCAGTTTTTCATATCCATGTCCTGGATGACCTCAGATGCTAAGGCCACACCTAGGAAAAACAGCCAACCAGGAGCTTCTGGAATCCCTGGAAGTGCTGGCATTCACACATCCCCTTTTCGGTCAAGGTTCAAAATGGCACTGACAAAGCACTGGATGTTTGAAAAGTCTGCTGATCCCTGTAAACCTACAGAGCTTTGCCTGGCAGTCCATCAATTCTGTCTTTATCCAGAGACAAGCAAAATCTGGGGAGCAGACAGTGCTGGAGTCTCCTCCTAAGCCTTGGTCTGCCACCACAGGGAGCTCATGTGCACTCACTGTCCCTACAAAACAGTAGGAGCCTGGAGGACTCCTTGCATGGTGTTCCAAAGCTGATACCAACTTCAGATGCTGAGGGAGTCCCAAGGATGGTATGGACTAGGGAGGCCACTAACAAGGAGGCTGTGCCCAATGACGTACAGCCTTAGCTGGTGACTGTAGATGGCAGGACCTCTTGTGCCACCTCATCATGTCTCATGCCAATACCATGGTGCTAGAGCACAACACTGCCTCAAATCCTGGTGTGCCATCTGCTGTCACCTGCTTGCCTCCCCAGTTCTGATGAACCAGTTCATGCTGTGGGAAGACCTACTCGTCAGAACCGCTGCAACCTGGAAATAACATTGAAGGATCATCACATTTTCTGCCCCCCCGAAACTGCACATGTACATAAACCAGTCTGACACCAGCCAAAGTATATAGATGACTGGTGCCTCACAGTATCTTCCCATAGGGCAGCATGCTGATAGCTCTGAAACCAGGGAGTCAACACTGGTATAGCACAGGACAATGATACCAAAAAGTTTTTTTTTTTATGAACTGTTCCCTCTGTACCTGCTCTCTGGCTGGTGGCCCTAAACCATACAAACTCAGGTTTTCTTTTCAGCGGCTGTGTGGGTGAGGTAGATGCCCATATAACAGGGAACTCCACTCCCAGCTCAACAGCCTACAAGTCTGTCCTGCAGCAGATGCAGGACCCCCAACCCCATTATATACTCAGGATGAGAACATTTGGTTTCATTACACATGGCTTTGCTCTTTACAGATAGAGTACAACAAAATTAGTCACTTTTATTTCAAAGAAACAGTACAAACAAGTGTGCAAAATTAAGTTTCATGATTAAATACACATAAGGTAACATGCATACTTGACATCAAATCCACAGTTAGCCGATTACAGGAGTGTGAAGGAACTGGCAGAACTGAGAACCTGCTGCTGAGCACAATTTAAATGTTTGCAACCTGAAATCAAAACCGCAAAACTGAGCTTCTTAGAAGATATGTAAAAAAATTAAACATATACCTCAAGTGGCACAGAAACATGGAACCTGTTGCCTGTGTCAGTACCAGGATGTGCCTGCCACCCCAATGTTAGTGTGTGTTCCTGTGGATGTTTGGAGATGAGACAGGGTAGACACCACAGGCCAAGGCAATTCCCTCCACACAACTGGTAGCTACAGGCACATGGACACTGCACTGAGAAGGCCCCTAAGTTAAGTAATGCTTTCTTCTGGGAGTAATTTTTAAAGTCTATGTGTTACTTTGTTCCCTAAAGGTAATGGGAAGTTCTGTTTTAACCGAAACTAAACCAGGAGACCCTGCCTCCCTTGTAGCCTGAGGACTATGCCTCAAGTGGGTGCCACAAGCATTCTGCTCTCTGGCAGGTCCGGGATGTGACTCACTCTAATGACCCAACAATGTCAGAACACTCCATAGTGTGTGCTCTGAACAGTGCTCCTCA
The DNA here is from genome assembly GCF_007827085.1 of Peromyscus californicus insignis. Lineage (NCBI taxonomy): Eukaryota > Metazoa > Chordata > Mammalia > Rodentia > Cricetidae > Peromyscus > Peromyscus californicus. The sequence continues at coordinate 758,507 of NW_026294551.1, read as the reverse complement.
TGTGTGGTAGGAGGCACTCTACCGGATAAGCTGCTAGTATTACCCTATTGGAATTATCTAGGATGTGAGCCCTGACACACTCATTCCTACAAGCTTCCACTGACTCATGCTTGGACAGTCGGTCCCCAAGGACTGCAGGGAGCCTGCTGGCATGAAGGTATGGTGCCACTAATGCTAACATCACAGTTGAACTAAAGGGTAGTGGCCAGCAAGGGCACAAGATGCCCAGAGCCACAGAGTATCTGCACAACCGTGAGGATGATTCCTTTTGATATGGGAATGAGAAGCCTTGCTCAGGAAGGCAGACAACCATGTATGGCTTCGAGACCAAGGTCCTCGAGGGAATCCTTGAGCCCCTCACCCACAGGCCTGGGGCACTGGCACCAGCCCCAGGAATCCACAGGGCGTTGGGTGGTGGCATCAGCTGCACTCACAGGCAGAGTCACAGCTTGTCATCAGTCATCTCCAGGAACTGTGCACACACGTCCCGGACACACTCGCCCTTGGGACTGAAGAGGAACTTGTAGTAGCTGCCATCTGCACAAATAGCTGGGAGAGGAGACCACATCAATACATGATTGTTACCTCCCACAATCAAAATCAAATAAGCCTCAAGAATCCTGAGTACAGCTAGCCAAGAGTTAAAGCCTGCTAGGTACATGCCCATCCAATGAGGGTTGGCTACAGGAAAGTAGTCTGAGGTCATCTTCAGATCTGCCCTCAAAGCATTCCTGGGGACCTGGAAAGGTACTAATAACACCCTGAAAGCTGAAGGCTTTGAGTAGGACCCACCCCAGCCACAGGAGGAGGGAAGGGAACTTTGAGAGTTGGTCCAGCCCAGACCACAAGTAGAGGGCTCCCACACAGATCACTTACCAATGACTGCATTGGGCTCTGTCCCAAAGGCACAGATGCACGGAGAGCCTGATGGAACCTGAAACTTGGAGAAGCTCCACTTGGAGCTGAAGTATTTTGGAAGGAAACTGGCTGATGCCAAACTGTAGGGACAAAAAGAAAAGAGAGGCTTTATATTCACTAAGATAATGACACAGTTACTGGCTTAATTCAGAGTGCTGCTGAAAATTCTAAAATTCTTTTACAGTTTAGGACTGTTTTTATTTTTAATTAATTTTATTTTATGTGTATGGGTGCTTTGCCTGCACATATGTCTGTACACCACATGGATGCCTGGTGCCCAGAGGCCAGAAGAGGCATCAGATCCCCTGGGCCTGGAGTTACAGACAGCTGTAAACTGCCATGTGGGTGCTGGGAGTTCAAACAGGGCACCCTGGAGGAGCAGCCAGTGCTCCTGAGGGACCACCTCTCCAGCCCTGGACTGAGTGATCTCGTTTCTTACATAAAAGTTCGTGGTTTTGTATTAAGACAGCATGGCTCTCAGCACCGGAAGGACACAGGGCTCTCATGCCACCAGATTAACCCACTAAGAGCATGTCAACATTCAGGAGCCAACCTGCCCAGAACAAGTGTCAAAGAACTTGACAATAATGGGAGTGGGATAGTTAGTGGAGAATCAACCTACATTCAGTTTCAAATCCCACAAACAGCAAATTAATGAGATATGAAAGAGCTCAACCTAAATTGACATTAGATTTGTCCTTGTAGGAAACACAGGGGATCCTCTAATTTTGGGCTGTTCCCTACCACAACACTTCTAAAACCCACCTAGACTGCTTATTCCTTTTTGGATCCTCAGCTGCAAAAATGTGCACAGTGCCATGATCACTGGACACACAGATGAGAGAAGCGTCCTGATTGAAGTTGATGCTGCAGAGAAATCAGACAGAGCTTGGGTCTGTGCAGATACAGAGGACCCTCAACACACACAATGGACTAGCCCACACCCCAGCTCTCAGCACTGCTGTTATCAAAAGCAGTGACTTTAAGCATCCCCCATGGAACCAGGATCCAAGCCAGAAGTCCAGGGAACAATCTGTCCACCAGTGCCCAGTAGGTACAACTGCTGATGCCTGTGTGCCAGTGAAGGGTGTGGGGTTTCCTCAGATGACCTCCATGCCAGTTTCAGGAGGTTCAGGTGAGAAAGGCATACATTGCCCTGAGGAGGTGACTACCAAGTGTGCTGCAGCACGAAATGGCCACATGCATTCTGTACTGACAGCAGACATGCAGGAGAGTGTGCTGCACCCAAGGGCCAGGGTACACAGGCTAATCTCAAAATTTGGCTTAATACCCAAAGGCCAGGGGTGGCCAGGGTGATGCCAGGCTCTTGCTGTAGCCATGGTATGAAATCCTGCCTGGCTGGGCTTTAGCACTACATACATTGTGGGACCTTACAGATGAAGCATTCACTCTCAAAACCAACTGGTAATAATAATTACAGATAAATCAGCAAGGCCTCTACCATAAAATGGGAAGTAAGTACCACAGGGAAGTAAGCTGGAACAGAGGGGAGATGGAAAGAATGTGGCAAACATATCCATGCTGCAACAGGAGAGGAGAGGGAAGGCCCACAATGTTCCATCTTTGTGGACATTTCCCATAATAAAAATTAAAATCAGTAATAAGAAGAGCTGAAACCCACTAACCTAACAGCTCAGCCATACCCTCCCACCTGTGCTATCACCCTGGTTTTACTACTCCCAACATGAAGTCCTTACCAATAGATATTAGCTGCTTGAGATCCTCTTCGTAGCTCCTGGATTAAATGCCCTGATGAAGTATCAAATATTCTTATAAGGGTCCCCTTTGAAAAACAGTGAAGTGTTTCATTATCAACAATTTATAACTCATTAGTCTGAAACGATTTATATTAACACCCATTGGACCCAAAACCCCTTTCTTGACTCACCCACCTCACCTAAAATTCAGCATGTCTCTTGTCTGCTAACTCAGGTACAGCATGGGAGGAGTCAGAAGACCATTTCCCTGCCTGCTGCAGTTCCTCACTCAAAGACCTGTTACTTGCTAGAACAGTGTCACTTCCAATAGGCATTAAGAAGAGGATCAGAGAATAAAAGGAGAACATCAACACCAACTGCATTAACCTCCCTTAGGAAGAATGTGCTCAAAAGACTCCAAACATTTCCTTAAAAGTAAAACATGAATGGTCACAGTTTTTGTGGACAATGACCTGGCAAACCTCTGTACTATAATAAACCCATCTCCCAGCCCCATTTCTAGAGATGCAGCAGATCCCTGTGCAGAACAAGGAGGAAGACTCCCCTGCTCTCAGCTGAATGAACTGCCAGATAGTGTCCTAAACAAACCTGAAATGCACTTGATCCATCTAACCAACCAAACACTGCTCAGTCCTAACAATGGCAAGGCTGGGCTGGGCGGTGGTGGCACACGCCTTTAATCCCAGCACTCAGGAGGCAGAGCCAGGCAGATCTCTGTGAGTTCGAGGGCAGACTGGTCTACAGAGAGAGATCCAGGACAGGCACCAAAACTACACAGAGAAACCTTGTCTTGGAAAAAACAAAAACAAAAAACAATGAATGGCAAGGCTGTAAGAACCAATTCTGACAAGATGACATTGAAGCAAATTCTGGGGAAGAAAACATTAATTATTGAGGAATCCAGTGTCATAACAGTATTAAAATTAACTTGTTAAAATAAACAAACAAAGCTGGGCGGTGGTGGCGCACACCTTTAATCCCAGCACTCAGGAGGCAGAGGCAGGCGATCTCTGTGAGTTCGAGGCCAGCCTGGTCTCCAAAGTGAGTTCCAGGAAAGGTGAAAAGCTACACAGAGAAACCCTGTCTCGAAAAAAGAAAAAAATAAATAAACAAACAAAGCCAAGTGTGCTTTTAATAGCAATACTTGGAAGGTAGAGGCAGGTAGATTTCTATGAGTTTGAGGCCAGCCTGGTTTATAGAGGGAGCCCTTGCCTCAAAACAAAAACCTCAAACAACAACCACCCACCCCACCCCAGAATCCAGAGCAACAACAAAACTCTTGTAGTTATTAGTTTATCTTGTTTTTTGTTTGTTTGTTTGTTTTTATAGAGTCTCATTGCAAAGGATGGCCCCAGTTGGCCCTGAGGCCATGCTCCTGCTTCAACTTCCAAACACCAGCATTACAGATGTAAGCCATTATGTCTGGCTATAGTTAATAGTTTTATAAGTATTACATTAAATGAGTGACAGAATGGAATATAAAAAGATTTATAATTGGCAAAATGAAACAGCCTAACATTGGGTAAAATTGCTTTTACATAAGAGCATATTTTATAACAAATAGTTGAATATCTCATGCATTTACTGAATACTTGAGTTTTTGTTTTGTTTTTTTTGAGACAAGGTTTAACAGTTCTGGCTGTCCCTGAACTCACTTTGTAGACCAGGCCTGCCTCGAACTCACAGAAATCCACCTGTTTGTCTCTCACGTGCACCACCACTACTGGGCTGTTCTTACTGAGTATTTGTATCCATAAAAAGGTTGGAGCAGGGAACGATGGCATAGTAGACATCAAGTTCACTGCTTGCCAGCATTATACTTAGTAAGACTCTTTCTCAAAATCAAAATAAAACAAAACACTCCCCCAAACTACTGAGTTCTAGGTAAGTTTAGGCTACATAGTGAGTTCCAGAAAAGTGTGGAATACACAGTCACACCTTGTTTTAACAAAAGAAACATTGGCAGCATGATTTAGTGTGGAATATCTGTTGTTTTTCCTGGTAGGTAGCTGTGGCTTGCTACTGTCTGTCACCCACCATTACAAGAAAGATACCCTATTACTTAAATTAGGAGGCACAGCAGGCAGATCTCTGTGAGTTCGAAGCCAGCCTGGTGTACAGAGTGAGTTCTAGGATAGCCAGGGCTACACAGGAAAACCGTTTCAAAAAACAAACAACAAAAAAACAAGCCTGTCTTAAAAAATCAAATTAAAACAAACAAACAAGTAAGCAAACAAATAAATAATTAAACCAAAATTTTGCAGGGTGTAAGGTGCACACCTTTAATCCCAGCACTTGGGAAGCAGAGGCAGGAGGATTTCTGTGAGTTCGAGGCCAGTCTGGTCTATAGAATGAGTTCCAGGTCACTCAGCGTTGTTACATAGAGAAATCCTGGCTCAGAAAGAAAGGAGAGAGAGAGAGAGAGAGAGAGAGAAGGAAAATACCAAAATCAAAGTCAAGTTTGTAATGAATATGTAGTTTTATTATCAGTATAAAGCTGGTAAGAAAATCTAAGTCAAATCATCCTAAGTTGGCTCTGGGGTTCAGAAGTGGTAGGACGCTTGCCTAGTGTGCATAAGGCCTGAGTTTTATCTAACCCACACTGGTGAAAACAAAGGGGAAAAGAACACGAATGTCCTACATTTCTAATGGGATTCTGATGTGTGTATTCATGTATGTGAGGGTGTCCACAACTGTATATACACAATTAGAGGCCAAAGATAAATGTTAGGTACCTGTCTCTATTGCCCTCAGCCTTATTTTTTGACACAGATTCTCTCACTGAACCCGGGTAGGCTACAACGACTGGCAGCAAGCCCCAACACGGGGCTGGGGAGATGCCTCAGTCAGTGAAGTGCTCACTGTCCAAGCATCAGGACCATCCAAAACCCATTTTAAAGAGCCAGGAATGGCACACATCTGTAATCTCAACACCAGGGGTGTAGAGACAGAGGGATCACTAGTGTTCACTGGTTGGTCAGCATAGCTTACTTGGTAAGTTCCAGGCCAGTAACAGACCATCTCAAAAACAAGGTTCCTAAAGAACACCTAAAGTTGACCTCTAGTCTCCACACATGCATGTGCACACAATCACCTGCATATACACGAATAAGGTGCAGGAAGTTGAATATGGAGAATCTAAGAGTAAAAGGATTTGAAAAAAAGCCTTTGCCAGATGAGTCCATCCTACCTACACCAGCTTTAATTAATTATTTTATTTTATTTTTTTAAAGACAGGCTCTTATACATACCAGACTGGCCAAGAATAGATTCTCTTACTTCTACCTCCTAAGCACTAAAATTACAGGTATGCATCATTATGTCTCACCTTTTTTGTTTTGAGACAGGGTCTCACTATGTAGTTCTCACTGGCTGGCCTGGAACTCACTATGTAGACCAGACTAGCCTCAAACTCACAGAGATTCACCAAGTGCTGAGATTAATGCATGTGTTACCATCATACCAGGCTTTTTTTTTTTTTTTTTTTTTTTTTAAATGAGATGACATCTCACTGTGTAGCCCAGGCTAGCTTAGAACTTTTTATAATCTTACTGGTTTAGCCTTTCAAATGAGTGATGAGAAATAATGGTGTTTGTAAACTTGTATGCTTGGCATTTTTCTTCTGTCTTCTTTAATATTTGTTTGTTTTGAGACACAGTCTCACTATGTAATCCTGACTGGCCTGAAGCTTGCTATACAGACCAGGCTAACCTTAAGCTGCTGCTTCATCTTTTTGTTGCTGTTGTTGTTGTTGTTTTTTTTTTTTTTTTTTTTTTTTTGGTTTTTCGAGACAGAGTTTCTCTGTGTAGCTTTGCCCCTTTCCTGGATCTTGCTCTGTAGACCAGGCTGGCCTTGAACTCACAAAGATCCACCTGCCTCTGCCTCCCAAGTGCTGAGATTAAAGGCGTGCGCCACCACCGCCCGGCTGTTGTTTGTTTTTTGAGACAGGGTCTCTCTGTGTAGCCCTGGTTGTCCTCTGGCTCCCAAGTGCTGGGATTAAAGGTGTGCACCACCACCGCCTGGCAACCTTCAGCTTCTTAAAATCCATGTGCCTCTGCCTCCCAGAGGCAGGAGTACCACTAAGGCTAATGTAGTTCTGGAGAGCATATTCAGGGATTTGTATATGATTAGGCAAGCATTCTATCAAATGAGCTACATCCTCAGCTGAGAAAATCCTATTTTTAAAGTTACATAAAACTGTACTTGTCTAGTCAGCCTGTAATCCCAGCATTTAGGAGTCTGAGGCAGAAGAATCCAAATTCTGGGCCACTGTGGGCTATCTATAGTTTCTGAACTTCACTCTGAACAGCAATATTTGCAGATACCTAGGCTTCCTGGTGACCAGGACAGGAAGAAGCAGGATTTGCTTACTCTCTGCTATATGTCCACATACACACTGACCACTGCTATCTTTCACCAACAGCTCAGGCAACAACTAGGCAGGGTAGAGCACAGCTGTGACCTGTTCTCCCAGGAGGCTGAATTCACCAACCGATACACCACTGGCTTGTGGGCTCACCCTAATTAATGATACTGGGCTTATTGTCCTAAGTAGAAACCATATTAAACAGATACTAATTTTCAGAGGCCTGTGCAATGGTCAGCAGATAAAGGTACTTGCAGCACAAACCTGGCAACCAGAGTTCAATGCCTGGGACCCACACAAATAAAAAGAGAACCAACTCCACAAAGCTACCCCCCATCCCTCCATGCCACACATACTCAAATAATCTAAAAGTAGATATAAATTTTTGGTTTTCACTTAAGACAAAATAAAGGATAACATGGTTCTGGGATTTTGAAAAAGCAATGCTCTCCCATAGGCTCAAATGTTTCAACACGTAGCTACCAGTTATTGTTACTGTTTGAAGAGATTATAGAATCTCTAGGAGATAGAACCTTGCTGGAGGAAGAGGAAGGCTTTGAAAATTCATCACCTGCTGGGCAGTGGTGGCACACACCTTTAATCCCAGCATTCGGGAGGCAGAGGCAGGCAGATCTCTGTGAGTTCAAGGTCAGACTGGTGTACAAAGAGAGTTGAGTTCCAGGAAAGGCACAAAGCCTGTCCCGAAAAACCAAAAAAAAAAAAAAAAAGAAAAAAAAAAAAAAGAAAATTCATTGCCTACCCTCATATACAGTTTGTTCTCTCTGTGATCTCTCAGCTTCCTGGTCTAGCTGTCTGCTGCCATGCCTCTCCTGTTATTATGGATTCCCCCTCTGGAAGCGTTAAGTCAAAATAAACTCTTCCATGGTTGCTTTTGGCCATGGTGTTTTATCACAGGAACAAATAACTAATACAATGGTCAATATGCCAAATTTTAAGATATGGCAATTCAGTGAGGAGATATTCTTAGGCAGGTTTGAAAGACACCTGAAGTGTCATCAGACAACCAAGACGTAAGGTATCGCTCTGCAGCCCTAAGTGGCATTGAATTTAATAGCCTCTCTGTCTCAGCCTTCTGAGGGCTGTTATTACAGACATGTGCCACCACACTCAGGTCAGCATTCTATCTTTATCGTATTTCAACAACAAATTAGGCTTGTAAAGAATAGGAAATAAAGCAATGTGTGAAGGCATGGCCTAGATCCCTTCCCATAACTAGACCAGACTGGCATGGATGGCCTGCACTCACTTTTTCAGATGCGGTTGCAATTCTTGTTCCCTGCAGGTTGAGAGCAATACAGCTCAGGACACCCTCATGTGCAGGAATGTCCACTGGTGGCTTCTCTGTGCTGGCCAGGTCCACAAGCTGCACGTGGCCGGTGTGAGTGCCGGGGAAGGCGAGAAGGGAGTTGTTACTGTTGGGACACAGGACACAGAGGCCTATGCAGAGACAGAGAAAACTGGTTGGGAGATGACACTGGCCAAAGCCTGTTTCCTCACAACCCAAACCTACTTCCTGCCCTCAAGTCTGCAGTCACAAGTTAACTATTTGTGTATTTACCTCAGAATCATAATGACTGGAAAGAATATCAGGGCTGACAAAGCTGCTGCCCATGACACCTGCTTATAACAGGGAACATTTGCTGAACAATTTACTACTGAACACATTTATCAGGTGTCTGTCTTCCATAATGCCAGTTACTGAGAATACAATAAAAAAATTACAAAATTTAAGAACTACTCCATTAGCAATAACACAAAAACCCTCAAATACTTAGGAGTCAATCTAGAAAAAGATGTACCACACTATACAGAGACCCAGACACACTTTCCAAGGCCACGGATGGAAAAGCCAACTTTGCCTGTATAACTCATCCACAGCCTTCAAAAGACACAGCTAAAACCTCAGCACACAAGCTGACAGGGAGAGTTATGAGGTAGAAGAAAGGTCCTAAAAGACCAAAAAAAATGTGTAATGTAAGACTGGAAGATTCATGTTACATAATTTTAAGATTAACTTTAAAGTTCTAGCAATAATGGCAGAATGGTATGGGCATATGGATCATTGGAAAAGAATGGAGAGTCCAAAAGAGACTTGATTCTTACTGATCAAAACAAAAGGAACCAAAGTAATGTAACAGAAAACAAAAACAAAACCAAAAAGCCTGTATCAAAAACAATTGTCCTCAGCAGGGTGTGGTGGAGCACAGCATCTGTAAAATCCTAGCACTCGGGAGGCTGAGGCAGGAGGAGTGTAAGTTGGAGGCCAGCCTAGGCTACGAGACCCTGTCTCAATAAACAAAAGTATTCAGAGAGTTAGACATGGACATCCTGGCTGGTGTGTCAGCTACTCTGGAAGCCGAGTCAGGAGCACCTGAAGTTCAAAACTGGCCTGAGCAACCAAGCAAGACTTCATTCAAAAGAAAAAGGGAAAGAAGAAAGAGAGAGAAAAAAGGAAAAAAAGGAGAAAAATGAAGGGAAATATGGGGGGTGAGTAATGTAACTTATAGCACAACGCAATTTAAAAAATTACAATTTTTGTGACAGTAGGAGGGTGACAATTGAATACACAAGTTAGTCATAAACAGTCTACTCCAAAGAAAAGACGAAAAGGCCAGAGCTCAGTGGCTCCCAGTGTGGTTAGCTGGTGGCTCAAAACTGCTGGGGAGGCAGGTAGCAGAGAAAGAATCCCCCAGACTGTGGTAAGGGTATAGCTTCAGAATTCTCGTCCAAGATGCTAAGGGAGCTCAGGCTGGCGGGAGGCAAAAGCTAACACTCCTTCAGAGTGTCTGAGTGTGCACAGGACAGACCCACCACAGTTCCACTACTCAGACAAGGACCCACTTGGGGTCAGGGCACCCAGGCCTCATCTTTATCCCCACATGGACCAACTTCCCATGGCTGCTCTTCCTCTCCAGCTCTCACCTTTAGGGTTATAGCAGGTTTCAAAGACGTGCAACTGATGGGGATTGTGTGTGAATGTAAACACCTTAATCATGGAATCCAAAACCACCACAATTCTGGAAAGAAAAATGCAATCAGAGTTCCTCTCCTCAAAAGTAAAATAAGCATTTTGTGATTTCTGTTCCCATTTTGAAACTCAGAAGTACCTCATACAAAAAGGACTGGGCTTTTATTTATTTTTTTTGTTTGTTTTGTTTTGTGATCAGGGTCTCACTTTGTAGCTCAGCTAGCTTCAGCCTCAAATTTGCAGTAGTCCTCTTGCCTCTGATTCCTGAGTGCTGGGATTGTGAATGTATACCAACACACCTGCTTTGTTTTGTTTTTTTGAAATAGGGTCTCACATAGCCCAAACTGGCCTTGACCTTGTTATGTACTGGAGGGTGACCTTGAACTCATTATCTTCTTGCCTTCATTTCCCAAATGTTGGGATTATAGGTGTGTACCATTACTCCTGTTAGAAACAGGTCCCAGTGTGGCCAAGAAGACAAAAGCATAAGGGTTGAGCACAGCTGAGTGGGCCCATCACCTTTCAGAGGTCAGTCTCAGAGAAACTTGTGAGCTTAGAGAAACATCATGACCAGACATCTCAACTAGAACATTAGCGCAGTGAGATGTATCACAGAAGTACGCTCTCATACTCTTAAAACATTTCTATAATTAAGGAAATTGTGCCAGGAGTAGTCGCACATGCCTGAGAAAGTCCTTCCCGTCACTTAGGAAGCTAAGGCAGAATAGCAAGACTTTAGGGCCAGTTTGGGCTACCTAGTAAAACCCTGACTCAACAAACTAAAACAAGAACAGAATAAAACACCACCTAAAAAGTTTTCAAGTAGAAGTTTGGGTCCAGTATTTGCATTATTAAGGCCTCTAAGCACTGCCGTAACCAACCTAAGAATGATGTAGGAACAGCTCCTATATACACTCAACTTTCTGAGCAGTTTTTTTCTCTACAGGGAAATCTTTTTTTTTTTCCCATTGGTTTTTTTCAAGACAGGGTTTCTCTGTATAGTTTTGGTGCCTGACCTGGATCTTGCTCTGTAGACCCGGCTCTGCCTTCCTAGTGCTGGGATTAAAGGCGTGCACCACCACCGCCCGGCTATACAGGGAAATCTTAAGAATATGATGATACATAAATCACATCCAATTAAAACCCATGTAATGAAGCTCTTCTTTCTCTTGGTCAACAAGCCAACAGGAAGAGCTCTGTAAGGCAGTGCTGGGCAGGGCCTGCTACTCTCAGCAGGTGAGAGTCAATGGCAAGAGCAGCTTCCAAATTCTCCTCTACTGTCAACTTGGGAACACCCAGTAAAATGTAGCAATTGACAAGGCTTCACATGCAGACCTGGAGACATCCCCATGCCTACCCAGAACATCCCTCTGAAGAATCTAGAAGCCAATTAAATTTCTAGCCTTCCTCAGAGCAGAAAAACAAAAACCAAAAAAACTCTTCTGCTATGGGTCACAAGCTATAGTTACTGACATTTTAATACATTGTTCCACAGAAAATCATTGCATCTGGTCTTAAAGAAATCAAACTTCACTTAGAAGAGTAACATCAAACCCACCTATCTCTCCGCAACTTGACAGCCTTGACCTCTGTTGAGAACTCTATCTCGATGACTGTCTTCTTCTTCAGGTCATCCCAGATCATCACTGAAACACCAGAAGAGTGCATGTGGCGTCACAGGTAGCTCACAGTGCCAAACTGTAGATAGCACCTGACCCATGAGGCCAAACATGCCCAGAAGACATACCTGGCAATGGTGGGGTACAGCCAGGCTTATAAGGCTAGGTGGAGCTTACCCCCAAAACCCTCTCTACTCACTTGCACCCCATCCCTATGCAATAGACACAAGCACAACCAAGATCTTAGGAAACCAATCTGTCTTACACACTCAAGCACAGTGCCACCTCTTTGAGCTAAAAAGTAAGTCTGACTATAGTTACTAAGTGTTTAAACGCTGAGAGAAGCCTGTTTCAAAAATGAAAACTGGGGCTGAAGAGATGGCTTGTTGGTTGAAAGTGCTTTCTGCTCTTCCAGTGGACTCGAGTTCAGTACTGAGCACCCATGTCTGGCAGCTCACAATCACTTACAACTCCAGTTCCAGGGAATCCAATGTCTTCTTCTGGCCTCCTCTGGCACCCACAAACATGTGGTGTACACTCAAACACACATGATAGATGTTTTAAAATGGGCTGGGAATATAGCTTATTGTTGAATATTGTCTAGTATGCCTTTTGAGGTCTTAGGTCCAGTTCCTACCACCATAAAGAAAAGGGGAGAGTAGAGGACCAAGTGGGAGAGGGAACGGCAGGTGGCAAAGAGAAGGCTCAGTAGGTAAAGGTTCTTGCACAAGTCTGGTAACCTGCGTTCAATACCTGGAATCCACACGGTGGAAAGAGAACCAATTTCTGAAACTTCTCTCTTCCCCACCCCATGCATAAATAAATAATAATTTTAAAAATCTTTAAAAGTAACTATAGGCCAGGTGAAGGTGGCGCACGCCTTTAATCCCAGCACTTGGGAAGCAGAGGCAGGCGGATCTCTGTGAGTTTGAGGCCAGCCTGGTCTACAGAGTGAGTTCCAGGAAAGGCGCAAAGCTACACTGAGAAACCGTCTCGAAAAAAAAAAAAAGACAGGTAGCTGGGAATATAGAACTTAGGTTCATTTCATGGTAGCACAAAGAAAAGAGGAGGACAAGATTCTAAAACAAAGGCATAACTGCAGGGCTAACCTGACCCAAGTGCTGACTCTTATTTCGCAAGTTCACAGAGCTCTACTGAGAATGGTAAGCCTGGGATTCAGAGTCACCTCTGCCTTTGCACATGGTCCCATTTCTTTTCTTTTTGGGTACTTGATAATAGAACCAAGGACTCAAGACACCCCTGAGGTACCCTCCTACCCTCACAATCCTTTCCTTTTTTTCCTGCATCATACCTGAGTTATTCCAATTCTCTACCAGATACTAGCTACCCTCCCAATACACCCTCAACTGACACTTTGTCTCCACTGTCCCCAAGGTATGTCCTGCTCCCTTTTCAAGCAACCTTCCATCTTCCCTTCTTTCTAGGTCTTTTTCTCAAGCTTTCTTCCTTCAGATGAGACCAGTTATGTTCACTTCCTCCTTCTAACAAAGGTGAGATTAAGCTCAACTAAGCGTGTGATGTCTACATTGAAAAGCTATCCACCCCTCATTTTATGAGGGCCATACCTCTTATCTGTAATTTCCTCCAACATATATAACAACATGTTCACACCAATGCTGTAACCCATGCACCTACAACCAGCCTGGCTCCTTGTTCTATGTGCACAATGAGTTAATGTCTCTGAGCCCACGGCTTTCAGCAGGGGAAAAACCTTCCCTAGACTCTGCTTTACCCTGAATCATGACTTATACCATACCAACCTACAGGTGAAGTACTCCCCACCCATCAACAGTTGACATCCAGCCTTCCCATCCATCTACTTTCTGGAAACTTCTTTCCCAGTGGTTTTCAACACCTCAGAGGACTACTAGAGAGTCTCTCATGTAGTTACAGACATAGGATGTTTTACAAAGTTCAGGATACCACTATATACATGACAAAGTTTTTAAAGATAGGACTACTGTACCTTTGTTGGGAGGATATTTTGGCTTTTTTCCACCACCAACTAAAGCTAAATAGTTACAGCGAAATAACATTTCCACGTGGCCAACTCCTCCTTCTAAAAATTCTGAAATGATAATTTAAAAAGGATAATTTAGTAAGTTAAAATATTTAACAAATGGAAAAAGTGAAAACCTACAACACTCAGCATTCCACTATTTAATTTAATTATTTACTGATTTTTGAGCCAAGGTCTCACTATGGTAGCCATGGCTTTTAAACCTCACTTAAAACTTAGAGATCTGCCTGCCTCTGCCTTCTGAGTGCTAAGATTAAATGCATCTGACCTAGCTAGCATTTCATTCTTATACTATTTTAAGTGTATGACTGCTTTGCCTGTATCTGTGTACCATGTGTGTGCCTAATGCCTGAAGAGGCTAGAAGAGGGCATAGAAACCCTGGAACTGGTATCACAGACAGTTGTGAGCTGCCATGTGGTGCTGAGAATCAATATTAGGTCCTCCGGAAGAGCAGCAAGTATTGTTTTTTTGTTACTGTTTTTGTTTTTTCGAGACAGGGTTTCTCTGTGTAGCTTTGGAGCCTGTCCTGGAACTCACTCTGTAGCCCAGGCTGGCCTCGAACTCACAGAGATCTGCCAGCCTCTGCCTCCTGAGTGCTGGGATTGAAGGCGTACACCACCACACCCAGCTCCCAAATTCGTACTTTAAGATACAACAAGACCTATTGATGAAGAAGCAAGAAGTTGTGGTATACACATGTAACCCCAGTACTCAGGAGGCCAAGGCAGGAGGATTAAGAACACAAGATGGCTCAGTTGGTAAAGAGTTTGCCATGCAAAGCCTGACAATCTGAGTTTGAGCTCCAGAACCTATATAAATGCAGGAGAGAACAGAACCCACAAAGCTCTCCTGACTTCAACATGTGCACCATGGCATGCAGGCATGCAAAAAAGGAGCACAAAGCTAGCTTGTACTATATACAAAGACTGTCTAAAAGTAAATAAATAAACAAATAAATTCAAGTATACTAAAAGTGCTAAAACAAAGCTAAGCCAATTAGTGACTTCATGTGTGGAGTGTTTGTGTACATGAGAATTATTCCAGCTATCTGCTGTACTAAGTGTGTAATGCTCAGGGCGTTCCCAGGGCTAGATAAAGCTCAGGGGAGCACCTGCTTTGTATGCACAAGGCCCTGGGTGGAAAGGAAGGAAGGGAGGAAGGGAGGGAGGGAGGGAGGGAGGGAGGGAGGGAAGAAAGAAGGGAGAGAGGATCGGTTGGTCACAAATAATATATATGATACAACATACCATATAACAGTGACATTATTGTTGAATCACAGTGATCTTATCTTTAGTTTTGATGTCTGTATAGCTAGTTTTATGTCAACTTGACACAATAGAGTAATCTGAGAGGAGAGAACCTCAATTGAGAAAATGCCTCCCTAAGATTTAGCTTTAAGCTGGCCTGTAGAGCATTTTCTTTTTCTTTTTCTTTTTTTTTTTTTTGGTTTTTCGAGACAGGGTTTCTCTGTGTAGCTTTGCGCTTTTCCTGGAACTCACTTGGTAGCCCAGGCTGGCCTCGAACTCACAGAGATCCGCCTGGCTCTGCCTCCTGAGTGCTGGGATTAAAGGCGTGCGCCACCACCGCCCGGCCCGAGCATTTTCTTAATTAGTGAGGGATTGATGAGAAAGGTCCAGCCCATTGTGGGGGGTGGGCATCCTTGGGTTAATGGTCCTGAGTTCTCTAAGAAAGCAGGCTGAGCAAACCATGGGGATTAAACCAGTAAGCAGCAATCCTCCATGGCCTCTGTATCAGTTCCTGCCTTCAGGTTCCTGGCCTGTTGAGTTTCTGCCTTGGTTTCTCTCAATGAATGGTGACTTGGGATATGTAAGCCGAATAAACCCCTTTTCCTCTCCACGCTGCTCTTGTTATGGTGTTTCATCATAAGAATAGAAGACAGGAAAAATAAATAAATAAATAAATAAAGCCGGGCGGTGGTGGTGCACGCCTTTAATCCCAGCACTCGGGAGGCAGAGCCAGGTGGATCTCTGTGAGTTCGAGGCTAGCCTGGTCTACAGAGCGAGATCCAGGACAGGCACCAAAACTACACAGAGAAACCCTGTCTTGAAAAACCAAAAAAAAAATATAGGAAGAGAAACTAAGCTGAAAAACCCTTTACTTATAAAAACTAATCATAAATATGAAAAGCACAATTATTTTATTTATCTGTACAATTTCTGGTTGCAGCTTTTGAAAATTTTTATTTTATGAAAACACAGATTAAGGAGCTTAGCAGTTAAGAATACTGGCTGCTCTTCCCAAGGACCCAGCTTCAATTGCTAGCACTTCCTAAGTGCTAAGATCAGAATGTCAGGGTTACAGATATGTGCCATTATACCCAACTATTAAAATACTTTGAAAGTGCTTGGACATTTGAAGAGTTTAAAAGTCTCATACACTGGAATTAAACCCATGATCTGATTTGTCTAGTTTTACATTCATCAAGAAAAGTGTGGGGCTGGAGAGATGGCTCAGAGGTTAAGAGCACTGACTGCTCTTCCAGAGGTCCTGAGTTCAATTCCTAGCAACCACATGGTGGCTCACAACCATCTGTAATGATATCTGGTGGCCTCTTGTGGCCTGCAGACATACATTCAGGCAGAACATTGTATACATAATAAACAAATAAATCTTAAAAAAAAAAAGATTTTAAAAAAAAAGTGTGAAAAGTACCCTGCATTAAATATACTTTGTTCTTCCAAGCAGAGGTAGCAGGGGCTGAAGATGTGTAGAGGAAGAGAAGCATAATAATTCATTAAAGAATGCAGCTTGGGCTGGGCGGTAGTCCTGTACGCCTTTAATCCCAGCACTCAGGAGGCAGACAGACAGATCTCTGTGAGTTCGAGGCCAGCCTGGGCTACAGAGTGAGTTCCAGGAAAGGCGTAAAGCTACACAGAGAAACCCTGTTTCAAAGAAAAAAAAAGAATGCAGCTTGGTCACACTTGTCCCTTGATATAGCCAGCACAAGGAAGACCTGTAAAGACACATGTCAGCCCCAGTTTACAAAGGGCCAAACTCTGCTTGCTTGTTTCTCAGTTAAGGCCTTTTCTCTAGACTGAGGTGAGGGCTAATAAGGGAGAAACCCAGGAAATAACCATCATTCCCTTACCTTGTTTCTCTTTTTCTTTGAGTGGATCGGTGTTATAGACTCGGAATCCATTTTCCATCCCACACGCAAAACATCCTAAAGCAAGAAACATGAAAGAGATAAGTAATCCCCATGACTGTTGCTAGCAGAAGGGGTCCAGGGAAGCCTCTATTACATGTTCAAATCATATATGCTGTGTACTAAGCCACAGCTACTTCAGAAGCATCATTTCCTGGGATGTACTTCGGATTGCAATTTAACATGCAGTTTCCCCAAATAAAAGGTACTACTGCTAGGAACTGAAAAAGCACCCAGGTCTCAAGATGATATGGCGATTCCTATAATCATGGCAACATAAAACTACATTGATTAACTTCAAACATGGTGCTCAACGATTATTCAAATCAAGCTTCAGCTAAGAGAAGGAAAACCAAACCCTCCAATTTTTTTTTGTTTTTCCAATTTAATGTTGAAAGGCTTGGTTCCTCGAAGCAGCTGTACAATGTGTAATGGGTTTAAAGGAATACAAAGGTCCTCTGAGGTGCCATCCTACCAGCTCTGGTTCACCTCTTCACCTTTAGAAACAGAGAAAGACACCTGCTGCTTGCCTCTGGTCTCCACATAAATGTGCTTATATGGGCACCCACACCCGCCCCCATACACACATACAAAGTATTTTGTAAACCTAGCAAGAGCAGCCAGTCAGTGATGGTACATGCCTTTTATTCCCAACACTTGGAAGGCAGAGGCAGGAGGATCTCTGAGTTTGGTCTACAGAGTTCCAGGACAGCCAGGGCTACACAGAGAAACCCTGTCTCAAAAAACAAACAATAAAAAAAAAAAAAAAAAAAAAAACCACAAAAAGCAAAAAAGCCCAACCAAACACAAACCCAAAACAATAATGACAAAAAAAGCAGCTATAAAGTAGGCTAGGTGGCGGTGGTGCACGCCTTTAATCCCAGCACTTGGGGAGGTAGAGCCAGGTGGATCTCTGTGAGTTTGAGGCCAGCCTGGTCTACAGAGCAAGATCCAGGACAGGCACCAAAACTACACAGAGAAACCGTGTGGGGGGAGAGGGGGAGTAAATCTATAAACCAAACCAAATTATGACTGACTCAACTGCTTGATGTGAGTTCATACTGTTAAGGCTTAACTCTAGCCAAAAACTTTGGTATTAAAGTCTATTTCTTTTTCAGACAGGGTCTCATATAGCCCAAGATAACCTTGGAACTTCCGATCCTCTTGCCTCCACTTCCCCAGTGCTGAAATAACAGGACTGTACCACTACTCCCAGTTAAGGGAAGTACTAGTTTAGTACAAACCCATGACCTCATGAAAGCTAGGTATTCACTCCATTAACTGAGCTACATTCCTGTGAAAGGTCTGAGTAAGAATGGCCCCGATGCCAGGCGCTGGTGGTACATGCCTTTGATCCCAGTACTTGGGAGGCAGAGGCAGGCAGATTTCTATAAGTTTGAGGCCAGCCTAGTCTACAGAGAGAGTTCCAAGACAGGTTCCAAAACTATACAGAGAAACCGTCTCGAAACAAAAACAAAAAAACAAACAAAAAGAATGGCCCCCACTAGTTCATATATCTGAATGTTTGCTGCCTAGTTGGCGAAACTGTTTGGGAAGGATTTGGAGATATGGCCTTGGAAAAGTGTGTCACTGGGGCAGGCTTTGAGGTTCCAAAAGCTTATACCATTCCCTGTCTGTCTGCTTCTTGCTTGTGGATCAGATGTAAGCTCTCAGCTGCTGCTCCAGTGCCATGCCTGCCTGCCCACTATCAAGTTCCCTGCCATGATGGTCATGTATTCCAACCCTCTGAAACAGTAAGCTCCCAATAAACTCTTATATAAGTTGTTTTGGTCATGGTGTCTCATCAGGGCAACAGAAAAGTAACTAAGACAATTTGCCAGCTCAAAAGCTATTTTCTTCTTTTCTTTGGTTTTTGGAGACAGGGTTTCTCTGAGTAGCCCCAGCTGTCTTGGAACTCACTCTGTAGACCAAGCTAGCTTGAAACTCAAGAGATCTGCCTGCTTCTGCCTCCCAAGTGCTGGGGTCAAAGGTATGCATCACCACACCTGGCTAAAAGCTAATTATTTAAGGAACTGTATAATTATTAGTTCTGTAAAAAGTTTGATTACCAAAATGTATTCAAAAAATTACCAGTCTTTTCCTGTTGTTAAAAATTCAGAATGTTCAGCCAGATGATGCTCACTGTACATTTCACCCCTAACATGTTAATGCTAACTGTGCTCCTTCACAGTCCCCACAAGGGGACTAACACTGCAAATCATCAGGTCAGTAATTCCATGCTGCTCAAGGCCACCACACTTGAGTCTAACTGCTCTCTTCCAAGAACTGCCAGTGCCTTCAAAGGTCAATATTAATTCTGCCCATCTCCAATTTAAAGGAAAGCTTTCTACACCTGTCACAGGATGTACACATTTTCTACACCCTAGCTTGGTTTTACTTTAGAAATGTTATAGCTATCCTAGAGGTTTGGATTATATTGAATGCATCCTTCAATCCTCCTGAAATGCCCAGCACATGAACTCCAAGTAAATATATACAGATCAGATACACAATAGTACTATCTGCTTAAAATTATTTATTTTTTGTACCCCAGAACCTCAAAATAAATTATTTAAAATTATCTTGAGAGGGATGGTGTGAGTATGGTGTATGAAATAGGAGTATCAGCATAGTTTAAGGCCAGCCACTGTCTATATAGTGAGACTCCCTCTCAAAAAAACGAAACAGCCGGGTATGATGGTGAACATCTTTAAGGAGGTATAGGGAGGCGGATCTCTGTGAGTTCCAGGACAGCCAGGGTTACACAGAGAAACCATGTCTCGAAAAAACAAGAAAAAAATATTGAAAGGGGAACTTGGCATCGGAGGCAGGGGATACAATCTCCACCAAGAGGGGTTCCCGCCCACATCTTGGAGCACAGCACGCAGTGGCAAGAACATCTTCCCCAAGATCCCAAATTCAAAGAGCAGTTCCCGGAAAGGCAAATCACCTAAGTCCTTTGATTCTACTGAACAGAAGAAAATACTACAGGGGAGGGCGAGGTGTCTTGCTGGGATCCGCATCAAGGCGAGAACCTACACTTGACGAAGGTGCCAGAGCACAAGAACCATGACAAACTGCCTCTCCGTGACGACACCCGATGGCAACGTAAGCGCTTAAGACCCTTACGCCGGGCAGTAAGCCTGCGTGGTCTAGGCACCCAGTAAAAAGTGAGGCTGCTCGCAGACAGAGGCAGCGCGCCCGCGGGGGGAACTCGCCACGCTATGGTTGCTCTGGCTGGAGAAGCGGGGGATGGGGGTGTCTCCATACAAGGTTGGGAGAGCTCCTGCCACAGAGTAAGTCTGAGGTCGCAGGGTGTAACCGAGGTCTCCCATTAGGGGTACGGGAGACACTCCCGACAGGTCCGGGGCCCTGCAGTAAGTAGCGACAGCGTCGGGTCGGGGTCTCCCGGAAGGGCTGGGGTTTTGCCACAGAGCTGGGCCCGGAGTCTCACCATGGTCCTGGTTGAAGCCGGCATACAGCAGCCCGTTGCCGTGGGGGTTACACGGCAGGAGGTTCATGGCGCTGTTGCGGGGTCCGTCGCTCCTCAGCACCGCATACCGCTCAAAACCAGACGATCTATCCGGTCGCCCGGCGCTAGGGCCGCCGCGGCCGGAAGCGAGGGTCCTAGGGGCTTGCGTCGTACGTGTGTCGTCAATGCATGCGTCGTCAGTGCGCGCGGACCTGTTGGTGCGCGTGCGCACAACCAGCAAGCACGAGCGCCGAAGACGTCCAACCCAGGGAAGTTGGTGGCTGGGGAATGCCAAGCTCGTCCATAAGGGGCGGGGCTGGACAGAGGAGGAGCTGCGGAGGGAGGGAGGTGCTTAAGCACTCACAGTAGGGCAGGACTGACAGGATCCAGGACTTGCTACGGAGCAGACCGCCTCCCACATGCCTGCGCACAACCCAGTTTCCCCGAAACCCTAGCCACGATTCCACGGAACACACGTTCCACCAGAAGCAGCCTCCTTGTAATGGCACCTGCGTTTTTCAGCGGACAACTCCCGCTCCACCCAAGAAACAGACAGACTATCCGTTGTGTCTTTCTGGGCTCTCCAGCAGTCTGACACGTCTTCCCACAGACACAAATTCCCAAGAGACATCTCCCTAACTCCAAGAGTCTCATAGGACACGACCCCATAGGAAAGTCGTCCCCACCGGCACTTAACCTCGGGGGACTGTTAGCTGGGGTGCCTTCGTCACAGAGGTTTGGACTCCAGTTAGACCAGAGTCAAACTGAATGGCTATGGAAGCTGGTGCTTCTGCTCTACTACTACTCATTCTCTGGTTCCCTTCTTTCTCACTGGCCCCTCCCTAACTTTACTATTCTTTCTCCCTAGTGAAGACATATAGCATCTTGGAAGCAGAGAGTCATCATGCGGGAGTCCTGTCCTTGAAAATCTGGCCTCCAGGACTTCAGAACTATGAGAATCATACTTCTATTATTTATAAACTACCCCGTCTTGGTAATTTTTGTGGCAGTTCTTCAAATGACCCAAGATATTCTCATCCTCCTCTCTGCCCCACCCAACAACCTGGGAAGGAAGTGAGTTGCACAGGGAGAGCTTGTGAGCCCCCTTCCCACCTTGCAGCCTGATTTCTGTTACCTCACTACAAGCAGATTGATTTTGCTTATGAAACTCACATTTAATTTGATAAAGCTTTTTTTTCCAGCAAAGTAAACCTGGAATCTCCAAATGTTTGCAAAAACAAACATCATGGCACCTACAATGCCCTTATATTGTCTACATAATTTTTAAAGATTTATTTTTTTATGTATGTGTGTGTGTGTCTATGTGAGTGTATGCCATATGGGTGAGGGTAACCTCGGAGGCCAGAAAAGGAAATTGGATCCCCTGGAGCTGGAGTTACAGGTGGTTATAGCCACCAGATGCAGATGCTGAGAACCAAATTCAGGCCCTCTGGAGGAGTAGCAGGTGCTCTTAACTACTGAGCAATCTCTCTAGCCCAAGTGCCTAAATAATATCAGGTAAAAAACACAAAGCTTTCTGGGTAGGAAATTTTCTGCATAACAGTCATTTTCACAGGGCATCTGAAGACATACTTTGGTGTGATGTATTTTGAATCTCAGTTTTTGAAGAGAAGCTCACAAACCTTAAAGTGTGTGCCCACACTCAGACTTTCCAGTGAGTGCCACGGGGGGAAAGTGACAAAGGTTCACGGGGTTTAAAATATATTTCAGTTATACTTTCTTTTTTGTTTTTTTATTTTTTATTTTTGGTTTTTTTTGGGGGGGGCCGGTTTCGAGACAGGGTTTCTCTGTGTAGTTTTGGTGCCTGTCCTGGATCTCGCTCTCTAGACCAGGCTGGCCTTGAATTTACAGAGATCTGCCTGGCTCTGCCTTCCTAGTGCTGGGATTAAAGGCGTGCGCTGCTGCCGCTGCCGCCGCCGCCGCTGCCGCCGCCGCCGCCGCCGCCACCACCACCACCACCACCACCCAACTATTTTTGTTTGTTTGGGGTTTTTTTTGAGGCAGGGTTTCTCTATGTAGTCTTGGCTGTCCTGGAACTCATGCTGTAGACTACACTGGCCTTGATCACACAGAGATCCACCTGCCTCTGCCTCCTGAGTGCTGGGATTAAAGGCGTGCGCCACCATTGCCCTGCCTCAGTTATACTCTCTGTGTATTCACCACCAAAGCATGAATACTTTTACTTAATATTCTCTGTTTGGTAACTTTCATCAATGTAATTTGATTTGCTGTAGCACTTGCTGGTTCTATTACTTTATCAGGTTGCTATAAATAAACTGTCACAGACTTGGTATAAAAAATGTGGGTACCTATTCTACAACATTCCTGGAAGGCAGAGGTCCAAAATCAAAGTGCAAGGAGGGCTGTATTCACTCTCAAAGGTCCTGGGGAAGAACTCTTCCTGCCTCTTCTAGTTATCACTGACTTCCTGTGGAAGGCCAAGACTTCTGGGTAGCCTCTATATTCCATAAATATCAGGTTTCCAAAAGGCTTCGGGTCACAGGAACTTAGAAAAAACAGGTTTGGACATGGTGTTTTATGCTTCTGATGTACTCAGGAAGCTGAGGCAGAAGAACCTGTGTGGCCTAGCTTAGCCAGGGATCCATCCCGCACAGCCCACCACCCATCCCAGCAGCACTGAAGAGGGAAAGACACTTAGAGGACTTTTCTTTAATTGACCTGTACTTTCATCTCCTGGCTAAGAACCTGAGAACGAGATGCTAAGTCATGGTTGTCCATGCCATAGATGTTCTCTCCATCAGTGGCATAGCAAAAAAAAAAAGAAAAAAAAAAAAAAGGCAGCCCTGGCAGGATGTCCTCACAGGTTGGCCACTGTCAAGAAGGCCTTATTCTTTCAGGTTTCACTGGCTATATACACTCACCTGTTTCTCTGTGGATATCTGTTCATTTCATCTCTACATAGCTGGACCCCCACCCTCCAGCTTCAAGCCTTCAGTGGCACAGATAGCTATGCTCCATCTTCTAAGGACATTGTTACTATGTATCTAGAGTTCTGTAAATTGTTAAATCTGTAAATCACTAACAAAAATCTTAGAATATCTGAGCTTTATCTTGGTTCACTTTTCCTGTTATGTAATCCCTGGTTATGTCCTGCTTCCTAAGCAGCAGGACCAGAAAAGAGACCGATACTTGAGCCTCTGTAGAGCCAGTAGGCTTTTGGCAAAGAGTGACAAGGGCTTCATCTCTAGAGAAATGCCTGGTCACAGCTCTCTGCTCCCAATAAGGGACAATAAACCTCTGACATTTGCCAGGAGACACAGAGTTATTTTGTTGAGAAATGGTCTCACTCTCTCATCTTGGAACTCACTATGTAGTTCCAGGTTGGTCTAAATATCACAGCAATATTGCTTCACCCTCCCAGACGTTAGCCACGACACCCAGCACCACTTCCTTTCTCTGCAGGTCTTATCTGGGAAAGAAATCTTTCCCAAAGGTTATAAAGGACAAAAACTAAGCTTTGTGGTAAGCATTATAAACCAAAACTACCCATTTTGGCCACACCAAGCAAGGAGACAAGTGGAGAAAAGCGCTATTACTTATCTAGATCTAGAAAGAGATATCATGACTCTGTAAAGAGAGGAACAAGCATCTACTTTATTGAGAAATATTTCCCTAAATAATACTGTTTTCACTTCGTTCTTTACTGAAATACCTCTCTCCTTGCTAATCTGTTGAAACAATGCTGGTTATGTTCAACATAATTGGAGATATCTTTGGCATTTTCTTCCTGTAGTTTCATAACTTGTAGGACACTTTGTACAAAAAATGTAGGTTTACAGAAAAATATGAATATAGATTACTTATTAATCCCAAAATGTAGTAAATGACATAGCAAAAACTTTATCAAATCCATGTCCTACCCAAATGGGACAGATCTGTTGTACACAATCTCTATGTGCAACTGCAGCATTTTTTTTTTTTTATAAATTGGAACTTTGACATTAAAAAGAGGTTTATAAAAGGTCCCTCTTGTAATATCAGTGATGCTAGCCTATCTGATTATCATTGTTTCTGAAATTTCTTTGAATATGTATTCACTACACACATTTTATCAGCCATATAAAAGCAGTTACAGAAAAAGTTGCACAGCAATCATGATAAAAGCAACATCCATAATTTCATATTATCAAGAGTAGGGCAGAATATTAATTTTTCCCTTTGTACACACAAGTCTAGAACAAGAGCTTCATGCACATCCACACAGAAGTGTCAGTCACAGCGCACTGGGCATTCGTACTACATCAGTGGCATAGGCATTCCAAATGAAGTAGCATCATTACTGTAAGAGATGGAGAATATGTTTCTTGAGTCTAGAATGGTCTCTGTCCTCCAGACTCTCCTAGAGAGCCAGCCCTCTTTTTACTTTTTAATTTGAGGCAGGGTCTCACTAGTTGCCCAGGCTGGCCTTGAACTCATTCTGTAGCCCAGGTGGGCCTTGAGCATGTGATCCTCCTGCTTCAGCCTCTTGAGTAGCTGGAATGATAGGCCTGTGCCACCAATTCTAGTTCCTAAGAAATTTTGCAGCTATTCCTGGTACAGTTTCTGGGTGGGCTCTGGGGTGGGCGGCTGGCCCTGGCTTTGCAGAAGCTGCTCCTCTTGTGGCTGGAGCTAGCAGTTAGGGAGTAGGAGCGGCCGTGCATCATCCTGGTGTTCAGGCCACTGGCCAGAGAGAATGACTTAAGGTGGCTTCGTAAGGCAGCAGGAAGAGGGAGCTTGTCCACTAGGTGCACAGGCGTGCAGGACACCACAGCACGGCAGCAGAGGTCCTGCAGACTCAGTACTTGTAAAAAGGAAAGAGAACCACTTATATTATGTTTTCCATGATTAGGGATATTTACAAGAAGAAGTCCCACATCTGATTGCCTCCCTCCGGGAACTGAGAACCTCTACTGTGAGGCTGTGTCACTGGTGAATGTAGCAAACCCTGTTCTGCCTCCACCTCTGCCCAAGTACAGACCACACAAAAATCTTCTCATGAGCTTTCTTCCACAGCTCTAATAATTACTTCTTTCAAATACATTTGCTTAAAAAATGAACATTTAAGGGGTTGGGGATTTAGCTCAGTGGTAGAGCGCTTGCCTAGCAAGCACAAGGCCCTGGGTTTGGTCCTCAGCTCTGAAAAAATAAAATAAATTAAATTAAAAAATGAACATTTATCTATCTATCTATGTGTGTGCATGACCCATCCTATACATGGAGGCCAAAAGCCTTCCATGAAGGTTCCAGGGATAAAATTCGAGTTGGTATGTTGGCAGCAAAATACCTTTACCCACTCAGCCATAGTCCCTAAATGAATTTGATTTTTGAGGATGGCCACAGAAGCCTTGAGGTAAGTCCTAGGAGGCAGACAATTGTGCAGGGGTTATGAAACCACCTCACATTTGATTAGGCTAAAGGAGACTCGGACTGGCCCTCCGCATACCCTTGCTCGGTCTCCAGAGACGGTCCATCCCATGCCGCAGCAGCACGATCCTAGCCAGCTCCGTGAAGGATTCTGTAATGTTGAAGTTGCACAGAGGGCTGACCTCAAAGAAGGTCACACCCAGGCGCTCGGCGTAGGCCTGGGCCTGCTCAGTGGGCACCTGCCGCTTGAATGCCAGGTGCAGCCGGTTTCCCACCAAGATTTTAGGAACCCCAGGGGCATGCTAGAGCATGAGAAAGGCAAGGAAAATGGGTTGAGTGGTGTACCTCTACAAATTCATGTCCACCCAGAACCTCAGGATGGTACCTTATTTGTAAATATGGTCTTTGTTTATGTGACAACTTAAGATGAAGTCTTACTGAATTGCAGGGGGGCTATTCTAATGACTGCTGTCTTCATCGCAGGAGGCGAGGACACAGAGGGGACCCAGGGAAATGCCATGTGACAATGAAAGCGGAGTGACTGCCAAGAGTATCTGCAACCACCAGAAGCTGGGATAGGCAGGAAGAATCTTGTCCTGGAGCTTTTGGAAGAACATGGCCCTACCAATTTATGTCCTCCAGAACTTGGAGAAAGTTAATGTTTTAAAACACTCAACCTGTGGCCCTTTATTAGGAAAGTCACAAGATCCTAATCATCAAGCGTGGTGCTCACCCACTAGGTCTCAACCAGCAGCAGCCCAGTCACTGTCCTGTACTGAGTGGTATTTGCTCCGCCCAGTCATACAATGGCAGGCAGCACCGCCTCCTTCAGGTCATATGTGGGGCATTTACCCACCAACCCCACAGCTCCCCAGAGTTTTCTTGAGTGTGAACAGCAGGAAATATTAGAAGGACCTATTGCGGAGAGTATTGTGGAGATAAACAGATAGAAAATAAAGGATAGACTCGAGAGGGCCTGGAACCTTTTCCAACGCCCCGACTGGCTCTGCCCCAGGGTATTTATAGAGACGCCAAGGGGTGGAGCAAAAGACCTCCCCCCCCCCCCCCCCAGCACAGCCAAGTGCAGACCATCTCAGACACCTGCACTCAGGCCTGTGGTCCTAATCATCCTCTATGCAGACATGCTGGGTAAAGCCACGAGGAACCCAAAAACGGGCTCCCACAGTCATGGGTGGAGCAAATACCACTACACTGTCCACCCACCTATCCCATTAACTGGGAGTGGGGCAAGCAGAACCTGCATGCCTGAGCAGAGGCACAGCAGAGCCGTTTCCTGAGCCTTGAGGTCCTTTGGTCACACTGTTGGGTCCAGCTATGAGGTGAAGCTTTCTCCCTGTTGTTGAACCTCTGGCCAACAGCCACATGAGTCAATCCCTGGCCAAGGTCACGTATCATACCTCATCAATCTCCTTAATCCATCGATTGATGCCATCAAAGGACCATCGGTTGGCAATGTCATAGACCAGGATCACACCCTGGGAGAGAAGTCATAAAGGTCAACACACAGAAAAACACAAGAGGCAAGCTTGGTCCAGAGACTTGCAGAGACAAAACTATTTTTAAAAATCAAGACAGCGGGCTGGAGAGATGGCTTAGAGGTTAAGAGCACCGAGCACCTACTGCTCTTCCAGAGGTCCTGAGTTCAATTCCCAGCACCCACATGGTGGCTCACAACCATCTGTAATGAGATCTGGCGCCCTCTTCTGTATACATAATAAATAAAGAAATCTTTAAAAAAAAAAAATCAAGACAGCATCTCATTGTATAGATGAGACTGGCCTGGAACTCACTGAGATCCACCTGCTTCTGTCTCCCAAGTGCTGGGATTAAAGTTATACACCACTATGCCTGATCCCTAACGAATCATCTTACATACTGTGACAAAAGCATACAATTTTGATTTAATCTATTCCTTATAAGAGTTACATTATTATTTCCAATGATGTTTCATGCACTCACTGACAGATGCTTAAATAAAAAGTTGAGCTAGGCCGGGCGGTGGTGGCGCACGCCTTTAATCCCAGCACTCGGGAGGCAGAGCCAGGCGGATCTCTGTGAGTTCGAGGCCAGCCTGGTCTCCAAAGCGAGTTCCAGGAAAGGCGCAAAGCTACACAGAGAAACCCTGTCTCGAAAAAACCAAAAAAAAAAAAAAAAAAAAAAAAAGTTGAGCTAGAGTCTGGAACTCATAACCATAAATTTGTCTGGGGACATTGCCGCCTAATGCAAAGCAAGTCCCTCCCCAACATATAGTGCACACATAGACATGCTTACACATAGATAAGAAGCTCAAATACAGATATGCACATGCATGTACACACACATTCAGGCACTCATGAGAATGCATGCACACACATGGCATCTGTGATGCTGAAAAAACATAATCCACCAGATTATAGCACCTGACCTGCATCAGTTTATATATAAGCTTAATTGCTTTATCTTCCAATTTAGCCATAAAAGAGATGGCTAAGTAAGAATTTGTAAATGTTATTTCTCAAAATCAATTTGATCTCCAGGCTTGGAATGCTGTTTACCTGTGCTCCTCTGGAATATGAGCGGAATATGGTACAAAATCTCCCCTGCCCTGAGGTGTCCCTGGAAAAGATGTTGGAGACTGTTAAGAGGAAACTGGTGTTTCTTCTTGATAACCATTTCTCAAACTTTGGAAGCCACACCAAGTACCTTTTACAGTCTTTGTGTTGGTGGCCATTACCTGCCAATCCAAGACAAAGTCACAAAGCCATCCTGAATTTTCTGGAGTGATCTTGGCAGCAACATACCCTTTGGGCTCATTCTCGTTTTCATTGTTGTTTTTATAGTGTGTGTGTGTGTGTGTGTGTGTGTGTGTGTGTGTGTGTGTGTGTGTTCAAGAGTTTGTGTCTGTGCACAAGCACATGCACAAGCCATGATACATGTGTGGAAAGTTAGAGGACAGTTTATGGGAACCTATCCTTCCGCTCTGTGAGTACTGAGGATCAAACCCAGGTTATCAGACTTGGTGGCAAGCACCATTACCCATTGAGCCGTCTTATTACTCTGTAGCCTCAGCCTCCTGAGCACCAAGATTAAAAGTGGACATCACTACACCTGACTGGTTGTTCTGAGACAGGGTTTCTTTATGTAACCCAGCCTTGACTCAAACTTATAGTGATCCTCTTGTTTCCTACCCCTAGTGCTGAGATAATGGACATGTGGTACCAAGCCCATCATATATATGTATATATATATATATATATATATATATATATATATATATGATAGGCTTATATATTACAAAAAAGATTTGTTCATTTTTATTAATGTGTACCTATGTGTCTGTGTGAGATTTTGTGCATTGGGTGAATGCTGCAGAGGCCAGAAGAGTGTGTCAGATTCTCTGGAACTGGAGTTACTTGGTAACCCTGAGCCATGTGTAGTACTAGGGACCAAACCCAGGTTCTCTGGAAGTCAAACTAGAACCATGGGGGCACATGCCTTTAATCCCTGTACTCTGGAGACAGAGACAGGCAGATCTCTCTGAGTTCAAGACCAGCCTGCTCTATATAGCAAGTTCCCACCACCCAGGGCTACATAGTAAAACTCTATCTCAACAAAACAAAACAAAAGTCAGGCTAGAAACCTAACAGTGGGTTTTAACATTATTCTCAGACATTTAAGTAAACCAAATATAATTTTAAAAGTTATTTTAAGGTTGGGGATATAGCTTGGTGGCAGTATATTTCCCTCACGCAAGCAAGACACTGGGTTCCATCCCTAACACAGAATATTTTTTTTTTCCATGGTTAGGCAAGATCTTTCCCTGACATTCAGTTTCTCCATAAGCAGATTCTCCAGATATGTCCCCAAGTTGATCAACATAAGGGACTGACAGGACTTCTACTCTGCAGATGATGACACACACTAGGAGTGTGGTACTCAGAAGGCTAGGTCAGCATGCCAAGAAACTACCAGGACAAAGGAAGATGTTCCCAGGGTAAGTTCCTGGTATTGTGCACTCATTGTGGTAACTCTCCAGAAAGGGGGCACTGCTTCTTCAGTCTTTTTAAAAGCTATGTAGATACACATCTACACATTTGGTTAACATACCCACTTCAACATTACTCTTGGGAATGAAGAATTTCCAAAGGCCATGTACATAGGTGTGTCTTCACAATGCCCATGGAACAGGTATGTTTTTTGCTGTACATCATCTGCAACTAGTGACTATCCCAACACCTGAGAGGAGTGCTGGGGCTCAGGAAGGGCATGAG
Organism: Peromyscus californicus insignis; assembly: GCF_007827085.1. Taxonomy (NCBI): domain Eukaryota; kingdom Metazoa; phylum Chordata; class Mammalia; order Rodentia; family Cricetidae; genus Peromyscus; species Peromyscus californicus. The sequence continues at coordinate 728,540 of NW_026294551.1, read as the reverse complement.
CTAGAGGCATTGACTTTTGTCAAAGACATGGGAAGAACTATCTCACTGTTCTGAGAAGTAAAGTAATCGAAGATTTAAGGGCCAGCCTCAACAAAGCTTACATGAAAGCCACTAGAAAGTCTGTAGCAAGAAGACAATAAGATTGAGTTGTATCTGCTGGCCTTGTGTGATGCTGTTAATCACATAGGCCCATGGTGAGAGCCCTGTACATAACCACAGCCCCCTCTTCAGACATGGGAGGAGAAATACGCTGGCCTTAGACATCAGGAAACTGTGTGACTGTGTAGAGGGGTCAGTGTGGACACAGCAACTGACACCACCTGAAAGAGGCCTCAGGTTGTACAGGGACTGGGGTTAGTTTTTATTTTTTGTTCGAGATTTTATTTATTTTTATTTTATGTGTATGGGTGCTTTGCCTGCAATTATGTTTGTGCACCACATGTATGTAGTGCCCACGGAGGCCAGAAGAAGGTGTCAGATCCTCTGAAACTTGAGTTATGGATAGTTGTGAGCCACCATGTAGGTTCTGGAAATCAAACCCAGGTCTTCTATAAGAGTAGTCAAGGCTCTTAACCATTTGGCCATCTCTCCAATAACTGGGATTAGTTTTGAGCATGGTGAGAGTGAGTCCCTGAGGCCTTTGGAGGAGTGCAGTAGGGGCTTGGCTTCCTGAAAAGAGTCAGCAAGAGCTGGAGACTCAGGAGAGACCAATTCCACTGCGAAGTTAGGCCATACACACTTCTATAGACTCAGCATTTTTAGGCAGAGCCAGTGGAGCTAGAAGTGCGACCTCAGATGTGTTTCCCCAAAGGCCACGGGGGCTCAGAAGGGAGAATGAGCCCCAAATCCCCAGGCTTAGGTCCTGGAGAATGAGGAGGACAGAGGCTGTTTGGCTTAACTCAAGAATGGTGTGGTGCCTGTAGGGGAGACAGAGTAGAGGGAGCTGTAGCCCAGGAGGTCAATAAGGCTTCTACCCTTGGAACCAGGACACCCTGTTGTTGTGGGATGTTCTGTATGGAAAATGTGTTGCTAATTAGTCAATAAATAAAACACTGATTGGCCATTGGCTAGGCAGGAAGTGTAGGCGGGGCAAAGAGGAGAATAAAGCTGGGAAGTAGAAGGCTGAGTCAGAGAGACACTGCCAGCCGCCATGATGAGAAACAGCATGTGAAGGTGCCGGTAAGCCACGAGCCATGTGGCAAGGCATAGATTTATAGAAATGGATTAATTTAAGCTGTAAGAACAGTTAGCAAGAAGCCTGCCACGGCCATACAGTTTGTAACCAATACAAGTCTCTGTGTTTACTTGGTTGGGTCTGAGTGGCTGTGGGACTGGCAGGTGAGAGAGATTTGTCCTGACTGTGGGCCAGGCAGGAAAACTCAAGCTACACCCTGTACTCTGTTCTGTACACTCAGAATTGGGGGTGGGAGAACTGGTCTGTCTTGGTCACTCTACTTCCATGCCTGGCAGCACCAGGTGAAGTGAAACAGGAAGCAGGTGACAACAAGGTATCTTGTACCGACAAGGGCTCTTTCTTGGACATAGTTTAGCCCTAGGAGCACAGCCCCTTAAATAATGGGGTAACGGGCTTCAATGGGCTCACACAACTGGGTCAACACCTTTTGAGGAAAGCCACCAGCTCAAGCTAGGACTAAAGGGCACGGTTCCAGGACCAGAACATCCTGACCAGCATAGCCCCGAACTCACCAAAGCTGCAGTTTCACCCTTCGGCCATCTAGCAGGATGGTGGTCGTCTTGTGATCAATTCCTGCAAAAGGGTTCAGGACATATTAGGTTTGGGGCTGGATGTATTTTCTCAGCCATCACCAACAACAGAACTATGAAGTATGTGAAACTGTCTTTTTTTTTTTTAAGATTTATTTATTTATTTATTTATTTATTTATTTATTTATTTATTTATTTATTTATTATGTATACAGCATGTTTGACTGCAGGCCAGAAGAGGGCACCAGATCTCATTATGGATGGTTGTGAGCCACCATGTGGTTGCTGGGAATTGAACTCAGGACCTCTGGAAGAGCAGGCAGTGCTCTTAACCTCTGAGCCATCTCTCCAGCCCCCAAGTATGTGAAACTCTTGCATTGAGAGAGAAAAAGGTTTCTCATCATATAGCTTCAAGTTCACAGGCAGGTGTGAGATCTCTGAAGATTCCCTTAGACCCCAGACTGACCTCCCAGTGGACAGCCACTCACATTCAAGCACTCTGGTATCCATGTTGGCTGCCATCAGCTCAGTGCCTGGGTGCTTCCCAACTGGATATGTTGGGCCTTGGTCATCCCCCACTGCTGTCTTCAGGATGGGCACTGAGCCGGGGGGATGAATGACCCCATGATGCTGACTTGGAACTCCTACTCTCAAGAACCACTCTAAGTCTTCACAGAGCTATGTATGGCCGGCCTAGTGGCTGGTGGATTTGCTGTAGTGCCATAGCCAGCTGAGTTCTCCATCACTTATCTGTCCCTTCTTACCTCTACCCCTTGCTCTAGCCACCCTACACTGCACATGAAAGCTAATCTCAGCTGTTTCCAAGGGAACAGGGTTAAAATAGTAGGCCTGGCAGTGGGAGTGTGTCCCCTGCGAATTACACTAGGAATGTGAAGGCAATGCAGTCTGGGAGCAGAAAGGGAGATGCCAACTCTGATTCTGTGTATGCACAGGAAGGTAGGCCAAGCCTTAAGCTAAGTGACCTCTAGACTATACATTAAGGGCAGTTTTCTAAGCTTTCCTCTCTTTTCAAGTACATGTGTGTGTGTGCATATGTGTGGTGTATGTTTGTGCACATGTGCATGAGGATGTGAATACAAGTGTGACCAGCATGTTTGAAGGTCAGAGGTTAACCTCAGGTCAGTCTCTCCACCTTAAGATTTTATTTTTAATTATGTGCATGCGTGCGCGTGCATGAGAGAGAGAGAGAGAGAGAGAGAGAGAGAGAGAGAGAGAGAGAGAGAGAGACAGATAGAGAGAGAGAGACAGAGAGAGAGACAGAGAGAGAGAGACAGAGAGAGAGAGAGAGAGAGAGAGAGAGAGAGAGAGAGAGAGACATTATATGTTGTGGTACACCTGGAGGTTAGAGGACAACTTCCAAGAGTCAATTCTCTACATCTACTTTTGTATGAGTACCAAGATCAAACCCAGGTTGTCACTGTCACCAGCTGTCTCCTCCAGGGTTCCTGACATGCCTCTGAATTGGGCTCTAATGTGGATGCTAAGGGTCAGGGGTAGTGTCTGAACTAAGATCATCATGCTCTCATGGCAAGCACTTTCCAGCACACCATCTCACCAGCCCCTCAGGTCTTGTGTTTTAATTTTTACTACATTCATGGGCACCTGGGCAGGAATGCATGCCACAAACTTATGCACTTGTATGAAGTTTAGAAGACAACCTCTTCTTCCACCTTGTGGGTCCCAGGGATCAAATTCAGGTTTGTTGTTGTTTTCCAAGACAGGGTTTCTCTGTGCAGCCTTGGCTGTCCTAGAACTTGCTCTGTAGACCAGGCTAGCCTCAAACTCAAAGAGATTTGTCTGCCCCTGCCTCTCAGGTGCTGGGATTAAAGGCATTGGCCACCACTACCCAGCTGAATTCAGGTTCTTATGCCTAGCGGCAAGAGCTTTTTTTTTTTTTTTAAAGATTTTATTTATTTTTATTATGTATACAACGTTCTGCTTGCATGTATGTCTACAGGGCAGAAGAGAGAACCAGATCTCATTACAGATGGTTGTGAGCCACCATGTGGTTGCTGGGAATTGAACTCAGGACCTCTGGAAGAGCAGGCAGTGCTCTTAACCTCTGAGCCATCTCTCCAGCCCGCGGCAAGAGCTTTTACCCATTGTCCCATCTCACTAGCCCCCTAAAATGTGTGTGTGTGTGTGTGTGTGTGTGTGTGTGTGTGTGTGTGTGTGTGTGTGTTTGAGTATGTTTTGCTGGGGATGGAACTCAAGGCCTCACAAATTCTAGGTAAGTGTCCTACCAAAGGACTGCATCCCAGATTCCCCCAAAGTTTTGTTTCATTTTGGTTTTTGAGACAATCAGGTCTCATGTAGTCTAGGCTGACCTCAAACTATCTATATAGCTAAAGAAGACCTTCCCCTTGTTTCCCACTTCCTATGTATTGGGATGACAGGCATGTACTATCATGCCCAACCTCCAAAATCTATTTTTAAAAACAAATAATATCCTCCTTCATGCCACCAGAAACCATTTTTCTGCTTTTTAATGAAACCATTAAAACCATTTAGTGGGGCTGGAGGGATGACTCGGGGATTGAGACACTGGCTGCTCTTCTAGAAAACCAGCTTCAGTTCCCAGCACCCAGCTGGCAGATCACAACCATCTACCCGATGTTCTCTTCTGGCCTCCATGGACACTGCATGCATGTGGTACACAGATATACATTCAGGCAAAACACCAATACACATAAAAATAAATCTTAAAAAAAAAAGAACCATCTTCTGGGGCTGGAGAGATGGCTCAGTAGTTAAAAGCACTGGCTGTTCTTTCAGGGTACCCAGGTTCAGCTTTCAGACCTGCATGGCAGTTCACAACCATCTGTCATTGTAGTTCCTGGGGATCCTATGTCCTCTGCTGGCCTCTACAGGCACAAGGCACATACATGATGCACATACAGGCAAAACACTCATATATATAAAATAAAATAATTTTTTAAAAGAAAAAAACATCTCCTGAGCCTGGTGTTGTGGTGATTCATGCCTATAATCTCAACACTGGGGAGGTAGAAGCAGGAGGATCAGGAATTCAAGATTATCCTTACCTACATAGTAAATTTGATGCTAGCTTGGGCTACCTGATACTCTTTTGAAAGAAAGAAAAAATGAAAATGAAAAATGAGGGCTGGAGAGATGGCTCAGAGGTTAAGAGCACTGGCTGTTCTTCCAGAGGTCCTGAGTTCAATTCCCAGCAACCACATGGTGGCTCACAACCATCTGTAATGAGATCTGGTGCCCTCTTCTGGCCTGCAGGCAGAACACTGTATACATAATAAATAAATTAATTAAAAGGAAAATGAAAAATGAAATGAATGAAACTGTGTGCATTCACTTCTGGTGCCCCTGGATGATAGCCAGATCTGGAGACTAGAACGTACAAAGAGCTGATGAGAATAGGACCCAGAAACTGAGCCCAGGAAAGGACACCTGAAAGGGGCTCACCCTTTGTGTCACAAATGCCACAACTTTTGTAACCCTAAGAATCCAAACTGCCAACTAGTGAGACACACTAGTTTTTTTGTTGTTATTTGTTTGTTTGTTTTGGTTTTGGTTTTGGTTTTTTGAGACAGGGTTTCTCTGTGTAGCCCTGGCTGTCCTAGAACTCACTCTGTAGATCAGACTGGCCTCAAACTCAGAGATCCACCTGTTTCTGCCTCCCGAGTGGAGTGCTGGGATTAAAGGTATTTGACACCACTGCCTGACTTACTTTCTTCCTCTCTTTCTTCCTTCCTTCCTTCCTTCCTTCCTTCCTTCCTTCCTTCCTTCCTTCCTTCCTTCCTTCCTTTCTTTCTTTCTTTCTTTCTTTCTTTCTTTCTTTCTTTCTTTCTTTCAAGATAGAGTCTCACCATGTAACCTTGGTTAGCCTAGAACTTGCTGTGTAGACCAGGCTGGGTACAAACTCACACAGATCGACCTGCTTCTGCCTCCCTAGTGTGCCCAATTGGAAAAGTAGAGCTTGTATGAGTCAGGTGTACAACTTGGCCATGCTTCTTTTGATCTTCAACACTAAAGGAACAGCTTTGGAGCTCAGTGCAGTCACCTGGAAGAATCTAGAGTTCTGGGTTTCAACTACAGGTTACCATTCCCAGGAGAAGTGTTGCAACTCCATCTCCAGAGTGCAGGGCACAGGAATGCAGGAAGAAGCCCATATATGAGTTCTACTAGGTAGCTCCTCCCCAGGTCTGCAGGGAGAGAAGATGCCTCAGCAGTTGAGGTCTCTATACTCTGGCTCCATGTGGACAGAACAGTGGTTGAACTAGTCCTGATTACACAGCACCATGGGGCTGGAACTCTTTCTGAACTCACCTGTCAGTCCCCTCTACCCCACCATACATTTCCCCAGTGTTATGTACCTCTTGTAACACACTCCCTCCTGTTTCTGGTCTGACTCCCTTATCCAAGCCCCAGCTCCTGCACTCTCAGTTCTCTAACAGTCTGTGTCTCAGAGTAAGGTTCTGAATCCTGATAAGCTGACATTCTATCCACAGGAGAGAGCCCATCATGCCAGTGGACAGCTAAATCAGTGGAAGAATGAAATCCCACTCCTTAGAGAGGAATGCCTCTGCTGTTCTTTTTAAGAAACTTGGAGTCAGAAGCATGGAACCTCCTAGCCCATTAGTGAGAACACACCAAGATGCTGGCATGCCTGTGACTTTGGACATTCCTTGGCCTGGCTTGTCTCACCCCTGACAGCCCCTCCCCCATCTCTCCACCTTTATGTTCTCTTGTCTCTATCTATTTCCTAGCCTGGAGGATGGTGGGGGACATTTTCAGCATCATATGCTGACTTCATTTCCACAATGAATGGCTACAGCTATTGCATGTCTCTATTTCTCTCAAATGAGGACTCTTGAGGTGGCTTCCTCATGTGACCACAGGAGAGAATCCCTTCAGGAGAAAGAAAAGTCCTGTCCCTTCCAGGAGGAGCCCATGCTGTCATCCCAGCACAGTAGCCCCCTCACAGACCTTCAAATCCATGGAATGCATAGGACTATCAAACACAGGTGTTCTGCAGTGATCAGCACTGAGGCACACAAAACTTGACATACATACAACAAATAGAATGTGAATAGGGTTAACTTTGAAAATGTTTCTTTCCCCTGGAATGCTAAAGACTTTTCACTCTCTCCACGAAGCAACGAATAAAAACACTTGGAAATCTATTTTGAATGAGGAAATAATAATTTTGATCTCAGCATGTCTGTCTCCAGACAAGCAGAGTGCCCACCCTTCACAGGCTGGAGGACATTTCATTTTGGTTTTTGAGGAAACTACCCTCTGCCTAGGCAGGCTGGCTCTTCCAGCCTTGGAACATCTTTTTGCTCAGGCATACTTACAATCACGTTTGATCATAAGGACTGACTGTACATATGGTGGAGGTCTTGTAAGATTACTTCTCCTGGTAACACTGTAGCACTCTTCGCATGGGCGTGGCCTAAGGTGTTCCTCAGTGAAAACTGGCTAGTGATGAATTCTTTAGAATGTGTCCCTATTGCTACATGGCACTAGGCTGTCCTGTAACAACTATAACAATACGGAATGAAGTTTTTAAGCACTTACAAGTTTTATTACATTATTTGTGAGAGACAGTGTATCTAGTCACACACATGTGTCCCAGCCTGTGTGGGGGTCAGAAAAAAAAAAACTTGCAGCACTCCATTCTTTCCTTCCACCATGTGTGTCCTGAAAACGAACTGAGGTCATCAGCTTGGTGGCAATCCTCTTTACCACTGAGCCATCTCACTGGTCTACCTACAGCCTCCACACCTTACTAGTTTTATAAAAAAAAGAACTAGATTTGGCTTTTGTTTTCATCAGAGTCATGAGTCTCTGGCTTTCTCAAGTTATTCTGAGATCCAGTAGAAACATTGCAAGCCATCCTACTTTACCCATGTCCCATTATCTATTTAATGTTTTTCACTCCCTTCAGTAGCCATTATTTTGTCATATTTTTGGCTTTTTGAGACAAGATCTCATGTAGTTCAGGCTAGCCTTGAACTTGCTATGTACCATAGCTGACCTTGAATTCCCGATTTTGCCTCCCAAATTTGAGATTATAGATGTGTCCCACCACATCCATAAAATTGTTTTGGTTTTTGTTCATTTGTCTTTTTTGAGACAGAGTCTTAGTGTGTAGCCCAGGCTGGCCTCAAATTTATGGCAACTCTTGCCTCTGCTTCCTGTAATTATAAGCATGTGCTACCATACCTACCTACCCACATTTTAACCTTTATTAATCATTATTTTGATATATTTCTCCAATTTTTTGGTAACGTGTTTTTTTTTTCAGAGCTGAGGACCGAACCCAGGGCCTTGCACTTGCTAGGCAAGTGCTCTACCACTGAGCTAAATCCCCACCCCAGTAACTTGTGTTCTTCATTTCTGAGTTTTCAGTTTGCAGAATTAACTGACTTCCCATTACAAAAAAGTAAAAACGTAATTCTCTCCATGCCTCCAGCTATAATTCTGTCTCTTCCCATGCATTTGTACATAGACAAACAGAACCCCTAGAATAGTCATGTTGCTATTTTAGCTAGGCCAGTTTTAATGTCATTATGACCAGATAAACAGTCCACACTATACTGTGCTATTCTTCATGGATAAACTTTTGACTTTTTTTTTAATTTAGGTGTGTATGTATATGAGTGACTGGCTGCCCACAGAGGCCAGAAAAGAGGTAAGCAGGTGAGAGCAGACTAATGTGGGAGTAGGAACTGAACATGGATCCTTTAGAAGTCTTCCAGAAGTACACCAAGTGTTCTTAACTGTGTCATCTCTTCAGCCATGAACTTTTGTTAAAGTTAAATGCTGCCTCTGGACCAGTGAGATGGCTTATTGGTCAAGGGATTGTCACACAGGCCCTGAGCTTGATTTGTGGACCCCATGTTCAAGAGATAAGAGAAATCCTGGAAAAAAAAAAGAGAACTCCTGAAAGTTGTCCTCTGTTCTCAAAGTAGGCACCATGAACATATGCCTACACACACACATACACACACACATTCAACTTCCTGTTTATCTAAATCTACCTTCAGAATCTTCCTGCTTGTTCTGGGCCAGGAACATCCCTCAGTATGGAGCTCCTCCAGTCTTTATAATTTCTTTGGTTCTTTCTTGAGAAGGATGCATGGAAGGTAGATGTGGAGATGTTAGGAGTGTCCTTAGTTTGTCTTTACTCATCTTTGAATTTGGTAGGCATTTACATTAGGTAGGGAATACTTTTCTTTCAGAAGTATGTTTCTGCTGATGACAGAACATGTCAAACTGGTCCTCCATCCTTCAAACACCATTGAATTTCCTCTTAGCCAGTGTGCAGGGCTATTTCCTCCTCTAGTACTTGGTAACTTCATGCTTGTGCTTATATGGAAGTTTGCTATACAGACTGTTCTCTGGACCCTTTTAATCTCAGGCCACACATCTTTCCATTTTGAGAAGCATTGTGGTTATTTTATTTTATTATGTGTGGTTTGCCTGCATGTGTGCACAGTACCCATGGAGGCCAGAAGAGGGCATTAGATCCTCTGGAACTGAAGTTTCAGATGGTTGTGAGCAGCCATGTGAGTGCTGGGGATATAATCCATGTCCTCTGGGAAAGCAGCCAGTTTTCTTCACTGCCTCAGAAACATTCTGTTTTTGAGTCATTGGTTTTTATTTATATTATGTATATAGCATTTATATATTTATTTATATTATGTATATAGCATGTATGACTGCACGCCAGAAGAGGGCACCAGATCTCATTATAGATGGTTGTGAGCCACCATGTCGTTGCTGGGAATTGAACTCAGGACCTCTGGAAGAGCAGTCAGTGCTCTTAACCTCTGAGCCATCTCTCCAGCCCAGAGTCATTGTTTTTTGAGACAGGATCTAATGTCTCTCTGGATAGACTCAAACTCAAAATGTAGTCAGGATAGTCTTGAACTCCAGATACTCCTGCCTCTACCTCCCAAGTACTGGTTTGTGTCGTGCTTAAATTGAGGAGCTTTCTTGAATTGTGTATCTGTTTTCTCCTTCTGGAACATTGTCAATAAGATGCTAAACACTGTGAACTTGTCCCATAACTTTCTTTTCTTATTTTTCATTTTTATTTTTTCTCTCTTGCTCTCAGTCTTTCTCAAATTCTATTTTATCTTCTATTCCTTCTTTGAGATTGATCTTCATTTCTGTTATTACTATATTTTCAGTTTCCAAGATCTGCCTTGATTTTTACTGAATTAGTCCTTTCTGAGATTCTGTTCTGGCATGGACCAGCTATCCTGCAAACAATATTGGACACAGCAGAAAAACCAGCAACCTAAGAGTGCTGGAGAATGGCTTCAGAGAGGGACAGACTGCTCACTATGTGCTCTATGTGGCGTGATTACTGACAACATTCACCCAGTTTAGAGGTCCTGGGCCAGCTTCCTCCCAAGGTGAGAAACAGCAAACCCGAGAAGCAGCCCAACACAGGGGCTTGAACATGGAGGTCATCTGTGGACAGTACTGAGATCCAGCCATTCTTGAAATAAGACCTGCCCTAACTGGTCAGACACATGATGTGGGAATATCTTTTCTGCTTAAACTACTTTTGAGTTAATCTTTTTGTTCACCAAAAACGTTCAAGGCATAATGCCTGGAGGAAGGAAAAGAAAGAGGAAAATATGCAGAGAGAGAAAGAAGGGGAAGAGACTGGGAGTTCCAGGAGCCTGTCCTGGAACTCGCTCTGTAGACAAGGCTGGCCTTGAACTCACAGGGATCTGCCTGCCTCTGACTCCCTAGTGCTGGGATTAAAGGCGTGCGCCACCATCACCTGGCTATTTTGTGTTGTTGTTTGGTTTGGTTTTGAGGCAGGGTCACACTGTATAGTTCTGTCTGCCCTAGAGCTTGCAGACAAGGCTGGCCTTGAACTCACAGTGATCCACCTGTCTCTGACTCCTGAGTGCTGTGATTAAAGGAGTAAGGAGTAAATCACCACACCAGGCCTCTGACACCCTCTTCTGGTCTCTGTGGGCACTCATGTGTACATACCCACAAACATAAACATAAAAAAATACACATAAATAAAAATTAAAAAGAAAAAACCTAGAACACCAACAACTAATTAATTAGACTCAGACTTCCATTATTAAAGTGGTTTGGCTGCTCCCAAATGACCAGTTCCAAAAGGTGGGAACCAGGAGGCTTGGCTCCAGAACGCTGAGGACTGTGAGTGACTTTCCCAGCATCTGTGCTATGTCCCTATGGGGCCTTCACTTCCTTTAAGGCAACGAGTGATTTGACCTTTCTTCATAGTCCACTTTGCCTCCAGTCTGGGTGCTATCTGTTTCCCCCAGCACCTCTTTGTAGCCCTGTAAGTGAGGATTTAGGACAGGGCTAGGTAGGATGCTTTCTCAGACTATTGGAGTTATTCTTAACAAAAATGCCATAAATAATGTTGATTCTCAACAACTGAAATCCATTTCCCACAACTCTGAAGGGAGTATAAGATCAAGCACCAGTAGATTCAGATCTGGGAAGTGTGGCTTCCTGGTTCCCAGTGGTGCTGTCTCTCAGCACAGGAGGCCAGGGAGCTTTCTCGGCTCTGTTGTAACTCATCAATGAGACTCCACACCATCACCTAACCTCCCCACATCAACATATAAATTTGGACGAAGGAACACATTCAATTTGTAGAATGTGGGGTGGGGAGACAGAGCTTTGACCCCACTTCTACTGGATAGGGTAGTCCCTGGAGCCAGGCGAGCGGCAAGCATAACCCACTGGGGTCTGCAGGTCCTGCTGGTGTGCCATTATGATCAAAGCAGAGATGTACACAGACCCTGACAGCAGCAGCTTCTTCAGCTTTCCCTGGGTCTCAGTTTTCCCGGCTGGAAGTAAGGATACACCTGACACAACTCAGTGGTCCTTGTCTGTGGTGGGTATAGCCATGTCTTTTCAGCACCTTGGGTCCCAGCTAATAAGGGTACCCAGCCTTTGGGCGGCACATGCCACCCCATGTGCGTCCATGTCTCTTCCAGGTTGCTCCTGGAGTGTCCATTATCCCCTGCGCTCTGATGGGTTCTCACTCATCATCTCTGTGGGCTTGTCACTACAATGCTCTGAAAGCATTCTAATTTAAAAAATTAATGTCAGTTAACTTTTTTTCTGACTAGGAAGTGCTATAAAAGGCAAAGTCATTAGGAATGACTCACAACTTTAATTGTGAACACAGAAGTTGCCTTTCTATTGTTTATATAGCTGATGGTGGCACCTATGTCTCCCGGCATGCTTTTTAACCTTTATGGAACCTATTTTCTTTTTCTTTTAAGGAAAAATTAACATCCGACTGTCTTTGAATTAATACCTGGAGTGAAGTGGACTCTGTATTTGGCCCCAGCCTTGGTTAACAGACCTAACTCTTTTGAGTTGATTATGAGAGTCTCACAAAAATAGCCCAAACCAGTAACTGCTGCTATACTCCAACTGACTGGAAGGCAAAAGGCCTTTAACCAAGGCCATGGAGGGAGCTGTGCCACCAAATGGGGGCTGTTCAGGTGCTGCCATCTGTGGTCAACTTAGTCTCCTCTGGAAATTCCCTGATGCCCTATCATGCTGTAGACCTGTGGCGCTCTGGGGCCTGGCTTGGGAGCATTCCATCAGCATTCCACAGCCCTCTACCCTGGGCCTCATCCACATGCAGGGAAGAGGCAGAGGAAACCCAGCCTTCAAGTGTCCAATCATCCATTACCTGAGTCAATCACACATGCATTCTAGACCTCTAGGGTCAGAGGTCTGGTCCCTGAGAGAGACTAAAAACCCCTTTGCTTAGGACACACCTGCCTCTTTCAGGACTCCTGATGCTTGGATGAGGTCTTTGCCTTGCTGTGGTGCTATGCCTGCTTAGATCCTGGCACCTGACCAGGGTGGCCCACCTCCTCCAGCACTTCCAGAGAGTCTGGATGTCAGGTCCTGGGAGAAGCTACCAGTCCTCTGTTAAACATCTCTCTCTCTCTCTCTCTCTCTCTCTCTCTCTCTCTCTCTCTCTCTCTCTCTCCTCTCCCTCTCTCTCTTATCCATCCATCCATCCATCCATCCATCCATCCATCCATCCATCCATCCATCCATTATCTAATATAGCCACATAGCACATAGACACAGAAGTTAAAGGCTCGGACAGCTGGGTTTAAGTTCACACAATACAAGAATCCTTCATAAACTTAGTTTCTGAGATTTTTTTTTTTTTTTTTTGTTTTTTCGAGACAGGGTTTCTCTCTGTAGCTTTGCGCCTTTCCTGGAACTCACTCTGTAGACCAGGCTGGCCTTGAACTCACAGAGATCCGCCTGCCTCTGCCTCCTGAGTGCTGGGATTAAAGGCGTGCGCCACCACCGCCCGGCAGTTTCTGAGATGTTTTGCTTTATTCTGTCCCATGTTTTCTTGATATCAGCTCCTCATTTGTTGCCTTATCATATTTCTTTTTTTTGTTACATTCTGATCCACAAGATCTGACACTAATGCTGTCAGTGTTAGCATAAAAAATACAATTAGGGCTGGAGAGATGGCTCAGCTGTTAAAGGCTAGGCTCACAACCAAAAATAAAAAATACAATTAAAGTTCATTGAACGTGACTAACTCACTCCGCCTATGAGATGTGATGGGCAGTGAGATGGCCCTGTGGGTAAAGGTGCTCGAACCCGTATTTGATCCCTGGGACACAGTTGGTGGAAGAAGAGAACTGGTTCCTGCAAGTTTTCCTCTGACCTCCACATGGGTGACACAACACACAATCAGGTGTATGTAGACACACACACAATAAATACTGAAAAAGAATATGATTAAAATAAGAGAAGTTGCCGGGCGGTGGTGGCGCACGCCTTTAATCCCAGCACTCGGGAGGCAGAGCCAGGCGGATCTCTGTGAGTTAGAGGCCAGCCTGGTCTCCAAAGCGAGTTCCAGGAAAGGCGCAAAGCTACACAGAGAAACCCTGTCTCGAAAAACCAAAAAAAAAAAAAAAAAAAAAAAAAATAAGAGAAGTTTCTAAAACAAAGCCTGTCAGAATGGTCATTGAATGAGTCAGAATAACAGGGTTATTAAGAGAAAGATAATTTTAACCTTAAAAAAACAACCCACACACAAAAAAAGAAAAAAAATCAAACACCAAAAAAAACAACCCACACACAAAAAAAGAAAAAAATCAAACACCGAGCTATTCTCCACACACTTAGATGAATAAGTGATTTAGTAATCTATTTTGATTCCTCCACCAGCTGCTTCTTTCTATTTCTGGGAGTGAGCTGACAGGAATGTGCCCCTTTACACAGGAAGATCACTTATGGTGCAAATATTGATTAAATGTAATTTATAACATGTTTATGTCTGAGCACCTACTTTTGAGTAATGTATCAGGTTGAATGAAATATAAGCTATCAGATTAGTTGCTGGGGATGGAGGGGACTTGGGAGTGAGGAGAACGTTCTGTAAGTAGACGGTGGTTGCATAACACTGAATGTACTCGATGTTACTTTAATAAAGTCAGTCTAAAATGGTTCACTTTGATCTTAAATGTGTGATTTTTACCAGATCAGAAAGAGCCTGGCCTTTTACCTCCTCCCCAGGATACACCATTTACTTTGTTAGTTTACTATCTGGGCAAGTGTGGTAAGGAAAGCCAACTTCTATTTTTAGCAGCATCCTGTTCTAAATATGCACGGAGAACACCACTGTGGTTATTGCACATCTTAGAAGGAATCCTGTGCCCTTCTTGGGGTCCATTTTTGGTATAGCCAACACTGTATAGAACACACGCCATGTGTGTACAACGGGAAGGGAAGGGCCTCATTAGAACCTAGCTCAGAGGATGTGAGGGAGGCTCTGGTGGTTGTGACTACACTCAGCCCAATGACAGCAAGTCACTTGTCTGTTCTAGGAGACAGGTTAGAATGGCCTGAACAGGGAGCCTCCTTCCCCATTAACCTAGAAGATGCCAGGACCTGACTTTAGAGACTCACGATGTTAAGACACCGAACTTCAAAAATATCCTGGGATTAGGAAGGGCAGGCGACTGGAAGTATGAGGGCCTGTTACCTTGCATATAAATAGCAAAAATGAAGGAACTGGGTTCCCATAGAACACACAGAAGCATTGTCCTGGTGTGTGTGAGCTATTGACCCTAATGGGCTAAGAGCTGTGTGGTCCAGAGAACAAACAAGAGCATGAGAAGCCTAGGAAAAGACATCTTCTTGGGAAGAGGGTTTTCTACAGAGCATAGAGCCACCTCCTTCCCTGGTACTCTGTGGGCCCCTTAAGGCACACTGGCTCAGTGCATATCCTGAGTTTGGGTGCTGAAATGGACGTTCTGTGGCCACAATTCCCTGGACTAAGAAAAGGCACAGGCTGAATTATCCTGCTCAAGGCCTGGCACAGCTCAAGTTGGTCAATTTTTCTACCATTGCTGAAACACCTAAGAAAATAAAGGAGAAAAGATTTGTTTTCCCTCACAGTTTGAGAAGTTTCGGTCCACAATCAGCTGACTCCTTTGTTTTAATCCTGAAGTGAGACAATACACTGAGGTGGTGGAACAGGGCTGCTTACCTTATGGCACCTAAAAAGCAGAGAGAGGAAGGGGCCAAGGACAACGTGTAGTCCCCAAGAGCATGTCCCCAAGTACCTACTCTCTTCAGCTAGGTCCCATAGTCTCTACCACCTCCTAATAATGCCATCAAATGATGAACCCATCAATGGATTAGTCAATCCATTGATGAAGTCCAACCCCTCATAATCCAGTCACCTCCCAGAAGTCCACCAGCTGGCAAACAAGCCTTTATCACATGACCTTTCTAAGACATGCAACCAAACCTTAACAAGGATCTGAGCTCAGCTGCTGTGGGATGTTCTGTATGGCAAATGTGTTGCTAATTAGTCAATAAATAAAACACTGATTGGCCATTGGTTAGGCAGGAAGTGTAGGCGGGACAAGGAGGAGAATAAAGCTGGGAAGTGGAAGGCTGAGTCAGAGAGACACTGCCAGCTGCCACGATGACAAACAGCATGTGAAGATGCCGGTAAGCCGCGAGCCATGTGGCAAGGTATAGATTAATGGAGATGGATTAATTTAAGCTGTAAGAACAGTTAGCAAGAAGCCTGCCACGGCCATACAGTTTGTAACCAATATAAGTCTCTGTGTTTACTTGGTCGGGTCTGAGCGTCTGTGGGACTGGCAGGTGAGAGAGTTTGTCCTGACTGTGGGCCAGGCAGGAAAACTCAAGCTACAGATGGCGTCCAACGTGGTGGCAAGAGTTTCCACCTAAAAACTGAGAAAAAAGATTCTAAAACGGAGCTAAAAACAGTTCTTAATTGTCTCTCTCAAATGAGCAGCAGCTGCTGATTTAAGCTACTTGTGGGTTTCTGGTGTGCGTGCTCGACCTGCAGTATGGTGGGAATGAGGCCTCTGCAAGTGGCACATTAAGCTGCATGGTGGATTTAGACTTTTCTAGTACAAAACAAAAAAAAAGAGGTTTCTGGGCTACACGCTGCTTGGATAAAAGCATAGACCCACGATAGCTCCCAGAGCCAGCGTTAAAGTACCACGGCCATGTTGGGAAGCTGAGGTGGGTGGAGCCAGCAGCCACAGCTGCTGCAGTTTAAGGCAATAGATTCACAATAAGACAGATTCAGATGTAATAGTTTGCAATGTGTGTAAAAGATACGTAGGCTTGAAAGAGACAAAAAAGGTGATATATACAGTTATATAAAGAAATACATAGTTTTAAAAAATAAAGTCTTTAAAGAGACAGTAAAGGTAGTATAAAAAATAAGCCACGTAAAAATGGATATTACACAGAAAATCTGCATTGTGTTGTCTTTGGGACTTTTAACTGCAGAAAAACATTTGATTGTAAAAGCTGTTGAGTTATGCCAAAATGTATATATATATATTTTTTAAAGATTTATTTAATTATTATGTACACAATTCTGCCTGCATGTAAGTCTGCACACCAGAAGAGGGCACCAGATTTCATCATAGATGGTTGTGAGCCACCATGTGGGTGCTGGGAATTGAACTCAGGACCTTTGGAAGAGCAGCCAGTGCTCTTAACCTCTGAGCCATCTCTCCAGCCCTCAAAATGTATATTTTAAAGGTACCTTGACTTCAAAATTTGAATATAAGGATATGTTACTTTGGAAAGGAGGCTCTGCTTTTGTTCCCACAGAAAGCCAGAGGCTATGGATTTGTTCAAGATTAAGATACATCAGGTTTGACCAGCCAAGACCCCCTGAAGGTCTCCGATGACACCATGGCCCAAATGATCCAACATCCAGAATGGTTTGAAGGCAACTGGCTCAGACAATACACCCTCATGGACTATTCCATAATCCTAAAATTTTCTTTATGTCCCCATAAGATACAGCGCCCCCCTCCAGCAGGAAGTAGTAAGAGAAGCTACGCCCAAATTCCCAAATTATATGTAATTTTGCTTTGTTAAGGTTAAAACCTTCCTTTTTGAAAAAAAAAAAAAAGGGGGGGGAAGTGCTGTGGGATGTTCTGTATGGCAAATGTGTTGCTAATTAGTCAATAAATAAAACACTGATTGGCCATTGGCTAGGCAGGAAGTGTAGGCGGGACAAGGAGGAGAATAAAGCTGGGAAGTGGAAGGCTGAGTCAGAGAGACACTGCCAGCTGCCACGATGACAAACAGCATGTGAAGATGCCGGTAAGCCGCGAGCCATGTGGCAAGGTATAGATTAATGGAGATGGATTAATTTAAGCTGTGAGAACAGTTAGCAAGAAGCCTGCCACGGCCATACAGTTTGTAACCAATATAAGTCTCTGTGTTTACTTGGTCGGGTCTGAGCGTCTGTGGGACTGGCAGGTGAGAGAGTTTGTCCTGACTGTGGGCCAGGCAGGAAAACTTAAGCTACACTCAGCCTTGACCTCCATCTCTGCCAGCTAGGAATCAGCTTATAGAGCTAAGGTGACTAACTGCTCATGAGGATCTCAATGGCCTCAGACTCTATGTCTAGTTCTCTCCCAGGGTACACCACAATCAGGGAAACACCCTCTAGACAAGGCAAAATGATCCTGTGTAATCATGTATGTCCCTGCTAGGCCCCTAGCTCCCATATCCAGTAGCAACTTCATTTCCACTGACTGTTATCTTCTCAGGGATGGGCTTTGAGGGCTTGGCCATGTGGGAGGCCAGACTTAAGCTCTACCCTTACTCCAGTTCATTGTATGTGTCCACAAACATCTGTCCAGTAAGCAGAGCTGACCAGACACTGAAGCCGGGGAGAGTCCCAGCAGCTACTTCAAGCGACACAGCCATCTTCTGGAGGGGAACATATAATGAATATGGATACTAACATGATGGTACACACCTGTTACCACAGTAATTAGGAGGCTTAAGCAGGAGGATCTTGAATTTGAAGTTAGCCTGGTCTGTATAGTGAGACCCTGTCTCAAAACAAAACAAAACCAAAAGCTGAGGATATAGCTCAGTGGTAGAAAGCTTGCCTAACATCAATAAAGCCCTTGGTTCAGTCTCCAGAAATATATATATAAAAGCTACTTTGAAACAAAGTAATACTTGAAAACTTAGTAAAATCACCCACAATCTCACTTCTCACTGACCAACCCCTGTGACATCCTAGGTATTTCTTTGCACTTTCAGTCCATTACCTCTCTACATGGTCTCCCTATCACATAGTAATACTATAGTAGATAGAATTTTAACATTATTAGTATCAAACTGATATAATATATAGTTATAAAATGTACTTTCTTCTTTTGTTTTTTTTGTTTTATTTTATTTTTTTATTTGAGATAGGGTTTCTCTGTGTATCCCTAGCTGTCCTGGAACTCACTCTGTAGATCAGGCTGGCCTCAAACTCACAGAGATCTACCTACTTCTGCCTCCCAAAGGCAGGGATTAAAGGTGTCAGCCACCATCTCTTAGCTTAAAATATATGTTCTTATAGTTTGGGTAATATTCTTCAATTTTTCAAGTCAACGAAAACTTTCTAATCTAATTAACAATATGTGTTTATTTGTATACATATGATTGTGTATTCAGTGCTGCATATATTGTATTTTGTTTTATTTTTCTTTTTTTCTTTTTTTTTTTTTTTTTTTTTTTTTTTTTTCGAGACAGGGTTTCTCTGTGTAGCTTTGCGCCTTTTCCTGGAACTCACTTGGTAGCCCAGGCTGGCCTCGAACTCACAGAGATCCGCCTGGCTCTGCCTCCCGAGTGCTGGGATTAAAGGCGTGTACCACCACCGCCCGGCTTTATTTTCTTTTTTTAAAAGTTTCTTTTTTATGTGAGTGCTTTGTCTAAATGTATGCTTGCCCACCAGCAGAGAGCATCAGATTCCATTATAGAAGTTTGTAAGTCACCATGTAGTTGTTGGGAATTGAACTCAGGACCTCTAGAACAGAATATCCAGTGCTCTTAATTTCTGAACCACCTTTCCAGCTCCTCTATATATAATTTGAATTTCCTCTAACGTAGTGAAGGATAGTAAATGGGTAGTAATGTCAATTATTAGAAATAAAAGGCTACTAGAGATAGATAGTAGGTAAAAATTACTTTCAAGTGAGGTTGGAGAAATAACTCAATGAGCACCGGCTGCTCTTGCAGAGGACCTGGGTCTAGTTCCCAGCACACATGGTGGCTAACAAATGACTATAACTCCAGTTCCAAAGGCCCGATGCCCTCTTCTCATTTCCATGGGCACTGGATGAACACAGTGTATAGACATATGTGCAGGCAAAACACCCATTCACATAAAATAAAAATAAATAAATCTTTTAAAAGTTACTTTCACATTTATCTTTCTTTTCTGCTTTGTAATTTAGAAAATGTTACTGGAGATATTGGATAAAGGCAACTAAAACAGACGACCAGGGCAAAGCCTCTGTGCCACCAGCGAATTTGTAGGGCCAGGGTGGCCCAGTCACTTATGGGACCATGAAAGCCTAACAGGAACGCTCCTGTGGTGAGGATCCTAAGCATGAGGCTTACTTTGAGGGAGGTCCTGGGGGAAAGGAGGTCCCTTGATAAGGTCCTAGCCAACAGAGATGAACATGGGCCAGGGGTCCTAGCTGCAGGAAAAAGAGGGCCTTTGGGGGATCCCAAGTTCTTGGTACTGCCTTCATGAGAAGGGTAACACCAGGTTGAGGATGTAGCTCAGCTGGCAGAGTACATACTTGTCCTAGCATGCACAAAGCTTTGGGTTTGATGCTCAGTCCTGCATAACCAGTCACGGTGGTATATGTCTATGACCCAGCACTCAGGGACTGGATATAGGAGGGTTAGAAGTTCAGGGTTGTCAGGTGTGGTGTCATACACTTTAATCCCAGCACTCAGGAGACAGAAGTAGGGCAGATCTACGAGTTCGAAGCCAACCTGATCTACAGAGTTCCAAGCCAGCCAGGGCTATGTATTAAGACTTTTCTCAAAAAAGTTCACGGTCATCCTTGACTACATAGCAAGCTCTTGGCCTGCCTTGCAAAATCGTCTTTAAAATGGGGGGTATTGCCATCTGTGTTGGATTGAATAGTGTCACTCTAAATTTCATATCTTCCTGGAATCCCAGAATGTAACCTTATTTAGGAATAGAAAATAGGGTCTTTTCATATGGAACCAAGATGGCGCCATAATGAATTAATTTGGGCCCTAAATCCAGTGCCTGATAGGCTTATAAGGATAAGGACATGTAGAGATGTACAACACAGGCAGAGACTAGAGCCAGACTGCTTTATGCCAAAGAACCAAGGATAAATGATACCAAGAAGTGGGGTGGCAAGGAAGGGCCCTTGCCTCAGGTTGTCAGAGGGAGCAAGGGCAGCTAACACCTTGATTCTGGGTGCTGCCTTTCGCTCTATGAAAGAATCATTGCTGCTATTGTAAGGCCTCATTTATGTCAATTGTCACAGCAGCTCAGGAAGCCTTCCTCTGCTAGAAGCACTTGATATGCCCCTCTCCCACTGCACCACTCTTCAACAGCCTGAAGGGCAAGTTTGATGGTATTGGTTTCAGCACCATGCTGAACTGACTCTACCTAAGCCCGACAGATAGTCAGTGACCTCCCAACACACACAGCATTCTGACTGGATGAAACCAATTTCATCTATGGATAGGTATTATTAATCTAAGAGAGAACTGTGTACTCTTCACAGTAGTCAATGCATGTTTTCCTGTTAAGATAATAACCTTTTGTATTAATAATTGATCATCTACATGTCAAGGCCAATTGCTGTTTAATATGGATATTTATGATTCTTCCTCTATAAACCTGCTTTGCTTTTATTTTTAATTAAACCAATCAAACCAATCCTACCACAAGTCACAATATTAATAACACACTGTCAATTCAAATGTCATGTTTGGAGGAGGATAATTAACCATTAACTGCAGGAGGTTGGGATACACAACCCAAACAATATAGCAACAGTTTGAGGCCCATTTTACCTCAGGCCCAAAACCTGAGGAGCATTTGTGAGGGCCTATGTAATTCTTTACCACATTATAGGAGTCTTTCTAAGACATGACCATCAGCATCTAGTACCAGACAGACCCTGCTGAGACCACAGCACCCTGGACTTTGGCCTAGCTGTCAAGTCCTGACACTGACACACAAAGGGAGCATCTCCCTACCTGGGCTCCTGATGGTACAAGTGTATTGCTGTCACTCTCTCAGTTGAGGCTAGGGAACAAAAATCATATGGCAGTTTCCCCATTAGCAAAGGGTCCAAGACTGTGTACCTGGTGGAATTCTATACAACAGTGTTCCTGAATTCTATACAATGTGTTAAGAGTTTAAAAATCAGTGGGCTGGAGAGATGGCTCTGTGGTTAAGAGCACTGGCTGCTCTTGCAGACAACCTGGGTTCAATCCCCATATGGCAACTCACAACCATCTGTAATTCCAGATTCAGGGGACTCAACGCCCCCTTCTGGCCTCAGCAAGCACTGTATGCATGTGGTGTACAGACATAGACATACATTTGATGTCAAACACCCTTACCCACTGCACTGAGCCATCTAGCCAGCCCCAAAGTCCAAATTCTTATTTCATAGATGTAAAATGTTTAAAATGACACAAGAGTCATACCATTTCAGCCACGTTCAAACAGTGGTTCTTTGTGTAGGTTGTTCCAGCATATAGGAGGAAAAGCCAGATTCACAGAAAGTGGTTCATTTAGAAGAAAGTGACACTAACGACACACGCAACTTGCTGGGTTGGTGTATTCTCACAGAAAAATCCTCTCAAGTTCAGTTGCTCTTCGAAGACAGTGTAATTATGTTTCATTTTAGAAGGTATACAATAATAGTTTCCTGCTTTAGTGTCAATTTTCAATGAAGTTTTAATTGTGGGGTAAAAAAGGAATTTAAGATCTACGCCAGCCATGGTGGCACACGCCTTTAATCCCAGCACTCAGGAGGCAGAGGCAGGCAGATCTGAGTTCAAGGCCAGCATGTCTTTATAGTTCTCACCGGAAATACGTAGTGAAACTCTGTCTCAAAACTAAAAGAACAGGAACAACTAACCCTGTGAAGAGTTTAGTATCACAGAATGCCAAGTCCACTTAAGAAAAAAGCAAAGTGTATAGCCAAATTCATTCATAAAAGAAAAATAAGGGGTTGGGGATTTAGCTCAGTGGTAGAGCGCTTGCCTAGCAAGCACAAGGCCCTGGGTTTGGTCCTCAGCTCCAGAAAAAAAAAAAAGAAAAGAAAAGAAAAGAAAAATAATGCTGTGGGCTGGTGAGATGAATGAGATGAAAGGTTCAGTGAGAAAGGGTACTTGTCATCAAGTCTGACGACCTGAATTCCATCCCTGGAATGCACATGGTAGACGGGAGAGAATCAATTCCCATAATTTGTCTGTGGTCCCAAACCATATGCCATGGCATACATTTAATTAAATACATAGCATACATAATAAATAAATAAAATATTAAAAGAAGAAATAAAAGTGGAAAAATAAAACTAAAACCATCGGAATTACCCAAAGATCAAGCACAAGTTCCATACTTATGGACCTCTGTACACGACAACAAAACTTAAAGAAGAGTGCTAGGTGGGCTGGAGAGAGTAGTTGTCATTCTCCCAGGGGCCCCAGATTCGGTTCCCAGAACCCACACGGTGGCTAACGACTCACAATAAACCCAGTTCCAGGGGATCCATTGCTCTCTTGTGATCTCTGTGGGCACTGCATGGATGTGGTACACAGACATACCTGCAGGCAAAACACCCATATATGTTTTGTTTTTTAAGAAGAGAGAAACCCTGTGTTCACTTCACAGTGGTCAACAGTATACCAGGTACTAGAGACATAGCTGCTTACAAACCAAGGAGCAATGGCTTCACTACAACAACCCACAGTCCACCAGGATGGACAATGGACAATGCCCAGTGTAGGCTAGGTGGAGACAGATGAGGACTGTTTCCTGGATATTCCGTGCTGATGCCTCATCCACACCACTTGTGGGTGGAAAGCCACCTCCAAGTAATAAAGGGCTGATGGTGAAGCCCAAAACTTACCAAATTCTAAAAAGCCTTAAAGAGGGTGAGACTAACTGGACTGAGCCAATTTTTGTTGGTTTGTTTGTTTTGAGACAGGGTTTCTCTGGGTAACAGTCCTGGTTGTCCTGAAACTTGCTCTGTAGACCAGGCTGGCCTTGAACTCACAGAGATCTGCCTGCCTCTGCCTCCCGAGTGCTGAGATTAAAGGCATGTGCCACCACCACCCACCTTGGACTGAACCAACTTTGAGACAACATAAAATGTGAAGAAATTCCTAGGAGTTGTGCTTTTAAGTCATAAACATTAAAAAAATGAGACTTTTTTTAATTTTTAAAAATGAGATTAAAAAAAAAAAAACCTCAGGCTAGCTTTGAGCTTCATATAGCCGACAATGACCTGGAACTTCTGAACCACCTCTACCACCTGAGTGATAGGATGACAGGTGTGTAAATCCAGAACTTTGTGCAGGTTAGGCAGGCAAGCACTCTGTCTACATACCCAGTCTACATCCCAAGCCCCAGACAAACACTTCTGAAAATTATTTTGAGGCTGGAGTTCAGCAGGTAAAGGAATTTGCTGCAAAACCTGAAGTCCATCCCAGGATTCACGTAGTGGAAGGAGAGAACTGCCTCCTGCAAGTTGTCCTCTACACGTGAGCTGTAGTACACACACACACACACACACACACACACACACACACACACACACACACACAGAGTTAATAAAATGTATACATTTTAAAATACATAAATTTTATTTATGACTCTGTAGGACCTCCATCTCATAGGTTTTTAAGTGTAAGCCCATGGGACACTGCAGAGTTTTTCAGTGTTTTATTTGTACATAATCATTCTCTGACAGCAAATTCAGCTAGATACATCTGAGAATAAAGTTTGAAATATAGTTTTAAAAAATCTTATACTGATTTGCACCCACGGCCTGCAAGTGGGCCTGATATGGCCCATTGCTCTAGATGCCCAAAGTTGCAGTCCTCACACTAAAGGCAGAGGGATTGCAAGTTCAAGACTCATCAGGACTACAGAGTGAATTCATGGCTAGGCTCAACAACCTACTAAGAACCCATCTCAAAAATAGAAAGTAACAAAAGGGGTTGGAGAGATGGCTCAGAGGTTAAGAGCACTGGCTGTTCTTCCAAAGGTCCTGAGTTCAATTCCCAGCAACCACATGGTGGCTCACAACCATCCGTAATGAGATCTGGTGCCCTCTTCTGGCCTGCAGGCAGAACACTGTATACATGATAAATAAATTTAAAAAAAAAAAGAAAGTAACAAAAGGAGGCATGGCTTGGTGGCACATACCTTTAATATTTTAAATACTTTTATACTAAAGAGGCAGAGGCAGTCAGATCTCTGTGGGTTCCAGGCCAGCTAGAGCTATATAGTAAAACCTCATATCAAAAAACAAACAAGACAAAAAAAAAAAACCAACAGCAACAACAAAAACAAACAAACAAATGAAAAGACAGGGCTATGTTTGAGCATTGCCTCGAACCTAGAAGACCCTAGGTTCAATACCAGTACCACACACAAAGATGCAAATGCTGCTTTATTATTTTCAAGCACACAGAAGCATTTCTGAACGTTAAAAAATTTTCACTTAAAAAAATTGACTGTATGCTCATAAGTGGTACCACGGTCTGTAACGCAGTGGGAAATCAAACCCTCTTTAGAGAGCTTC
Organism: Peromyscus californicus insignis; assembly: GCF_007827085.1. Classification (NCBI taxonomy): domain Eukaryota; kingdom Metazoa; phylum Chordata; class Mammalia; order Rodentia; family Cricetidae; genus Peromyscus; species Peromyscus californicus. The sequence continues at coordinate 703,623 of NW_026294551.1, read as the reverse complement.
CCCAGAGGGCATGGGTTCAGGTTAGAACTCTTGAGTTCACACTGGGAAGCAATGACTTTATACATCATGTTTTAAGTCTTAAAGAGGTTGCCATGGGAAACCTGCGGGGTAGCTATGTAAATGAGCAAATGTACGGTTGCCTGCAGAACAGAAAGAGGAGGACACAACAGCTCTGGGAGGAACATTTGTCAGGACCAAAAAAAAGAGAAAAGAGTACAGCCGGGTCACCGAATAAAGAAGTCTTAGTGCTCCTTGTATGGGAGGAGCACTAAAAACAGGGACTTCCCTGAGCATTATTTCTTAGAGATAGACTCTGAGGGTAGTGGGGATCTAGGCAGCCCCCTGAGCCAGCCTACCTGTCCACATCCTGGCTCCTCCACACACTAAACAATCGTAAAGGCGTTATTCACCCTCTCAGGGCCTGATAATATAACTTGTCCCACTAAATGATACTTGCACACTCTCAATACATGGGAATTATTATTATTACCTGTTGGTGAAAATGAAATTTAAAAAAATAGGAGATTTTCCTGAGAAAAAGGAGCTGGAAGGGCTGGAGAGATGGTTCAGTGGTTAATAGCACTGGCTGCTCTTCCAGAGGACTGGGTTCAATTCCTAGCACCCACATGGAAGCTAACAACTGTCTGTAATTTAGCTCCAAGTGATTTGACATCCTCACACAGATATACATGCAGGCAAACACCAATGTGCATAAAATAAAAATAAATAAATCATAAAAAAAGGAGCTGGAGACATAGTCAAAAAGGGAAGTAGTCAGAAAACATGGCATGCCTATTCTGCTGGAAACATTTGGGAGCAGCAGATGTAGTATTTGGGGTCTGTTTAATCCACTTCCCTTCCTTATCATTAATGAAATTCACAAAATTCAGGAAAGTCCTTAGTCAGGGAAAGGAAGGTCAAGAGCTGGTGTGGGACGTACTGGCCACTGAGGCAAAGGGGATGACCTGTGGTGGGGTGTGCAGGGGAAGAAAGGTGGCGTGGCTACCAACCCTCTTCTTTCCATGCCTGCTTAGAAAACAAATAAACAGAACATTCCAAAAGGGTTGAGCTGGAGACCTGCTTGCTGGACAAGAGTGAGAACCCTGGGAGAGACCAGTGCAGGAGAAGAATCAGCACAGTCACCACAGAAATAGAAGACAGCTCCCCTAGGAAACTGGCCCCATAGTAAGGGTCCTCATAAGCTGCAGGACCCAGAACCCAAGACCCTTTGCCTTCCAGCTGCAGGACACAGGACAGTAAATGACCAAGATGGCACCTGGGAAGGTTGACCTACACATGGCGAGGCTAAGGAGAACACACCTCCTTCAACAAGACAGGACGAGCTTGCATGAATGATGCATGCTCAGAGGGGACAAATCAACTGCCATGGTTAGGATGCATGTCCCCAGCGGCGTACGTGCTTAATTCACTTTTGGGAAAGGTAGAACCTTTGAGGAGTCACAGTGGAACCTCAGCTGCCTCTTTGCTTTCCTCTCCCCGTGAGGTACTTACTGCCTTCCACCAGGCCCAAAGCATCAGGGCCAGCTGATCATGGATTAAATTTCCAAAACTATGCGCCAAACAAACCTTTTTTTCTTTATAAAGTGAATACCTCAGATATTCGTTACAGAAACAGGAAACTGGCTATCATACAGACCAACTGCTCAGACCCAGAGAGTATCCCAAGCACTGTTGTCAAAGATGTAGCACAGAGAAAGGAAGACATTTCTCTGAGTAGTTAACTGTCAAAAAATTTTAAATTGTATATTGATTCCTATGTTCATTATTTTTGGATTTGTTTGTTTGTTGGTCGGATTAACACAAGCTAGAGTCATTGAGAAGAGAGAACCTCAATTGAAAGAATCACTGGCCTGTAGGCAAGCCCATGGGGCATTTTCTTGATTGATGATTGATGTGGAAGGGTCCAGCCCACTGTGCCATCCTGTTGCAGGTGGCCCTCTGTATATATAGAAAGCAAACGGAGCAAGCCAGCAGCATTCCTCCATGGTGGCTGCCTTAGTTCTGGCTTTGAGTTCCTGCCCTGACTTCCCTTCATGATGGACTGTAAGCTGTAAGATGAAGTAAAACCTTTCCCAAATTGCTTTTGGTCATGATGCTTATCACAGCAATAGGAAAAAAAAATAAACACAAGACAATTACTCATACCACATTCCAACTGGAAGGCAGCCATCAGCATCCAAGGTAGACCAACAGGGCTTTTAGAGGGGAACCTTTTCACTACCAATAGGAAAAGACTTACTACACAAAACTCAGCTCCTACCATGAGATATTGGTAATTTTGGTTGTGTTAAGATTAGAGTCTTCTGTTTGTTCAAAATCACTACTAAAGGACTGACAAAATGATGCACAGAGAGTCACTATGCACAGTGCAAGTAAGTACCTGACACAAAACTCATAGACAATGTATTTTTAGACACTCCTACCAATCACTAAAAATAATCAAACTACATGAAAAGAGACAAAGATTTGCATATTTTATAAAAGAAGAAATAAAAAATAAAAACGTGTTTAATCCCATTAGCCATCGGAGAAAATAAAAATCCTAAGCATATGCTTAAAATTTTTTTTGTGTGTGTTTTTTGAGGCCAGATGTCATGTAGCCCAGGCTGGCCTTGAACTTGCTATATATCCAAGGATGATCTTGAACTCCTAATTTTCCTGCTTTAACCTGACCTCTCAAATACTAAGATTACCACTATATGCCACTACATCTAGTTTTTTGTTTTTTTTTGAATGTGGTGTTGAGGAGCAAATCTAGGCCTTCATGCATGTGAGAAAAGTACTCTGCCAAATGAGCTACATTCCCAGCCCTTATATTAAAATAAACAATAAGAGGGTCTGGAGAGATGGCTCAACAGTTAAGAGCACGTAATGCTCTTTCGAAGAACCTAGGTTTGGTTCCTAGCACCCACATGTAGCTCACAACCTCCCATAATTCTAGTCCCAGGGGATCCAACATCTCCTTCTGATATTCATTGGCACCAGGCATGTATGTTGTGTACCTATATGTATGAAGGCAAAATACTCATAAAAATAAAAAAAACTAAAATAAAATAAACAAAAGAGAATAGCTAAAATGTAAAAGGAAAGTAATAAGTGTTGGTGAGATTATGAGCCACTACAGCTCTTGTAATTTACTGTTTGAAATGTAAATTAGAAAGCATTTAGGAGTATGTACCGAAGTTAAATTTATGTGTAAGTATTCACATCTGTTAGTGTGTGTGTGTGTGTGTGTGTGTGTGTGTGTGTGTGTGTGTGTGTGTGTGTGTGTTTATGGGAACTGAGCCCATGGCGACACATATGATAAGCACATGCTGTATGACTAAGCTACACACTCAGCCTCATACACGTGTCTCAAACTCAGCATTGCTAGCAGAAATGAAAAAGACATGTACTACATACACATGTGCACAGCAAAGAAAACCATTATAATCAGTAACCGGAAACCACACAAATTCCCATAACCAGCAGGATCAGCCAGCCATAGTGTGGATTTATAAGCAAGAACCTCACATGCATAAAAGAGCGAGAGAAGCACTCACAGAGGAGCAGATACTGTGTGGTTCTCTTTTCCACAGTGTAAATTCAGGCAAGAGTGATCTATCCTGTCAAATCCAGGACTGTGGTTATGCTGAGGGGCATGCTGTGACTGGCAGAGGGAATTATGGGCTTCAGGAGACTGGCAGTATCGTGTCTTAATCTGGGTGCTAGTGACTTGGCATGTTAGGTTTGTGGAAGTTCACTGAGCTATGTAATGATAGAATGTGTACCATTCTATATGTATATTTCACTTCAAAAGTTAAGAGTAATGAAAACATGACAAAGGACCCAAGGGACAAAAGGAAGTCCATTCTGACTGCTTCAACAACACAGCAAGCTACCAAAAACTTCAAGTTGGTAAACTATGAATTCAAATAGATGTTTTGCAACATTTTTTTCTTTTTAAGATTCATTTTTTACTTTCTGTGTATGAATGATTTGCCTGCATGCATGTGTGTGCAACATGTGCATGCCTGGTGCCTGCAGAGGCCAGAAGAAGGCATCAGATCCACGGGAACTAAAGTTGCAGGCAGTTGTGAGTTCCAGCACCAAGTGGGTGCTGGAAATGGAACTCAGGTCCTTTGAAAGAGCAGTGAGTGCTGTTAACTGAGCTATCTCTACAGCCCATTAAAGAGATTTTTTTTTTTTGGAGTTGAGGATCAAACCCAGGGCTTTGTGCTTGCTATGCAAGCGCTCTACCACTGAGCTATATCCCCAACAAGATTTTTAATGAAATGTAAAAACTGTTTGAATTGAAAAAAAGGAAAATAGCAAAAATAAAGAAAAATTTGAAATGACATCATTCCTGAACAAGTTACTAAAGTCAAAACACTCAATAAAGAAAGACAAGATAGTCCCAGAAATCCAGATGAAAGAGACAAAAAAAAAAAACCCCAAAACTCTAGAGCAAGTGTAAAGAGATGAATACATTAATACATTTGGAAAATGCACACAGGTGTCCAGCATAAAAGTGCAGGGCAGAACAACAGACCTCTCATCAATGAGCCTGTTCAAGCCCCACACGTGAATATGTCAGGGCACATGCAAAGAGCAGTTAAGGTGTGAACAGAATTAAAGTTGGTAATAGAAAGTATTAAGATAGAGATATTGTCCCAGATAGTCTAGGTGGACGAAAAGGTTATCACCATGTACTTTGAAGTGAAAAAATGAGGCAGGATAATTCAAGTCAGCACCAAGGGAAATGAGAAAGACTCAGCAGGCTACCGAGAAAGGGGCTCAGAGCCCTGGGGCACAGGAAGGTTCTAGAAGTTATGAAAGAAGATTCTCTCCTAGAGCTCCATGTAGAACAATGTCCTACTTACGCCTTACCTTTAGCTCAGCCAAACTGTGTAGATTACAGGCCCCAGAAACTGTGAGAGAATAAACTTCTCTTGTTTTAAGCCAGCTTGTAGTCATTTTTTATAAGAAGCAACATACAAGAAACTAATACAAAACCAATAAAAGATATTTTATGGACATAAAGCAAATTCCTCTGAAATTAAGAAAATATTTTTTTTTGTCTAGGAACTCAGAATATACAATATATCAAAACTTCTGAGTCATGGCTTGGTTAAGCAAGGAACTGTAAGGCAAAGAAAACAGTCTTCATGAATTCCTGAAGAAAAGGCAAATTATCCATCTAGGAAATCAATTGGCTTGAGGCTTTCACCATGACAACATCAAATACTAGAAAGACAGTGAACAAGTTAGCAGGTGTTGAAGGAAAAAGCAGTATCGTCTAAGAACACTGTGTACAGCCAAGGCATCGTCCAAAGACAGACAATGGTGTTCTCAGTGCAGCAGCTCAAGAAAACTTAGTCCCAGATAACTGGTAACAAAAAGCAGCTAGCTAAGAGGTTAAGCAGCACCATAAAGAACTGGGGAGCAGCTATGCTTAAAAGAGTTAGCCAGGGCAGAATCCATGTAAATACTGCACGAACACCAAGCACTCTTTGACATTATAGCTACAATACAGAATCGAGTGTTATGAACCTCTGCAGTATGAGAATTGCAAAGGGGGCTAGAAAACCAGAACATAGGTGGGGAGAGTGGAGTGTGATGCTGCAAACATTCCCCTTCCACTGCCAAAGCACAAGACTCTCACAGTGAAATGTCGTCCTTATGACAAAATAATGACTCTAGCTTCTTAATGTTTGTTTCTCCCTCACTTGTTTACTTTTTTCTCCCCTTCCCTCTTTTTCTCTCTCCCATTCTGTTTTTTTTTTTACAAACCCCCCCCCCAGACAGGGTCTCATATTTTAGCCCATGCTGGCCTCAAATTCGTGGCAGTTGCCCCCACCCCCACCCCCGTTTCTTGAACGCTGGGATTACAGGTGTGAGCCACCATCCTGGCTGTTCTTCCAAATCTTTTCTTAGCCCTAGAAGAAATATGTAGTAAATCAAAAGTTCACAAAGGCTACAACTATGGCATCAGTTCTCTGCAATTTCTCCGACCATGTTGACAATAAAATACAAAGGAAAGCAACAGCAGCTAGTGGGCCTTGCTCACGCCAACCAGGCTGCTCATATGTTATCAACATCTTTCTCACTGCCCACGTCAGTCATCTACTGTAGGACTCACATCCCTTTGGGGCTTGTTAAATGTTTTACTCTTTTCTGCTGCCGAGGCCAGTGCTTCACTGAGCACCCAGACCTGAAGACAGGACTGTGGACACATCCTGCTCTTGGGGTAGTGCTGTCCAACAGAACTTTGCCCCAAAGGTCTAAATCTGTGCTGTCCAGACTGGCAGTTACTGGCCCTGGATCACACAGTTTTAGAGCCCTGCTAACCCATGTGGCATTGCCGGGGAAGCAGCCTGCAAGCCCAGAGACAGACGGTGGCAGGCCTCGGGACAGGGTCTGTACTGGAAAGGTGAGTTGAAGTCCCCACAACGATACGAAAAGGCAGTCGCATTAGTCTTTGCACAGCCGCAGTATGAGAGAGGGGTCTTGTATGTCCTGCCCAGGTTTCTGCCCCGATGTTTCCTTCCTCTGGGGTGCAGGGTCTCAAACCTCAAGCTTCTACTAGGACACACTGCTCATTGCCCTCAAGCCTGCTTTCTGGTCTCATCTGCACCCAGGCTCCTGAACCTCTTAGTTGGACACCTTTCTACACCCTAACCAACTCTACAGGGTCACTGAGGCTCCTCCTCCTAGAAGTCCTGTCCACTAGGACAGGGAGCCCCAGTGCAAGGTGCTTGGAACCCGAGGCTCAAGCCTAGTCTTGCTACTCTATGCTTGCAGTCCCACGCACCAAAAGGTCACGGACCGGGAGCCTGTGGTCTCTCCAGTTCCCTAGTCTGCTGCCCCTCTGCCCACGCCTCCCGCAATCCCACTCACTTCTCCCAAACACACCGCTCGCACCTGCGGTCTCCCTCGACGCCCACCCTGAGCCGCTTTGCGGACTCTGCCCACAGCGCGTAGTCTACCCCAGCATGCGGGACCTAGCCCTACCCAGCCGCTCCATGGGTGAGACCCACTCTGGAGCAGCCGCTCGCACCGAGACCCCAGCGCTGCGCCTCCGGGTGCTGCGGCCGCGCTCCCGCCGCCGCGCTCACCCGCCGGGTGGCCATAAGGAGACTCGGCTGCTCCGTCCTGCAAGCTGGCCAGGATCTCGCCCTTGCCCACGTCGCTGTCGCCCACCAGCAGGAACTTAAGTAGAAAATCGTAGGCCCGCACAGGGCTGCCCAGGGCGCTCATCATGCCGCCCCGGCCACCCCTCCCATGCCGGCCCCAAGCTGAGCACAGGCGGCGGCTGGTCCCTGAGTGCCGGCGGGCAACGCAAACGCTTCTCCGGCCAGGGGCGCTTGACAGTCGCAGCGCCCGCCTACCCTACCTCGTCATTGGTGAGCCTCAGTTGCTGAGGTGGATTCGCACGCTCATTGGCTAGTAAGTTCGTCCATCTAGTTCTTAACGCCTCCGCACCTCGCCCACCGCCTCTCTTGGGAGGACTTGTTGCCTCAGCCAATGGAGATCCGGAGGCGGTAATGGGCCGTGCCAGAAGCAACAGGAGGCGGGAGGTCTGCTTCCACAACCAATGGAAGAGAGGCATGGAGAGGAGGGGCGTGGCCAATGTTACTCCTCCCCGTGAGCTAGTGCACAACAGGAGCCGGCTCCAGATTGGTGTGGGAAGCGCCTGGTAACAAGGATTTACCCCGCAGCTCCACAGAGCCTCGAATGCTAGGGTAAGAGCTTAGGTACATGTGCACGTGTCCATGTGGGCATCAGATGGAACTAAAAGTTACAGGCAGTTGTGAGTTCCAGCACCAAGTGGACACGTGGACACTTGCACCTCTAAAGGTGTCTACGCATGGGTGCCTCCAGGTCTCCATGGGTTTCTGTCCGTGCATGTCAGTGTGTCTACTCGTGTGTGCATCATGTGCCTGTGAGGTTGCTGGCAGAGAGCTCCTGGTGGAGACCTGCCTGTCTTTGACTTTCTCTTACCCCCTAGGGAGCAGTAGACCTTTGGACAAAGCCTGCTCTCTGCCCTAGAGCTTCTTACCAGTAGGTACTAAGTTACTTAGAGTAGTTGTAGTTTAGCATTTCTGGTACATCTTCATACAACCTGAAGCAGAAGTGCCTCTTTTTTTTTTTTTTTTTTTTTGGTTTTTCGAGACAGGGTTTCTCTGTGTAGCTTTGCGCCTTTTCCTGGAACTCACTTGGTAGCCCAGACTGGCCTCGAACTCACAGAGATCCGCCTGGCTCTGCCTCCCGAGTGCTGGGATTAAAGGCGTGCGCCACCACCGCCCGGCTGCAGAAGTGCCTCTTACACTCCGCCCTCTGCTTTATTAAGGAGCATATTGTACTGGTGTTTCCATTCAGTTCCCAGGAGCAGGTGGAAAAGAAAAGCGATGGAAGAAAATTATGAAAACGTTTGTGGACACTGTTCTAAGAGGAATGCAGGACCATTAATTATCCTTTCAAAAAGAATTGATCATAATAAGCCCTAGTTACAAAATATGGTTGCCAGTTTAGAATGGGTAATTGAGACAGGGTTTTTTGAGACAGGGTTTCCCTGTGAAGCCTTGGCTGTCCTATAACTTGCTCTGTAGACCAGGTTGGCCTCAAGATCTGCCTGCCTCTGCCTCCTGAGTTCTGGTATTTAAGGCATGCGCTGCCACCACCACCCAGGGCTAGGATGAGTGATCTTGATGAGCCATTTCTGACTCAGAACAAGACTATCTTTGACTCAAGGCCACACTGTTGCTAAATAAACCCTAGCTGCAATTATTTCAAAGCATCATGACATTGCAACATTGTCTGACTATGCACACAGAAAAACCTTCCTAAAGAGCCCGTTCAAGCGCCTGTGCCCAGACAATACGGTTTTCCCCACGGTTTTGTCAGCTGAAGTTGTATCACAGTGTATCAAATAAATTCTACTTTGCCCTCTTCTGTCACAACTCATATCTCACCAGCCTGCCAGTGTCATTCCCGTGAGATGACAGATTTGAGTTCAGATTTTTAGCCAGTGTGATTGATAGCTTGCTTGTAATTCTGTGATTGCTAATCTTGTCAACTTGGTAGGATCCGAAGTCACCTAAGTGAAGGGATGCTAGCCCACTTGAGCATGTGGCAGGCCTTGCCCTTCTACCCCATTCCCTCTGCCTTGCTAAAAACCATTAGATCACGTTCCTAAAGCTATCCCTCAAGGTCTATTCCCTTATTTGACTACTTCCTCCTCCTGAGGCTGACTACCAAAGTTTTTTGGTTCACCAAATTATATGCCCAATTTACCTTTATAAACTGCCATTTACCTATGGACCACGTCTGTCTCCTCTCTATCCAGAGGCAGTCCTTTGTTCCTCCAGGAAAAATACCTCTTCCCCCTTTCCTTTGTCCCCTTCCTCTTCTCCCTTGTTCCCTACCTGCTTTATCACCGCATCCTAGCCCATTCTAACACAGACCTCCTCCCATTCCTCCTCTTAAAAATTAAACCTGCAAGGTCATTTGCTGCTGTTTTCTGCCTGAGTCAGAAAGGAACCACTTTTCTTTCCCACTTAATAAAGGATCTCTCTGTGAAAACAGGTGTTTGGGTATGGTTTGTGCCTAATCTGGGATCCGGGAGGAAGCCCGGGCTGTGTGGGGGTCTCTTTCACTAAGAAGCTACTTCTTGGCATGTCTGTGAGTGTGTTTTCAGAGAGGATTGAAGGGGGAAACACAAAGATTGAGTAGTTGGCATCTTACATAAGGAGATACAGGGAAAAAGCAATGTCACTTGACAGCCTTCATCCCGAGTGGATGTATGTGTTGTTGCCATTGCCATCCTCCACCGCCATCACACTCCAGCTTCAAACGTGAACTGAATACTGGTGGCTCTCTAGGAATCTTCCATTAGGCTGGGACTGCTGAGGCATCTTGCTTCCTGGACTGATTAGCTTCTAGGTTCTCAGTCTCTCCATCACGAAGACTCTATTGTGTAAGTCAATCTAATAAGTCACTTTTTGTTACACACACACACACACACACACACACACACACACACACACACACACACTTTATTGGCTTTGTTTCTTTAGAGAATCCTGCCTAATACAAATCCCAGCACTAAAAAAGGCTGAGGCAAGAGGACTGTGCATTTGAGGCTAGCCTGGGCTACATAGTGCTTTTGAGGCCAACCAGGACTATACAATGTGACCTTGTGTCAACAAAACAAAACCAACCCCTACACTCAAAAGCTTTACCTTTGCCAATTGCATTCATTCAGATTTTATTTTTTATTATTATTTCTAAATTTATGTATATGTATGTGGTGATATATTGTGTATCCCAATAAAGCTTACCTGGGGATCAGAGGACGGAGCCAGCCGCTAAATTAGACATAGAGATCAGGCAGTGGTGGCACACAACTTTAATTCTGTCACTCAAGAGGCAGAGATCTGTCTGGATCTCTGTGAGTTCAAGGCCACACTGGGCTACATGAGAGAAACAGAACCAGGCAGTGGTGACACATGACTAATCCCAGGAAGTAATATGGTAGGACACAGAAAGGTATATAAGTCATGAGGAAACAGGAACGTGCTCTCTTTAGACTGAGGATTTTGTAGAGGTAAGAACTTGTGGCTGGCTGTTCTGCTTCTCTGATCTTTCAGCTTTCACCCCAATATCTGGCTCTGGGTTTTTTATCGTAAGACCTTCTAAGATTCATGTTACATATGTATGTCTGTATGAGTGTACCCTGTCATGTATGCAGGTGCTCACAGAAATCTGAAGGTGTCAGATCTACTAGAGATGGAGTTACAGATGGTTGAGAGCCACCTGATGTGGGTGCTAGGAACTAAACTTGGTTCCTCTGGAAGAGCAGCAAGCACTCTTAACTGATGAACCATGTCTACAGTCCCCAATTAGGATTTCAAAGTATTCACTCTGGATTGCCAGTTTATTTTACAAAACTTACTAGTTACTGACTCATCGGTTGATTGAGGTGCTGTCAAAGTCACTATTTAAAAAAAAAGGAAGAGGTGCTTGATATGTATCTTAGTTAGTAAAGTGCTTGCCTGTGGTGGTGGTTTAAATAAGAATTGCCCCGCATAGGCTCATATATTTGAATGCATAGTCACTAGGGAATAGCACTGTTTGGGAAGGATTAGGAGGTGTGGCCTTGTTGGGGTAGGCGTGTCACTGCGTGTGGGCTTGGAGTTTTCACTCTCCCTCTGCCTGTTTTTGGGTCAGGATATAAAGCTCTCAGCTACTTCTCCAGTGCCATGTGTGCCACCATACTTCCTGTCATGATGATGACGGACTAAGCCTCTGAAACTGTAAGCAAGCCCTCAATTAAATGTTTTCTTTAATAAGAGTTGCCTTGGTTATGGTGTCCCTTGACAGCATTAGAACAATGACTAAAACACCTACCAAGCACAAAGACCTGGGTTTGATCCCCAGCACCAAATAAACTGGACATGGTAGTACTTGCCTGTAATCCTAGCACTGGGGAGGTGGAGGTAGGGAGATCAGAAGTTCAGGGTCATCCTTGGCTACATAGCAAGCTCAAAGCCAGCTTGGACTAACTACATGAGATCATGTCTCAAGACGAAAAACAAAACAGAAAGGTGAAAGGATAGAAAATAGAGAGGGGTACAATTTTATCACTTCTCCAACCCCCCATCTCTAACCCTTAGTTCTCTGCTATAGAATATTATTTTAAGATGTGTTACATATGTTTATGCTCTGAAACATTTGTTTAATGATGCAAAGATGTGTTACATTCTTTTATATTACATTTGTTTAACTCTGAAGCTGTGTTACCTTGCCTGCCTAAAACACCTGATGGTCTAATAAAAAGCTGAACAGCCAATGGCAAGGCAGGAAAGAAAAATAGGTGGGGCTGGTGGGCAGAGAGAATAAAGAGGAGGAGAAATCTGGGAGAAGGAGCAAGAGAAGGAAGAGGACGTAAGGAGCCAGCCATCCAGCTACACAACCAGCAATGGAGTAAGAAAGAAAAGTTTACAGAAATAGAAAAAGGTGAAAACCCAAAGGCAAAAGGTAGATGGGATAATATAAAGTTAAGAAAAGCTGGCTAGAAACTAAACCAAGCTAAGGCTGAGCATTAATAATTAAGAATAAGCATGCATGTGTGATTTATTTGGGAGCTGGGTGATGGACCCCATAAAAGAGCAAAAACAACCAACAACAGTTCTCACACTCCATTTTACTGTAGGTACTTTGCCACCTTAAGAAGAAAGGACACTTTCCTGTTCTGAGTTCCTTACCCTGCATAGCTCGCCTCAGATAGGTGCTAGAGAGATGACTCAGTGGTTAACAGCACTGGCTGCATTTCTAGAGGCCTGCATTTTAATACCTAGCACCTAAATGGTGACTCACAACTCTAACTCCAGGTCCAAGGAATCTGATGCCCTCTTCTGGCCTTTGTGGGCATCAGGCACACAAATAGTGCACAGACATACATGTAGACAAAAACACCATTCACATGAAATAAAATAAGAGTCCTCAGCTTACTACCTGGAATTATACCCAATAGCCTCTTCAGCCTTTCCCTGCTGTGGTACAGAGCCAGAACACTTCCTGGAGGGGATGATGAGTGGCATCTGCCTCCTTTTCTCCCCATGGTCCTTATCATGTCATGGCAGTCACTTTGAAGCTGGTCTTTACTCAGCTAAAACATGGTAGCTACCACCTAAAGAGAAAAATCAAAGGTACCTTGAGCTGGGCAGTGGTGGCACATGCCTTTAATCCCAGCACTCAGGAGGCAGAGGCAGGCAGATCTATGTGAGTTTGAGGTCAGCCTGGTCTACGGAGTGAGTTCCAGGATTGGCTCCAAAGCTATACAGAGAAACCCTGTCTCGAAAAAACAAACAAACAAACAAAAGGTACCTTGATATACTGAAGGGCTTCAGGTCACATACGTGTTTGATATTCATGGTTTATATAAAATGACATAGAATTCACATAGATTCTATAAATATCCTTCTATATACTTGAAACAATCTCTAGGTTATTTTCAATATCTAATACAATGTAAATGATAATACTAATCTCAGCTAGATTATTTATAATACCTAATACAATGTAAATATTTGTTCTTACTGTTTAGAGAATAATGATAAGAAAAAGTCCTGTTCATATCCTGTAAAAGCATAATTCATCAATTATTTTTAGGCCATGGTAGATTGAGTCCATAACGCAAAATCTACACATACAGAGGGCCAGCTGAAATGCCAGAAAAGGACTGTCACCACATATAGATGACCATTTTCTGCCCTGAAATTAATATGAAGCCCACCAAATAGCACACCCATCCAACAAGGATGCTTATTTCACAAAGCAAGAGTTCCCACCCAGGAAGCCCAGAGCTTCCTGAAGGATGCCCTCTCCAACTCATAATTTCAATAATTGTATAAAACTTAGGCAAAACATAAAGAGATGGATACACCACTAGCAAATCTGTTCAATCCAGGGCTGGGCTTCCAGCTCTGCCCACCTCTGGTTACTAAAAAATTCCTCCTGTGGTCAAGCTAAAATCTCCCTGAATTTCTGTCCATGTCCTAGTCAGCTCTGAGAAATCAGGCTCTGACTAGCGGGAGTCACACAAGGAGGACAGAGGGAACAACAGAAAAGGGGATTTGCCATTTCTCACGGATGAAATAGAACAAGAAGGTACACGTGATGTTGACACTTTGGAAGTGAGGGGAGGATAGGATGACTAACATGTTTTAAGTTTAAATTACTGTGCTTAAGAGATCTATAAAACAAAAATGCCTCTAACCTGTAAGCCCCACTTGCCCAAGAACAGATAATTTCCTAGAATGCTGGGGAGCTAGCTGTTCTTGCAATTGCCTGGTCCTGTACAATTTTTAATGAAACTGTTGTTCATGTGAGATAACAAACTATGTTTTTGCTTCTGTAGACAAGCTTGTTTGCCCCAGAATGCACAGAGAGAGAATGTGTGCTTGATTGCTCATAGGCAGGAAGTACGTCAGAATGTGTACTTGCCCCTGATTACATGAAGGCAGGAAGTATGTAGCCTTGTGAGTTTTGCTTTTATAAGCTCCTGACTAATATGATTTGGTTCTACACCTTGGGAATCCCAAATCTCAGGTGTAGACCTGGAGCCAGTATCTGAATAAAGCCTCTTCTTTGTTTAAATTTTTGATTGTATTTTGAGACAGGGTTTCCCTGTGTATCCTTGGCTGTCCTGGAACTCTCTCTGTAGACCAGGCTGGCCTCAGACTTGTAGAGATCCGCCTGCCTCTGCCTCCCAAGTGCTGGGATCAAAGGCGTGCGCTGCTGCTGCTGCTGCTGCTGCTGCTACTATCCAGCTTGCTTGTGATTTTCAATATGCATCTTCACCAGAGCTCAGAAATCCTAAATAATTCACTTAATAAAATTCCTGAAGCTGACTTGTTAAGTTGGTTCTCAGCTTCAATATGCCCTTGACAGAAAGTTTTTAGAAGCTAGTTTTCTGAAAGTCAGGGAGAGTTCCTTCTTTACATATTTGATTTACAGCAAGCAGAGCCAGGCACCACCAGTAATTCTAGGTATCAAAAATCAGGGGGTTGCATCATAGATCCAGAAGAATGGGCACCATGGTGTGCCATTTCCAATTTTAATTAACTACTTCAGGCTTCTCCCTGTGTTTTAAAATAATGGCACTGTTTCTCCTGATGCCAAATAACCCTGTTCAGCCTTGTCTATGATAGTGAAAAACGTGGAACGAAGGCTTATCCACTATGTCTAAATGGATCTTTCAAGAAGGATGCCAGAATTGTAATCTACAATGTCTGTGAGTGTGACGTTATTTGGAAACAGGATCTTTGCACACATAATGAACTAAGATGAAGTCATGAGGTGGAGTCTAATTCAGTGTGACCGTGAAAGGTTTCCAGAGGCCTCTGTAGTTCATGGACCACACTGAGATACCCATATTCCCATCCATCCTCTGGGAATGACTGTAGTAGTAAGACTTCAGCATGGGACAAGAAGAACTGGAGCTTTACAAAAGCCTGGAATCCACAAACTCCGTGTCGTGTGACACAGAGAAGTTCTTCATTGCCATATCCACCTCTAGTAGAATTTTTCTGTTGCTGTCCCCAAACACATGTATCATGTAGCCTTAGAGTTTCTTTGGAAGGGAAAAAAGGTGTTATTTCTTGTTGTTTCAGACTGAGTATTAAATATTAATGTGTTTTCTCATTTTAAAATTAATTAATGCAAACAGCAAATTCACAATCAAATTAGCTTAATAACTTTTTTTTTCCATGATAGCCCAGAGCCTTGCATATGCTAGGTAAACATTTTACTACTGAGTCACATACCCAGCCAAACAAGACTCACTTTTTATAAGAATGTCTGGAATGTCTTCTGATGAGTTGAGGGGTACATAAACGGAAGGGCTGGACATAGCCTGCATAGGAGTGCCAGAGTCCTGTTTGCTCTTCTTGCCCTGTCTTCAGACACTAGCTCCCTCTTGGAAGAGAAAGCATGGCTCATGGCTTTGTCCTGTGGGGACAAAATAACTTGATTTGCTCAAGCTCCATCCTCAAATGCCCATTAAAGATTCACTGTACTGGTGGTAATCCATGTGTGCCACTGAGCTAATCAATGGTACTGGTTGTGGTGGAGGTGTGTAGCTCTGGTCATCAACCTGACTTTGCTGTGATTGGGTCCCTACATTCTCTGAGTACATATAAATGAAATCCCCATCTGAAGATATCATTTAGAGCTGGGCTAGCTAGGCCCAGGGTGGGAGTTTCACAGCGGATGGATAGGGCAGGGGCCTTTCCCAGATGCTCACATCTGCTGTTCCCTCAGTAAAGCCCCAGATCATCTCCTTCTGAGTGCCCCCCTCAGGTAGCACTGAAGAGAAGCCCAGGAATCTGTTTCCAAAGGGCCCAGACACTGCTCATACTATGGTGCTAAGACTCCACTTTCAGAACCTGAGCCTCAAGTAAGGAAGGCTCATCTCCCAACATCTGTCCATCTCCTAGATGAGAGAGAGCCTTGCCTCCAAGAATTAGTGGGAAGCATGCACCCTGCTGCTTTGCACCTATCCACTCCCATTTTTGAGTATGTGATTAGATGGCTAAAGAAACTCCATTTTGTGCTAGGCGTCCATCTTGGTACCTAACAGCCATTTGTCTCTGACTCAAGTTCCTGGAAGATAAGTTTCTAGTAACCCTGACTCCTTGACTCCCACCCAGAAATGTACAGCCACGACCATCTGCTTGTTATGATGACTAACTGCTGATTGTGGCTTCTGTAACTTGTTTATGCAGACGTTCAAGGACCATTTCGAGGTCACCTTGACCATCTAATCTTGGCAGAGCAGAACAAGGTTTTTGCCTTTAAAAGTCCTTCCTTCTCTCACCTCTGTTCAGCAAATCTCTGATTTGGGTTAGAGACTGTGGACCTGCTAGCTGCTTTAATAAATTTGGCTAATTATAATCTGAATTGAGTCTGAGGGTCTTTTTCTGGAATTCCATAACAGTGAGAACTGGCTTGGACTCTGGGACACAGCAGAGATTGTGTAGGGACCACTATTGCCCATGGCTGGAGTGAGGTAGAACCTCCACCACATTTCATCTATCCCTTTACTGCCCCTTCTTCCACCCTCATCTGTTCCTTACCCTTATCTGACCCTTATACCTCCATTGCCACTGAAGTTCACCAAACTGTGAGCTCTCCACTCACAGGCTACTACCATAATCCCAGAACCTGGACTTGTTGGCCTGTTTGAAGGTTCAGCCTCACTTTTCTTCATTGATACATATCAAAGACACTAGAAAATGTGTTTCTGGAACACTCTATGTCAGGTTAGTTCCCACACATGCACGGACCAGACCCTGGTTTGCAAAACCTTGGCCCTTCCCATCAGATCCTTGTCCCACAAGGTTGGGAGCCTTAATGCAACACCTGCTGTATCAGCACACAGTACTACATGTATATAACCAGTCTGAGGGTATCTGGTTTTCCTTGGAATAAACTATGACTTGTCATACACTGACTGCATGATCCTGAAAGGTTTGAGGTCTTGCTTTCTACCAGACTCAGCTTTCCAGTTCCTTTGGGTCTTAACTGCTTACATGCAACGTGTGTCTGACTTACCAATGCTGTTTGCATTCCTACTCCCACATACCTCATGAATCCAGGGTCTCAGATGCTTTTCAAGCCAGCTCGTTCATCTTTCTGGGACCCTTAGTGAGCTGAATGAAGCGTGTATTGGCTTCTATTTATGTAAGACTCCAGGAACAGGATTAACTGTAGTTGTGAGCTCTTGGGTAATGGTAAAGAACATGCAGTCAGAAGGGCTCAGCACTGAGAAGTGGGAGCAGCATTGTCCCAGGCTAATCAGAACCCAAACTTTAGAAGTACTGCACAGAACATCCCAAATTTTATAATTAAGCTGCCATTTATTGGACCCCAGACTATGGAATACTTGCAAGAAAAGTTAAAAAGCAGCCCGGCGGTGTTGGCACATGCCTTTAATCCCAGCACTCAGGAGGCAGAGGCAGGCAGATCTCTGAGTTCGAGGCCAGGCTGATCTACAGAGTGAGTTCCACGACAACCTCCAAAGCTATACAGAGAAACCCTGTCTCGAAAAACCAGAAAGAAAGAAAAAGAAAGAAAGAAAGAAAAAGAAAGAAAGAAAGAAAGAAAGAAAGAAAGAAAGAAAGAAAGAAAGAAAGAAAGAAAGAAAGAAAGTGTAGCAGGAATCTTAAAAGTTCTTATTAATAAAATCAAACCTGAGCCAGGTATTGGGGTGAACTAGAAGATCAGAGAACCAGAACAAGCCACAGCTACCTCACCTTGCCGGATCCTCACTGGTCTTGTTTCCTCAGACTGGAGGCCTCTGAGTTCTCATCCAGAATGGGTCTCAGCTGAACTGCTGCTAGAAGCTTGAAAGCTTAACCAGCCAAATGCTTCTAGTTTCTGGTCCTCACGCCTTATATATCTTTCTGCTTTCTTTCTCACTCCCTGGGATTAAAGGCTCACTTTCTGGGATTAAAGGCGTGAGTCACCATGCTTGGCTGTATCCTTGAACACATGGATTTCTGCCTCTGGAATGCTAGGATTAAAGGCGTGTGCTACCACTGCCTATCCTTTATGTTTAATATTGTGGCTGTTCTGTCTCTGACCCCAGATAAATTTATTAGCATGCACAATATTTTGGGGAACACAATACCACAAGAAAGAAAGAAAAGAAAAGTTAAAAAGCAGTGTGTGTGTGTGTATGTGATCCTGGTAATGGAACCCAGAGTCTCAAACATGCTAGGCAAGGCAAGTACTCTGCCACTGAGCTACAATCCTATCCCAATAATAATTAAAAAACAAAAACAAAAACTTCCTTTTTCATGCAATGTTGTAGGAATTCATTCTGCCAATAGCTTTGGGATACAAGCCTTGGGGCATGGCTTCTTGTCTGTATATATGACTGCTTAAGAGGAGAGAGAAGCCGGGCGGTGGTGGCGCACGCCTTTAATCCCAGCACTCGGGAGGCAGAGCCAGGCGGATCTCTGTGAGTTCGAGGCCAGCCTGGACTACCAAGTGAGTTCCAGGAAAGGCGCAAAGCTACACAGAGAAACCCTGTCTCGAAAAACAAAAAAAAACAAAAAACAAAAAACAAAAAAAAAAAAAAGAGGAGAGAGAAAGTGGGTCAAGCTCTCTCTTGGGGTGAGGAGACCAGGTCAGGTGGCGGAAAGCGGCTTGCAGTTGGTCCCCATAGGCCTTGAGGAGAACAAAAGCTGGATCACGTCTACCTTGCTTTGTATTAGTGAGTCTGCTTCCCCATCACACCCCTTAATAAATATATATATTTATTATTTATATAGAGGTATATACATATATATATATATATATATATATATATATATATATATACACACACACACACACACACACACACACACACACATACCTCTGTGGGCTTATGCCTCAATGCAAATGTCTTTTTTCTCTTTAGACATCCCTCTTTCCTTCTCATAGGAACCATCCTATAGGGGATATCAGAACGCGGCTTGAATCATCTGGCTTGAGTGCTGTCGTTATGCATCAGCTATTTTGTTTTATTTGCCATTGAATGTAGCTCTCCAGTCCTGTTGGAGATTATCTGGCAGGGTGGAGGTTAATATCCAAAAGGATTGGGGGAGTTGGATGGTGTCATGGATACTGGACTATGTCTTCTCTCGGGGCTCACACACATCTGCTTGTTATTAGCCATAGTACTTCTATAACATCTATAGTTGCCTTTACTTTCAAGATTAGAGACAGCTGTGGATACCTGGACCTCAGTCTCTCTAGAGATCTGGGAGAAGGTAGAAGACATCTTGAATTTTCCTAGCTGAAGCATAGAAAGGGTCCAACAGGGCCTGAAGACTACTCATCTTATCCTGACCCCGCCACTGCTGCAGTGTGCTGATTCTGTCAATCCTTAGGCTGTAACAATAATATGTGCTACGTCTGTTTTTGTTTGTTTGCATAGCTGGTGATTGACTCTTTGAGTGAAAATTTTGCATTATATTCTGGAAAGACAAGAGAGATTTTTGTCAAACTTTTTGTTGTTGTTGTGTAGCAAGCTTTCTTGTCAGATTATCTTTTGTGGAACCACCAGCTCCCTAAATAATGACACAGAGACTTATTATTAATTATGAAAGTTTGGCCTTTAGCTTAGGCTTTTCTAAACTAGC
This sequence comes from Peromyscus californicus insignis, assembly GCF_007827085.1. NCBI lineage: Eukaryota > Metazoa > Chordata > Mammalia > Rodentia > Cricetidae > Peromyscus > Peromyscus californicus. Next base: position 683,923 of record NW_026294551.1, on the reverse strand, counting down.
TCTTATAACTTAAATTAACCAATTTATATTAATTTACATTCTGTTACATGGTGTTACCTCTTTTCCATCTTGCACCTCCTGTTTCCTCTCTGTGTCTGGCTGTCAACTACGCTTTTTTCCTTCCCAGAGTTCTCTCTCTGCCCAGGAGTCCTGCCTATACCTCCTGTCTAGGTATTGGCCATTCAGTTTTTTAGTACACCAATCACAGCAATACATCTTCACACAGTGTACCAATATCCCACAACGTTGTTGTTCATGTTGATGTTTCCTGAAATGGATAGATTCCATCGGAATGTGGAGTGTCAGATCCCAGACAAATTCCAACAGATTGAGATGCATGGCCCACAGACCCAGAAAGTGCAGTATTTCTTTCTCTTTTTTTTTTAAATTTTTTTTTGAGACAGGGTTTCTCTGTAGTTTTGGTGCCTGTCCTGGATCTCACTTTGTAGACCAGGCTGGCCTCAAACTCACAGAGATCTGCCTGCTTCTGCCTCCTGAGTGCTGGGATTAAAGGCATGCGCCACCACCACCCAGCAAAGTGCAGGATTTCTACTGGTGATGAAAGGTGCTTATGTAACCTTGTCCTGTGTAAGCAACTTGTGATGGAGGAGTGAGTCCTGTTCATAAGAGCTAAAAAGGGTCATGTCCTCAGGAGTTTGTCCCCACATGACTGGAAGAATTTTCCATAGCGACTTCCTGTATTAGTGGCCTTGCTTCTGACACAGTTCCAGAGCTGAGTCCCTAGGGCATGTCTTCTCAGGGACAACCCTAGCCAGTTTTGGCACAGCCATAGTGGGTGTCCCTAAAGCCAGTCCAGGGGAAGGTCGAGACTCCTGCTACCACAAGCTACTGAGAACCCAACCCCAACCCCCATAAAATGCATCACCCTCCCAAAGTCAGATACCAAAGTCAGAATGCCAATGCTTCCCCATCAAGGGGAGGAAACAGCTCCACAGAAGTCAGAGTGGAAAGCAGCGATGCTCCTATGAAACTGTGGTAAATATACAACTTTTGCAAACTTGAGGGTAAAAGATGAATCAGAAGCCTCTGTCAGAGCCACTCCTGGTGTGGAAGGAGTCTGTCTTAAGCAACTCAGGCTGTCAACTAACCAACACAGGCTGGGTGGCCTATACACAGCAAGCTGTCATTTCTCACAGTTCTGCAGGCTAGAAGCCAAGATGAAGGTAGGTTTGGTTTCTGTTGAAGACTGTCCTCTTGTCTTTTAGATGAGGTCCTTCTGCTTTACATGGCCCCTCTTTCCCCTCCCCTCTTCTTCTCTTTCCCCTTTGTCACCTGTTCTTTTTCTTGTTTGGGTTTTTGAGACAGTCTTACCATGTAGTCAAAATTGGCATGGAACTCAACCTTCTAACTGGTTTGCTAAATGCTGGGATTCTGCCTCCATGCCTAGTTTCTCTTCCTCCTCTTGTTAAGCCCACTAATCCCATAGGCTAAATCTCCACTATCATAACCAAATTCAACCCCAATTTTTTTTCTCAAAGACCCTCTCTCCAAATACTATTGAATTGGGGTTACAGCTTCAACATGATTTTTTTTTTTTGAGACAGGTTTTCTCTAGGTAGTGCTGGCTGGCCTGGAATTCTTCCTAGACCAAACTGGCTTAGAATTCACAGAGATCTGCCTACCTCTTTCTCATGAGTGCTGGGATTAAAGGCGTGTGCCACCACTGCCTAGCTGCTTCAACATGATTAAGAGACATAGATGTTTAGTCCATAAAGAGGCTGATGATGGTAAGGAACCCTGAACTCCACTGAGAGCAAGAAAAGTTATGGAGTAGGGCGTTCAACCTACCAGAGACCCTGGGCTGGGAGGTATGTGCCATTGTCCTCTCAGCTAGTCTTTTACAAAGGTACTTCTTTGGCCTTTGGCACTATTAGAGTACATCTATCTCTATCCTAGCGTTATTGACAACAAGGGCAGATAATCCTAGCTGGGTGACAGATCTGATCCTGAGTAGCAGTCCTGGCCTCCATACATTAGAGGCTAGTATCTCCCCTCTCTTCAGTGGTAACCACCAAAAATGTCTACAGAATGTTCAGGTGTTGGGTGAAAGACACTCACGACGAGCAGCAGCAGCAGCAGTTGACGACCACTGGTTGAGTGCAGTTTGATTTGCATGTGACTATCTCTTATCTTAGAGGTCATTCTAGCCTCATAGCACAGGGCTTGTTCCAAGTGTAGGCCTTTACCCGGGGGAGGAGTAATATTTACTCTTTTTCTTTTATTGTGTGTATACGTACGTATACACGATGGGAAACACTCATACCATGTTGTATGTGTGGAAGTCAGAGGACAATTTTGAATAACAAGTTCTCTCCTTCCACTGTTACATGAAGTCCAGGAATGGAAGTCAGGTTGCCAGGCATGTGTAGCAAGCATTTTATCCATTGTGCTCTCTTGCTGGCCTGAGGGTAATGTTTTATGGTGACAGTTTCAGTTTGGGAAGATGGGAAAGTTCTGGATGGTGGTAATAGTTGCTCAAGAATGTGAATTCACCAGGCATGTGGTAGCTCACACCTTTAATCCCAGCACTCAGGAGGCAGAGGCAGGTGGATCTCTGTGATTCCATGGCCAGCCTGGTCTACAGAGTGAGTTCCAGGACAGCAAAGGCTATGCAGTGAAACCCTATCTCAAAACAAAACAAAACCAACAACCTCCCCCCAAAAGAAAAAGAATGTGAATGCACTTAAAAATTATTGAAAAGCATACATGAAAATTATAAACTGTCAAATTTTCTGTTATATACACTTGGCACAAGTTTAAGATAAAAATAAAACAAAGCTGGGATTCTGGTGGCACATCCTGTTTTGTTTTGTATTGGGTTGGAGAGATGGTGGTAAAGGCTGTTTGAGGTGGAAAATAAAGGTGGCTAATGGACAGGATGTCCAACACAGTGTGCTTGTTTCATCCTTTGTACCTCTCAACAGCCCTCAGGGTAGGGGCAGATTACAATTCCCACTGACTGCTGGGCAGTGGTAGCCCACGCCTTTAGTCCCAGCACTTGGCAGGCAGAAGTGGGAGGATCTCTGAGTTTGAGGCCAGCCTGGTCTACAGAGTGAGTTCCAGGATAACCAGGGCTAACAAAAAATCTTGTCTTGAAAAACCAAACAAAATATTACAAAGACAATTCCTACCGAAACACAGGAGGACACAATGGTTCAGAGAAGCTACATGGATAGAGGTCTGCCAGGGTTCCATCCCTAGAGCTGGTCAGTATAACAAATTAACCTTGCCTCATATGATGGTGCACAACATTAACCCCAGCACTGACAAATGCAGGCAGAACTTTATTGAGGCCAGCCTGATGTACATAGCAAGTTCACAGCCAGCCAGGGCCATATGGTGAGACACTGCCTAAATAAATAGCCAGGTAACTGTAGTGTTGTATATGCACATTGAACTTTACCATTTTAACCTTATTTTTTCTGTGCTGGGGATTCTATCCCAAGACTTTGCATATTCTAGGCAAGTGCTTTACCACTGAGCTACATCCTCAGCCCATTCAACCACTATTTAGTTATGCTAAGCATATCATGCTATTATGCTACCATTACTACTACCAGTTTCCAGAGTTTGTCCATCTCCAAGCCGAAACTTATGCCCACTAGACCCTAACTGTACTATCTTCCTCCTCCAGCTCTGGTAGTCCCCATTCAACTTTTCACCTTTACAAGTTTGCTCACTCTAGGGACCTGTATCTGGCATATTTTTTTACTCAGCATGATGTCCTCAGGGTTTATGCACATGTCAGAGTTTCCTTCCTTATATAAATATACCATGTTTGTTCATTTATCATGCATACAGCTGCTAGGAATATCTTGTACAAGTTTCTGCATGGGTGTGTTTTTGCCACGGAGTGTATAGGAAGGGGTGGAATTCTAGTTCATACAGTAACTGTTTAGCTGTTTGAAGACCTTCAAGACACGGGTTGTATTTCTGAAGAAAACGTGCTCTGTAATTTTCAGAGCAGATAGTGTGTTGATCCATTCCCCTCCTCTGGCCTAGAGTACAGTTTCAGGCAGGAGGTCCCTTATTGTAGAAGGTGGAGGGGAAATCCCAGGCCATATGCAAGAAATAACTTTCCATAAAACAAGATTTTATCTTTACCAACTATAAAAGAGCATCCCTTTTGTAACTTTCTCTGGTGCCCAAATAAAAATAGATTGAAGAACTGTAGACATGATTGACCGTATTTATCTGAAACCAAGGGCTCGTATGAACAAACTAACTCTATTTTCTCTTCCCTTCTGTGGAGAAGTAAATAGAAATTAACAGCTGAGCACAGAGTGGGTGTGTGTTGGCTGGTGACTCACTGAAATTCATCACCATATTCCAGTTGCTCTTTTGCTAAAGAAAGAAAGTCTATTTTAGGCAAAACTAACCTGTGGATGTCTCAGAAGTACCAGAGCCCTGCTACGAGATCCATTTTAATGTGAAGCAGCTTTCAGAGCTCTGCCCCCTGTTCCCTGCCTGCCCCTGCGACATTTTTCCTCATAGACCGCTAGGCAGCCCACCCGAACCCCTGCCTCACCACGGCACCACACCTCCATTTGCAAAATTTACCTTTAAGCCCTTCCTACTCAATTTCTGCCCACAGTTCACTCCACTCCACCCATGCTCCCTCAACTAGATCAGCTCAGGTGGGTCCAGAGCCTGCTAAAATTGCCTAGTGCTCTGAAAGCTTCTCTCATGCCTCGGTGTACCTCTGACTGACATCACAACCCCTTGTTCAGGGGCTGCCCCTCTGTGGCCCATCCCAATGTTGCTGACATTTGCTGTGGACACTTTGAGGATGAGTAAAGGACTGGCTGGAGCCCCACCAGAGAACAGTTATAGGGTGCCCATTGTCTCTACAGCCATCATGATGTCCCCAGATGGCCAGAGTAACGAGGCTGACACTGGATGGGCTCTCTCAACTATAGATTTGCATGGGCAGGGAAGAAGCTACTTCAAGCGTGTGTGTAAAGTGAGACTTGCAGTACAGGCAGCCCTCTGCCCCCAGACACCACATGTATCCTCACAGCATTTGGCTGTGCCCCTTGGTGTGTGGGCTTCAGGCCAAGTGTTCTCCAGCAGTTCACTGCAATCTAACTGAAGCAGATACAGTGGACAGTTTTCTCTTGCAAGTACACTTGGGGGACCAGTAAGACATCACAATGGGTAAAGGGGCTTGCTGCCAAGCTGATAACCCTCAGAACCCATGTGGTAGAAGAGAACTGACTCCAGAAAATTGTCCTCTGACTTGCATGCTTACCTACTCACCCATATCCACAATAAATAAATAAATGTAAAAACTTACCTTAAGTGCACTTAGTGTAGAGATTATTCACTCATCCTGGGGCCCTTTCAGTAGCCAGGTGTGATGGATGGAGAGGCAAGAGCATAGTCATGTGAGGAGTCTGTCAAGACTCAGGAAGCCAGCTCTAGTGGGAGGCACGACAGACTAAAATTTGGCTCTGAGCCAGGCTAGTAGCACCAAATGTCCAGATGAGCCTCTGTGGGTCAGAGAATGGGCCACTGCTCCATGGCAGTGCCCTAGGAGGAAGATAGATGACTTGTGGGGAATGAGAATGGATGTGGAGGACTGGACAGAGTCCTGCCCTGTAATAACTAAGCTTCGTGGTCTTGATTGGATTAAAAAAATCACAATGGAAACACATCTCTGAGTGGGTCTGTAAGGATGTTTCCAGAAAGGTTTAGTTAAAAAGGTAAGATCCTGCCAGGCAGTGGTGGCGCACGCCTTTAACCCCAGTACTCAGGAGGCAGAGGCAGGCAGATCTCTAAGAGTCTGAGGCCAGCCTGGTCTACAGAGTGAGATCCAGCCCAGGCACTAAAACTACACAGAGAAACCCTGTCTCTAAAAACCAAATAAATAAATAAATAAATAAATAAATAAATAAATAAATAAAATAAAAAGGTAAGATCCACTGTGTATAGGGGCAGTATATCCCCTAGGTGTCCTGACTAAAAATGGAGAGAGTGAGATGAACGGCGGCATTCATTCCTTTGTGTTTCCTGATTGTCTGTGCAATGTGACCAGCTACCTCACACCCTTCTTCACAATTTCCTTTCCATGATGGACCATACCTTCAAACTGTGAGTCGAAATGAACCCTCTTTCCTTAATAATAATAATTAATAATAATAATAAAGCATTACTTTTTGTCAGGTATTTAGTCCTTATTATTTAGTAATAAGGAAATTAATCAATACAGTCTCATGTCTATTCTTTGGTCTCCAATACTACTCTTTTGATGGAACCACTGATACAAGCGATGAGATCTTTTCATGCTGTATTGGACCTTGTTAACTTTGTTTTTACCCCTTAACAACTGAATCCCAAGATCAATTGACACTTGCTTGGAACAGATAGGCATGAACAGTCAGAGATCTTACCTACCCTCTATAAAAGGGGCTTTTTCATGACACCAACCCTTGATTGCCTTACAGATTTGGAAGAACATCTGGAAGGAAAGTAAGAACCATAGTTTAAGGGTCTGAATGAAGTCTTCCTATGTGGGTGAGAGACAAATAACACTCCCCAAAAGCTGTAAGATTGAGCGGAAGTTCCAGTGCCAGAGATGGGCTACTTCCTTATTGTTGTTGGCCAGGGAGGCTTTTGAGTCACCTAGAATCATAGTGGCTACTTCCAGTGCCATTGGCTGCACGCTAGAACTAAATGCATTTTTGGTTATAGGACACTGTAGAACACTGCATTCTCTCTCTCTCTCTCTCTCTCTCTCTCTCTCTCTCTCTCTCTCTCTCTCTCTCTCTCTTTGGTTACAGGACATGAAGAAATCAAGCTTGACTGAACTGGCAGTATCTTCTCTATTTATCATCTGCCATAATACTGGAAGGCACTGTGTAGACTACTGGGGAAGAACTGTTTTCAACAATCCTGCTTTTGTTTGTTTGTTTGTTTGTTTTGTTTTGTGTTTCAAGACAAGGATTTTCTGTGTAGCCCTGTCCTGGAACTCACTTTGTAGACCAGGCTGGCCTCAAACTCATGGAGATCCACCTGCCTCTGCCTCTTGAGTGCTGGGATTAAAGACATTTGCCACCACTGCCTGGCTCCTGCTTAGTTTTGGATCACCGTGACAGGCAGGAAGTGTTGACTGGTGCAACAGTAGCACAACTGTTATGCATTCAACCAATTGCTTTCCCACTGAATGTCAAGCCACCTACACTGGTACAAACATGTGTTTGTTATTATAGCCAGGGCAAGAAAACCTGTGGCTGGAGATACATAAGCTCTAACGCGAAAGCCATTACTATTGCTTTGTTAAATGGATGTGATACATTGCCTGTCAAATTGTCTTTTGAACATTTGTGTTTATATCTATAAATTACTGTTTTTGTTAGTCTTGGTCATTAAAGTAACTTCTTTTTATTTAGCAAGAGGTGGGTATGGTAGAGACTTATAACCAGCCAAACTATTAAGAAAAATTGACTGTTGCTGTGGCATAGTAGCAAAAAAAAATTAATCATCCATTTCAGACCATATTCTCTAAGGTCCAGGGAACATCACAGAATAAGAAACAGAATTTAAGAGTCATAGGAAGCAGTAGAGTGTTGTGTAGCTATTGTTAATTGAAATTTTCCTTCCTAGATCCTATGATTCACGAAGTTCAAGAGATTTGTAAGACTCAGGAAGCTCATGAAGTTGGTAAGATTCACCAAGGTTATCTAAGTGGTTAGCAATTCCTTGGGGTAGAAGAGACTTTTCAGCAGTGCTGTCTGCCTGCTGTGCAGGGAACTTCAGTGATGTTGTTTCATAACCGCTGTCTATGTCGGTGTGGGCTTTTCAGAGAGGCAGCTGTCATTAAGCAAGACTTGTGAGGAACCATTTATTTGGTCTTAAGTTAATGCCTAATCTCGAGTGAACAGATATTTGTTTATATCTCCTGGGAAAAGTCATGCAGCTCAGGATTTGAGAATGTTCTGGGGCCCCACTTGGGGTCTACCAAACCTATCAAAGGTTTGAGGCTGGCTGTTCACAGGGAATTTTTTTTGAATTCCAGAGAAAAGAAAACCAAAACAACAATAGAAATGTCCTTTTGTTTTGTTTTGAGACAGGGTCTCTCTGTGTAGCCTTGGCTGTCCTGGAACTCACTTTGTATACCAGGCTGGCCTCAAACTCACTGAGATCTGCCTGCCTCTGTCTCCTGAGTGCTGGGATTAAAGGAATAAAAATGTCTTTAATCAAGCCAGCCAATGGTGGCGAGCACCTTTAATCCTAGTACTCTGGAGGCAGAGACATGCAGATCTCTATGAGTTCGAGGCCAGCCTGGTCTACAGAGTGAGATCCAAGACAGGCACCAAAACTACACAGAGAAACCCTGTCTTGAAAAAAGAAAAAAATGTCTTTAATCAAGCCAGGCGATGGTGGCACATGCCTTTAATCCTAGCACTCTGGAGGCAGAGACATGTGCGTCTCTGAGTTCAAGGCCAGCCTGGTCTACAGAGCAAGTTCCAAGACAGCCAGGGCTACACAGAGAAACCCTGAGTGGGAAAAGTGAAACAAAAGTCTTTAATCAAGCAACTTTATTTTCTCAAGAATAAACTAATAAATGATTTATCTAACAAATTATGCATATTCTTGCTATACATAATCAACTTGGGCTTTGTAGATAACATCAATGAAAAACACATGAGAGAATTTACATATTTAAACTCGTAAAATGGCTCAGTGGGCAGAGTTGCTTGCTGCCATAGCTAAGGATTTGACTTTGATCCCTGGGACCCACATAGTGAGAAGAAGAAAACTAACTCCTACTAGCTGTCCTCTGAGGTCCACATACAAACCATGGCACAAGTGTGTACATGCATACATATAAACAATGTAATACAAAATCTTAAAGGAACTGAAGCTATGATTCAGTGGTTAAAAGCATGTATTATTCTTGAGGACCTGACTGAAATTCCCACTGGACAGCTCACAACTGCCTGTAACTCCAGCTCCAGGGATTTATGATATCTCTGACTGCCATAGGCACACCTACATAGACAAATACACACAACTAAAAATAAAAATTTTATTACAATTTTTTTCTTTAAAAAATTTTAAAAAATTACAGGGGGATATACTCAAAATACATTGCATGAAAAGTTTTTTCAATAAAAAAGAGTTTATATTTTTGACTCAGGAAGATTTATGGAATAAAAGGGCCTTCCCAAACATTTACAATGTTGTAGCTAGAGTTTTCCTGCCTTGCCCACAGTCAGTACAAATCTCTCTCACCTGCCAGTCCCACAGCCTCTCAGACCCAACCAAGTAAATACATAGACTTATATTGGTTACAAACTGTATGGCCGTGGCAGGCTTCTTGCTAACTGTTCTTATATCTTAAATTAATCCATTTCAATATATCTATACCTTGCCACGTGGGTCGTGGCTTACCGACATCTTCACATGCTGCTTGTCATGGCGGTGGCTGGCAGTGTCTCCCTCCTCTTTCCTGTTCTCTCAATTCTCCTCTCTGTTAGTCCCGACTATACTTCCTGCCTGGCCACTGGCCAATCAGTGTTTTATTTATTGACCAATCAGAGTAATTTGACATACAGACCATCCCACAGCACATTGTTGTTTGCAGAGTCACCAAATTTTAAGTGGGGAAAAATAAACTAAAGGGTTAAACTAATGTCATAAAAATAACTTCAAATTCGTGACAGGTATGGGTGGCACATGCCTTTAATCCCAGCACCCAGAAGGCAAAGGAGGCAGGTCTCTGTGAATTTGAGGCTAGCCTGGTCTACATAGTGAGTTCCAGAGTAGCCAGGGCTACGTAGTAGATGCTGTCTCAAAGGAAAAAAATGACAAAAACAAAACAAACAAAGAACAAAAACAACAAAACCACTTCAAATGAAAACAGAAAAAATCCTCCTCCCTCTCTTCCATTGGACTCCAGGTGCTCCGTCCCATGCCTAGCTGTGGAACTCTGTATCTACTTCGATCAGTCACTGGATGAGTGTCTATGGTGACAAATAGGGTTTTCACAGATCTGATTACAGAAGAAGGCCCAGTTCAGGCACTCTCTCCACTATTGCTAGGAGTTTTAGCTGGGGTCATCCTTGTGGATTTCTGGCAATCCAAGAGAACAAAGGCAGGGTCAAGATCATGATGGGGAAACCCACAGAGACAGCTGACCAGAGCTAGGGAGAGCTCATGGACTCTGGACTGATGGATGGGGAACCTGCAGGGGACCAAACCAGGCCCTCTGAATGTGGGTGACAGTTGTGTGGCTTGGTGTGCTTGTGGGGCTCCTGGCAGTGGGACTTGGATTTATCCCTGGTGCATGAACTGGCTTTTTGGAACCTACTCCCTATGGCGGAATACCTTGCTCAGCCTTGATGCAGTGGGGAGGGGCTTGGGCCTGTTGATGTGCCAGACCTGTTGACTCCTCATGGGAGGACTTACCCTCTCTAAGAAATGGGTGAGGGGTGGGGGGAAGGTGGGTGGAGAGTGGGAGGAGGGGAGGGAGGGGGAACTGTGGTTGATATGTAAAATGAAAAAAGTGAATAAAATAATATATAAAAAACAGAAAACAGAAAAAATCATTTATAAGTCATTTTAGTGCCCAGAAAATTGGCCATGGATTAAATTGTCTAGGTAAAATTCACTCTTCAAAATACTTTTCAACAAAGGCCTAACTAATAGTAGAATAATTATAATGGAAACTTGTACATATATATATATATATATATATATATATATATATATATATATATATATATGACACAAAGTTAAATGTACATGGTTGAGGGCACTGAAGAAAACGGGGGAATCAACGAGCCTTGACCTGAGTGTAGGAAGGAGGCTGAGATGGTGGGTGCTGAAGCGCCAATCTCCTTTTAGACCTTCAGAATATATTTTAATTCTCTTCACAGAGAGGGTTTTTTTTTTTTATTTTTAAGACAGGCTTTCTCTGTGTATAGCCCTGGCTGTCCTGGAACTCACTCTGTAGACCAGGCTGGCCTCAGACTCTTAGAGATCTGCCTGCCTCTGCCTCCTGAGTGCTCGGATTAAAGGCAAGTGGCACTGCCACTAATCACCTGGCTGGTCTTTTGCTTTAAAAAAAAAATGATGAAATACAATATACACATGGGAAAGAGCATGATCATATCGATATGTACCATTTAATAGAAAGCTATAAAGTGAGAACCTCAGTTATAAATCACTGTTCTAGGCCAATAAATACGAAGCCAGGGCTGGCTAAATGGTTCAGTGGGTAAAGACACCTGCCACTGAGCCTCATGACCTGGGATCCATGGGTCAGAAGGGAGTACTAATTCCTTCAGGCTTTCTTTTAATGTGGTAGGAAACATTACTAAAAGTAAAAGCAGTTAACTTCATGATGGCAAATAGCTCTCAGCTTAAAAATGTTTTTATTTCATTTCATTCTTGGAAACATATTTTCCCTGGGAAAGTTATTTTCTTTTGACTATAGTCAATCATTCCACTGTCTTTTGGCTCCCAGGGAAAACAGATGTTAATCCTCTTTTACATCTTTGCTATTCATATTACAGAATTCTTTTGCTTTTGGTATTTTATTACTTCACTGCTATTTGTCTAAGAATGGGCATCTTTTCGTTTATTTACTTTACAATGTTTCTATGGGGCTAGAGAGAGGGCTCAGCAGTTATTCCATTTCATTTCTCAGTACCCACTTCTGAAGGTGTATGAAGGTTTGTAATTCCAGCTCCAGAAGCGTCCAGCACCTCTGGCTTCTACAGGCATAGGCACTCTTGTGCACATACCCCCACACAGATACACACAGACACACACAGAGTGGAGAGAGAGGGAGAGAGAGAGAGAATACCTCCTTGACCACACACTTCAGATTTTTAAATGATATTTTCCCAGTTCCATCATCACTGAAGAATTTGAGAGCTTTCAAGATTTCTTCTTTTGTGTCTTCCTGGGGCATTTTTTGAGCCATCACTGTCAAAAAGTCACCAGAGTTCATTTTTTCTGTCCCTTCCTTATCAATTTCACTGGTCGTTTTCTTGATTTCTTCTTTCTTGGATTTAAAGCCTTGATGTCAATAGTTCCAGTTCCATCAGAATCAACGAGACCAAAAGCTTCTCGATTTCCCCTTTCTATTCTTTAGTAAGTTCAGGCTTAGGACTCATTATTTTTCTCTGGCCACTGGATGTCATGTTACATTTAAGGCCATCTCCAAATAGACTCATCTGACCTGTTATTAAGGCAATGGTGTACACGTGGCCTTGAGGCTGTTCCCACGGCTCCACATGCCTGACCTGCTTCCCATTCCATGTCAGTCATTTGCACTTAGTGTCTTCCTTCCCTTTTCTGGAAGCCCACTTAAATTTTTACTAAAACTTCTTGCTCTGTTCTTCATGTCTCTTTTTTGTTGTTGTTTTTTCAAGACAGGGTTTCTCTGTGTAGTTTTGGTGCCTGTCCTGGATCTTGCTCTGTAGACCATTCTGGCTTTGTTCTTCATGTCTCTTAACCTCTCCCACAATTTCCCTTTTAGTTTCTCTATGCCACAGTATCAGTAATTTTTCTGGCCCCTTATTTAGGGATTCTCTCCTCATTCTGTGTTTAATCTACATATAAGTCTAATAAGATTTCACTCTGAGCTAGGCAGTGGTGGCATATAATTTTAATCCCAGCACTCAGGAGGCAGAGGCAGGCAGATCTCTCAGTTTGAGGCCAGCCTGGTCTACAGAATGAATTCTAGGATAGCTACGCAGAGAAACCTTGTATTGAAAAACAACAACAAACAACAACAAAAAACCCCAAAAGACCAAAAATCAAAACAAACAGATTTCACTCTGGAGTGGGGCATGGTAGCACATGCCTCTAATGCCAGCACTCAGAAGCAGAGGCAGGTGGATCTCTGTGAGTTTGAGGCCAGCTTAGTCTACACAGACAGTTCCAGGACACCCAATGTTAAACAGTCTGCCCCCACCTCAATATTTTATTATGCAAATATTGTTTTTAACTTAAACAAATTTCTTTTTCATCATTTGTTCCAAGTCTTTGGCACTTTCTTCTTCCCTATATATATTTTCAAGTCTGGCTTTAAAAATATTTATTGTATGTGTATGAGTGTTTTCTTTAATGAATGTATATGAACCATATGCATGGAGGCCAGAAGAGGGGTAGATCCCTTGGAATTCGGATTACAGGCAGTTATGTGTTGTCATATGGGTACTGGGAACTGAACCTGAGTTCTCTGAAAGGACAGCAAGTGCTCTTAACAATTGAGCAATCTATTAAGCCCCTGATTTTTCCTTTTTTAACATTAAAGGCCTAACTGTCCCATTATGTACATCTGATAATGCCAGCACCTGTCTTTATCCATCACCTGCTGTTGCTTCTAGTACACTCAAGATATACTCAATCTTTGCTTCATTGGTGTGTTAGTTGACTTGGGATGCCATACTCCTGCCAGGTTTAAACAACAGAAAGTTTATCTTCATAATTCTTGAGGCTGGATGTTTGAGTGACAGTAGGGTTGGTAAGGACTGTCCTGTTTCTGGTCCGAAGAAAACTGACTTCCTGATGTTTTGCCATGGCTTGTTCTTGATGTATGCAGAGACACAGTGAGAGTAAGCTTTTGTCTCTATTTATGGAGTCACTCAGCCGTCCTCTTGGATTATGGCCCCACTCCATGTGTTCATTCTAACTTTAATTACATCCTTAAAGCACCATCCCTGTATCTCTGCCTCTAAGCTGCCTTGCCATAGGCCAAAGCTGCTTTATTTATTAGCCAATGGGAACAACACATATTATTCACAGCATACAGAAAGACATCCCACAGCAGGAATGGACCCTGGGCCTGGAATACAGGGATCGTTCTGGGTTTATCACTTTGTGCCAGAATATCTCTTTGGAAAGCCCAGGGTTAGCTCCTTTATTCTGCTTATACATGTTTGTTCCATGACACTTGCATAAATCCAACATCTGTCTTCTACAAACTGGGGACAGAGCAAGTTTACCAAAGCAGGACAAGAATGGTGTACATAGCCAGTTGCTCTAGGTTTGCTGCTGTGGTGGGACCTGCTGGCTAACAGGGACAAACACATGCTCCTGAAGTTGAAGTCTCTCCCTTTTCTGTGTAGGTGAAACATTGCTTCATCTAGTGCTCAACCATGATGTCTTGCCCCTCATGACTCTGATATCAAGAAAAAAGGGCAGAAGTGTTTAGTGTCCTCCTCTGGGACTGGCAACCAGCATATAATATTCTGCTTAATAATAACAAACACTCCAATTTGGGCATGTTGGCACTCTCCTGTAATCCCAGCACTTGGGAGGTAGGGACAGGAGGATTCTTGAGCTGGCCTTCAGCTTACTGCAATCCCCCAGCTTCAGATCCTAAATATTGAGATTAAAGGAGTGTACCACCATGCCCAGTCACCCCATCACTTTTGACTCTATTATCCTTGAATTATGTAAAGGATTTCCATGATGGCAAAGGAAAGGTGTATTGCTCAGGAGATCTAATGTTTCATTCTTTCAATGCCTACATTCCCCATTTGCTTAAAGCTTGTGTATTAATAGAATAATCTAAGTAATATGAATTTGGGTTGCAAATCTAATCAAGATCAGACAGGAATGACTTCTACCAGTACCACCACCACTTTGTTCAAGGGTAAGGCCTCATAGTCGCCAGGTCCAGACTTGCTTGCACTGTACCTTCTTGTTACTTGTGTAGCCTTTTGGAGTCCTAAATTTATGGGGAAGTTGTTCTTCCTCTACATGGTCACCTGCTGTGGATATCTTTCTGTATGCTGTGAATGTGTGTTACTCTGATTTGGTTAATAAATAAAATGCTGATTGGCCAGTAGCCAGGCAGGAAGTATAGGCAGGACAAGAAGAGAGGAGAATTCTGGGAAGAGGAAGGCTGAGTCAGGAGTCACCAGCCAGACACAGAGGAAGCAAGATGTGAAGGCAGAACTGAGAAAAGGTACCAAGCCACGTGGCTAAACATAAATAAGAATTATGGGTTAGTTTAAATGTAAGAGCTAGTCAGTGGTAGGCCTGAGCTAATGGCTGAGCAGTTTTAATTAATATAAGCCTCTGTGTGTTTACTTGGGTCCAAGCATCTGCAGGACTGGTGGGTGAGAGAGATTTGTCCTGACCATGGGCCAGGTGGGACACAGAAAAACTTCAGCTACAGTCACCTTGAACCCATCAACTTCAATACTGTTACTTATCTTTACTAAAAACAAAATACAACAAAACCTACCTTTAAATTTTTTGGGTTTTTTTTTTTTGTTGTTGTTGTTGTTGTTGTTTGAGATAGGGTTTCTCTGTTTAGTTTTGGTGCCTGTCCTGGATCTCACTCTGTAGACCAGGCTGGCCTGGAACTCATGGAGATCCACCTGCTCACAGGTTATGCATCCCTTCCTTTGAAGGAACAACCCTGTGTGTTTAACATTCCTGATTCCTCTTGTGCTTATCTGTGAACACAAGGGCCTCCGTGTCTCCCATAGGGGGGCAGGCCTGTCGACCAGGGAAATGACATGGGCAGCACAGTCTGAGAAGGTATTACATCACCCTCTGCAGAACCCTAGTGGCTCAGCCTCACCTCACAAACGGTTTCACGGACAGTTCTGCTGGGTTGGGTAGAGTCCGGAGGCGGGAGCAACCTCCCTCTGTCTTTACAGCTGACTGGGAACTGTTCTGAAGCAGTTTGAATTAAGATGTTAGCACGCCAATAACTCCAGGCCAGGATCCTTACCCATTTCCCCAGCTCCTGACGCCTAAGCGGCGGGAGTGAACCTGGGGTGTGGCCCTGCCTCTCACCCAGTCCTAACCAGTCAGGTGCCGCCCCTCCACGGTGACGCAGTCTTGGCGCGGACCCGCCCCCTGATTATTTCCCCGCCCCTTCCTTCTTGTCACCCAATCCCGTCACTGGCCTGTGTCTGCCCCGCCCCACCGCTAAACCCGCTTCTGCTTCAGGCCTGAAGCAGGTTGCTGTCCGTCAACTATCATGGAGACGCTGCTTAAGCAGGAGCTGGGATACAGCTCAGTCAAAGCTACGGGTCACTCGGGAGGCGGGTGCATTAGCCAGGGCCAGAGTTACGATACGGACAGAGGACGAGTGTTTGTGAAAGTGAACTCCAAGGCAGAGGTAGGGCCGCCGGCGCTGGGTTAGGGTCCCGCTCCTTGGCCCGGGGCTGAAATGGGGGCCTGGTTTGGGTCTAGGGTGTGTGCTGAGATCCCGAGCCGGCCGGGATTCTAACTCTGGGTCTAGGTCCTTGGTGGGTAGCTCTAGAGGCCCAGTCTATAGCGATAGGCTCCGTCTGACCGCTGTCCACGCGTGACCGCCATACCCCGGCGGTCTCACTCTGGCCTTGGGCCTCCCTGCCTTTGCCTGCTCTGGCGGCAGTGGCTACACGGGTGCTGCGCGTGGTATTCTGAGATTGCAGTGCCCACTTCTTTGAGAAAAGCCTTATGTTTGGCGAGTTTTGAGAAACGTCAGAGTACCCGCATTTATCTGGAGCTTATTTCAACTCGAAGAGACTAAAGCTCACAAATCAAAGATCTTAAAGTATCAAACAATGCACTCACCCCACCACGTTCTGTTTGTGTGCGAACTTTTCCCAAAATGCCCTATTGTTTCCGTAGGGCGAGCCCCACTGCTTCAGTTGTGTCCCTGGTGGTTGTTATCCCTTTGTCATTGAAAGCTGTTCATTCAGGGCTTCGCTGGAAGAGAGGTGGACGGCTTCCGTAGGACTTGGCAATGTCTTTTTGAATAAGACTGAAGGTGTTTTATCTTCTTGCCAAGCCCTACACCTCATACACACTCAAAGTGCTTTTTTATTTTCTTAGAATTGGTTTCTGTAACCAAGGCTGACCTCCAAACTCAATCTTCTTGTTTCAGCCTCTTGAATGCTGGGGTTACATTAGCCACAAGCCTGTCTTGCATTTGTGTTCAGTTTTCTTTCAAGAAAGGAATCCTGCCTTTCACATGTGTGTCAACCTTTGAAATTATTTTCTTGAGACTTGCCTTCAACCCCCTACCTACAGACATCAGTTCATTGAACTCTGTCAACTGTCCTTGAAGTTACTCTTGCACTAACTTATCCTCAGTGCCAGGACTTAGTGTGACAGTGATGTCCTTCTTCATTTTCTACAGGCTGGCCTCAAACTCGGATTTGCCTTGCAGAGGTCCTGAGTTCAATTCCGATCTGTGAACCTGCATTCTCTCTCTCAGGAAGTGGTTGTGTTTTTTTTTTTTTTTAATTTTGTTTTGTTTTGTTTTTAAAGACACAGTTTCAATCTACATGTAGCCCAGGCTAGTCTGGAACTTACTATGGAATCCTCAGCCTCTCAAGTGGTAGAATTACACGTTAGTCAGCATATACTGTTGCGTTCTTTTTTAAAAAAAAGATTTATTTATTCAGTTTTAAAGATGATATGTGTGTGTGTATATGTTGTGTGGGATGTGAGTGTGGTGCTCATGGAAACCAGAGGCATCAGATCCTCCTGACGCTGGAATTACAGGTGGTTATGACCTACCTGATGTGGGAGTTAGGAACTGGACTCAGGACCTCTACAAGAGCAGTATGCACTTTTAACCACTAAGTCATCTCGCTCCAGCCCCCTGCTGGGTTATTTCCACTTCAAAGTCTATTTTCAATTTTTCAGCCTTTCTTTCTTTGAAAATTTTCTTGCTTGTTCTGGAATATATAGTATGAGCAATGCAGGTATACAGCCCATACGGTAAACATCTGCTGATTCTACATATACCTGTTGTGTTGGAAATCCAACTCTTCCATGCTCTACTTTCTAGGAGTTAAGACTTTTAAGACTACCTGGCTGCTCTTGTATTTGCTTTCTTATGCCTTGCTAGGACCCACCTGGTCTAAGTTTTTTTCCCCACTTGATTGTTCTTATGTGACTCTTGTGAACTTTCCTACGTGATTGGTTTATCTCATTTTTAGATTATTTCCAGATTTTGTTTTGTTTTCACAATGGTCCGACTGAGGCTTAATTTTCCTATAGGTCTGTTCATGAGTAGCTAGCTTTTTCAGACCACATAAGCAGTAAATTACGTCTGTAAAGGAGCTCTGTTTCTTAATGGCTTCACAGTCTCTTTTTAAACCTTTCCTGAATTTTTTTTTCAATGCTGCCTCTTAAAGTAGTCTCTATCACCAGGACCTTTGCCAAAGTTTAGCTTCTTCTTCATATGCTAAAGAAATTTCTGTGAAGGTTCTATCTAGGACATAGTTCTTATCTTCCTTCTCAGAAACTTTGGCCTGTTAGTGAGTAATCGTAACATTTGTAGTGTTTAGAATGGGCTGTGTGTTAGCTGCTAACTCAGTTAATCATAGCCCAAGCCTAAGAAATTTAGTATTCTCTCATTTTATAGGTGAGGAAATTGAAGCAAAGAAAGCTTAAGTAACTTGCCCAAGATCACAGAGGTAGTAAGTATGAGAATAAGTAGAAGAGTTTCCGTGGCAGCACTGTTCAGTAGTGATTACATTTGGTATGTTCACACTGTGAAGTAGTACACATGATGAAGGTATAACAAATACACCAGACCCCAGAACCCATATGACTCTGTGTAAAATGATCAAGCAGCACTCAGGAGGATTGTGAGTTTGAGACCAGCATGGACTACATAGCAAAACCCTGTCTCATAAAACAACAACAACCACCCCAGCAACACAAAAAGAGTGACCAAACTGGCAGAACAGCTCTTTACTAGGAGAAGCCGGGCTAGAGACAGCTGTTCTGGGGGTGGACAGTGGCTGTGGGTGAGAAGTAGAATTCCTCTTGGTATCTGGATTCTTGATCTTGATGGTGGTGATTGGCACATGTGGGAGGCAGAAGCAGGTGGTTCTCAATGAGTTCGAGGCCAGCTGGTCTACATAGCCAGTTCCAGGGCAGCCAAACAAAACCAACCAAACAAAACGCAGTCCCAGCGGAGCAGTGGTGATGCACACCTTTAACCCCAGCACTCGGGAGGCAGAGGCAGGTGACTCTGAGTTTGAGGCCAGCCTGGTCTACAGGGTAAGTTCCAGGACAGGCAGGGCTACACAGAGAAACTGTCTCAAAAAAACAAAAACAAACAAACAAACAATTCAGTCCCAAACTGGGAAATTCAAGCTTGCTTATACCTGTGTTACTTTGGCATTTACAGCCTAATTTTCTGATGAGTACCCTGAAAACACTGTCTGTTTCTGTTGAGTCCTCTGTCTAGCGTAAATGTGGTTTGAATTGTAATGCCAGAAGAAAGCATGTCTAAATAGTCTTTCTTTGGTGACCTTGGTCGTCTCCTCCATTGTTTTACTGACAGGCTAAAAGAATGTTTGAAGGTGAAATGGCAAGTTTAACTGCCATCATGAAGACAGAGACAGTGAAAGTACCTAAGCCTATCAAGGTTCTCGATGCCCCAGGAGGTGGGAGTATGCTGGTGATGGAGCATTTGGATATGCGGTATCTGAGCAGGTCTGTCTTGATGTCATCCTTTCTGGTTAAAAGCAAAGGCTTTATTTTTCCCGTGTGGTTCTTTTTTTTGGAATCTTGTATTTGGGGGCATGACTTCGAGGTGTGGTGTAAAGGACCATGACTGCATAGATGATGGTTCATAGCACTCTCTGTCAACTAAAAGCCAGAGAGAGCACTCTCTCAAAGTGAGATGATCACAGAGACTCATTGCGAAGCCTAGGAAAGGTGGTCAAATAATGAGAACCTCCTGTTTCGATTTTGTCTATTTTTGAAACAGGGTCTCGTGCAGCTGAGTCTTAATCCTCCTTCCTCCTCCTTCCTAGGATTCTTGCTATTGTGCCACCACACCTAGTTCTCCTCTTATTTCAATAGAATTAACTTTAAAAAAAAAAAGATTTATGTATTTTATTTTATGTGTATGGGTATTTTGCCTGCATGCACAGCACAAATATGTGCACCACATGCATGCCTGGTGTGATAGGTCCCTGGAACTGAATCCATCTGGACAATTGTGAGCTGCCACGTGGGTGCTGGGAATTGAACCCTGGTCCTCTAGAGGAACCATCAGTGCTCTTAACCACTGAGTCATCTCTCCAGCCTCCAGTATGATGAACTTCATACTCAATGTTTGACCTGCTTTATGTGCCTTGAGATCTTTCAGATGGATCTGCTATTTGTGTGTCATCTGTTTAGTGTCTGCATTTTGGTTTTAGTCATGCCGCCAAGCTTGGGGCCCAGCTTGCAGATCTACACCTTGAGAACAAGAAGCTTGGAGAGCAGCTCCTGAAGGAGGCTGGCACTGTGGGTAAGGGACTGCGTGAGCCATAAGGGACCCTGTCTGGAGAAGGGCCTTCAGCCAGCATGGGCTCAGGGATGGGGTAATGCTGTAGCCTGTGTTGATGCCAAAGCAAGCATGGTCACCCTAAGGCTGCACATTTGCAGTGTAGTGAACACAGACGCATATGATTGGCACAATGTGTCTTAGACATACTGAAAACAGGAAGTATCACTGGACTTGAAGCTATGTGATGTTACAGTTGCTTTACGTCTAACTCTCCAGAAGGAAGTCTAATCAAAGTTGTTTAGGCTTTCAATATAAAGTGACTTCTTTAAACACATTGTCTTCTCTTCCATGTACATACCATTCTTGAGACTCAGAATGGCAGCCCTAATGCCGCCCATCTAGAACAAAGTATGGTGTTAGCATTGAGAGAATTTCCCAGTATTTTCAGGCTGATAGTTGATAATTCACGTGTACCTCATGTGCTAGACAGAATAGCTGATAGTCAGAAAACAGATAATCCAGAAGCTACTGTGTATAGTTCTGCTGATGGTCCTGGTAGCCTGCCCATCCTGTGATGATATACTGGCAGTACCACCAGCCTGTCTCCTTGTCTTGTGAGGATCTCCTAATAGGCCCTGTTAACTGGCTTTCCTGTTGTTTCCAAGCTGCACAGAATTCATTTGTTGAGATTTTCTTGAGTTTGGGGAGACACATGAGGTTGAGGCCATTCCAAAGTATAATAAGTTTTTGTTTGTTTTTTGAGACAGGGTTTCTCTGTGTAGCTTTGGCTATCTTGGAACTCGATCTGTAGACCAGGCTGGCCTTGAACTGACAGAGGTCTGCTTGTCTCTGCAACCCTAGTACTAAGATTCAAGGTGTGTGCCACCATCACCCAGCAAGTATAATAGTTTTATCTGTCAAAAATGGAACTACATTGGCCACTGAAAAACCTCCTTTCCTGATGTATGTTTGACACTGTTATATATCCCTCCATCCCCATGCATCCTCTGGTACTTGGTTCTGCTTCTGGAATAGCTAGTGTCCTTGGGTATTAAGTGTAGATGTAATCAACCGTCTTATTAAATAAGAAACAGGGCCAATGCAAAGACGAAAGCCAAGAGATCAGAGCTAAGAGCCTTACCCGACTGCTGCAGCTAGCCTCTTCAGCCAAGAGATCTCTCCGAAAGAGACCTACTTCCTGTCTGTTTGTCTTTATATAGACTTTCGTTCTGCCTTCTCATTGGTTGTAAAACCAACCACATGACTGCCTCGTCACTGCCTGTCTATACAGACCTCCAGGTCTTCTATGGTATTGAGATTAAAGGCATGTGTCTCCAATGCTGGCTGTATCCTTGAACACACAGAGATCTACCTAGCTCTGCCTACCAAGTGCTGGGATTAAAGGTGTGCACCACCAACGCCCAGCTTTTGCTATGGCTCTAATAGCTCTGACCCCTGGGCAACTTTATTTATTAACATACAAATAAAATCACATTTCAGTACAAGTAAAATACCACCATATTTCCCCTTTTCTATTTTAATAAAAAGAAAAAAGGTTATAACTAACATAAGAAAAACTATATACAAAAGTATAATAACTATATACAATATATACAAGTAATAAATACCTAAACAATGTCTAGTCCATTTGTATTTGACAAATTTAGAGAAAATAATTCCATTATCTATCCTATTTTGGTAAGTCCAAAATGTACCTAATTTACTTTCTATCCTAACTAGTCTTCAACTATAACTAACTAATCTTCAACTCCCTCAGAGATCCAAGAAGGAAAATAATATAACCTAATAAAAAATAAAAACAGGAAGTACATGCAAGCAATTTCCAAAAAATTTGTGAGTTGACAGAAACAGCCAGCTGCCTGGACATTCACCTGAGGTTTCTCCGCAGTATTGGGGCATCATCTTCAGCCTATAGGCTTTGTGTGTCTGACAGACTCATTTGTGAAGTAGGATGTACACAAGGTCAACAGTTCAACCGCACATTGGGTGAGAGCAGTCCATGTACCAGAAACACCTGAATTGCACTAGTGTCCTGTCATGATTCAGGATTTTAAGTTCTGGAAATTGTTGATTTTTTTTTAATTCAGCTGTCCATCCTTCTTGGCTGTGTATATGTGGCTTCATCTCAGCATCCCGTTCTTCTCCACATCCCTCTATCAAATGCCAGTTTACTATTGAGAGGCGTGAGCTTAGTTACTCTTCAAGAATAACTGTTTCAGCTGCTGTTCCATTGCACATCAGAAGCCATCGGCTCACTGTCTGTTCAGCTGTCTTCAAAGAAAAGGGCACTGTACCTTTTCCGAATTGCGAAGGCCACTTCAGGGATGGTGCCATATTGTCCTGGCCTCAGAAGATGCCTTTTGATAAAGCCATAACCACACTTGTTTTGGCAAGAATCGGTAGTCCTTTGTTTCATGTCCTGTCTGTCCATTTTGTCCTGTTGATTCGAGGATACTTTGTTGTCCAGTGGCTAACTTTTGCCACAATGAAAGTTAACTCCATATGCAGTTTCTTCAATGCCCATATTTTCTCTGAAGTAGATTGGTACTGCCAGGAGCCGACATGTCTCATAGTCATAACAAAAAAGAAAAATTTTCTAAGTTATTAAAACATTTTGAATGCCATATTCTGTAGATCTCTGAAGGGTTTGAAGATGACCTGTCTATCTAAAAATATATCTGTTCAATTTTTAAAAACATACCTAATATGACTACAAGTTCTATTATAATGTCTAACTACTAACTTTCATTTCTTTATATCCTAATAGTTGGTAATAATAACATTCAAGGATCAGAAAATTGTATTACATTGTTAAATGAACGGTATAAATACAGTTAGAAATATACATATAGCATTTTCTAACAATATCAATTTCAATATATATAATTTGTATCCAATATAAAACAATCCAATCCAATGTAAAGTATTTAAAACTAGTAATTGTCTTTTTCTTTTCTTTTCTTTTTTTAAACAAGAACCTTAAATCTAATCTCCTTTGCTTAGCCTTTTTCCTAACCCTTGACAACAACTTGTAACCAACCCCCCTAAACAATGAAAATTATCCCAGACCCAAAACCCATTAAAAAGACCAAAAAACCACCCGCCCCACACCACCTCTTTGGAAATGTGAGCATCATATTCTTAAAAATTGCTTCCTGCTGGGTATGGGCGAAGTTATCTTTATCCTGAAAGAAAAATTTTAGGTTAATTGTCAAATTCTAGGAAAGGTAACTATATCCTTCATTATCCAGTCTGTGTATAATGACAAAGTTCAGGGTTTATCTCAAGTCCTTATTCAAGTAGTCTTTGAAACTAGATCATCTCAGGTAGCCATCTCAAAATTGCTCTGAGCACTTTGTAGCACTTTGTAGATGATGTTTGTCAGCTTAATGATATTATTATTGTCCACGTGGAATTGTTGTTATTGTGGGGCCCCATCTTCTTCCTGGAGACTTCAGTTGATATTAGGCCTGGCCGTGACTTCCTGCAGAAAACTGATAAGAGACTCGAACACAAAGACATATATATGCAGCTAATTGAAGCCTTTTTTCTTTCTAGAATTAGTTAGTACTCTATATGACCATTCATATCTTAACAAAGTTTAAAATGTATCTCTCTCTCTCTCTCTCTCTCTATATATATATATATATATATATATATTAATCTTGTAAATTTTGATATAAAATTCATACTTTAAGAAAAGTTTAAAGAATCAGAATAGAATCAAAGAGTTGAGATTAGTAATAGAATAGTCCCTTAATTAATTTGGTTTTTCTCCTGTCCCATAGCAGAAGATGGCTCTTTTCTTCTGGCATGATACAGGGAGTTTGCATTTTCCTTTTAACAACATGCTTGAGTTTAAAGAAGGAGAGAGCCATTCTCCAACTCCGAAGTCAGCTTTAAATTTTAATTGAACTGGGACTATTAGAAGACCAATAGTGTTAAATTTTTAGAGAAGAGCAGAAACAAACATTTAGGAAAACTTATAAAATTTTATAGATGATATACCAATAGGCCATTTTACTCTGTTTCCTGGGATAGATGATTTGTCCTTTTTCCTCACTTGTCTCATTTGTCCAATGTTCTTCAGATTCCTTAGCCTTCATTCTCCTAAAAGACAAAAACAAAAACCTTTCCCCAAGACTAATTTTGGGGATGTTCCTTTTTGGCAAGTTATTATCTGATTAAATGAAAAGGCATGTGTTACTGATATAAGTTAGTTTAAATTGGATGTTCATGCTGGTTTATGAACTATCACCTCCTCTAATTAAGAGGTCTCTCTTGTTCAAATCGAACCTTTATCAATTTTGATGGTACCCACAGCTTATCTTCTCCTGTAGAAACAAAAGCAAAACCTTGTCCCCAGCATAACACATATCCTGGTTTCCATTCTGAGGTCAGCACATCCTTAAAGTATATAGGCTGATTTAATTCTGTAGTTTTTTCTATTATCCAATGTCTTTCTGCAGCTGTTGTTCCTTTCTCATTGGCATTGAGAAAATTCAAAGTTAATAGAGCATTATGCAGTCTATTCCTGGGGTTTTTTGTTACCCCTTTCTGTTTATTTAGCATATCCTTTAGAGTTCTGTTTGCTCTTTCTATAACTGCTTGACCTGTAATATGCTTTATATTGTAATAAGCAAAAAACTATTTCATTTTAACAGAGACATATGATGGAGCATTGTCAGTTTTGATTTGTGCAGGTATACCCATGATGGCCATAACTTCTAGCAAATGAGTGATTACAGAATCAGCTTTTTCAGAACTCAAAGCAGTTGCCCATTGAAATCCTGAATAAGTATCAATGGTATGGTGTACATATTTCAAGTTTCCAAATTCTGCAAAGTGAAACATGTCCATCTGCCAGATTTCATTCCTCTGAGTACCCTTTGGGTTACATCCTGCTGGTAATGGCATTTGATTGTAGAAGGAACAAGTAGGACATTTCTTTACTATTTCTTTGGCTTGTTGCCAGGTTATGGAAAAATCCTTTTTTAAACCTTTATTATTGACATGATGTTTTTTTTATGAAATTCTGAGGCCTCCAGCACATTTCCTATCAATAATTTATCAATCTCATCATTGCCTTGTGCTAGAGGGCCTGGCCAACCAGTATGGGATCGAATGTGAGTTATATATAAAGGATGACTCCTTTTCCTGATTTATGTTGTAATTGAATAAATAGTGAAGTTAATTCTAAAGCATCAGAGATAAATTCTGCAGTCTCAATATGTAATACTACTCTTTCAGCATACTGAGAGTCAGTTACTATGTTGAGAGGTTCTGAAAAAATCCATTAATACCAACAGAATAGCATACAATTCTGATTTTTGAACTGAATTATAAGGACTTTGAACCACTTTACTTAAATTTTCTGATTTGTAACCTGCCTTTCCTTGTTTGTTGGCATCTGTATAAAATGTATGAACTCCAGATATGGGTTTTTCCCGTACAATTCGAGGCAAGATCCAATCAGCTCTCTTTATAAGATCAATTCTATCGCTTTTGGGATATTTGCTGTTAATTTCTCCCAAAAAATTTTTTACGTATCACTTCCAATGGCTGTTGTACAAAATATTGACACAGAGTTGGGCTATTCAACATTCCCTGTGGGAGGACCCTCCATTGAAATCTTTTAACTGGTTGAGAACTATAAGTAGGCACTGTGAAAACAAATCTTTCTCTGTCTTTTTCTTGTAAGGGTATTGAAATGAAACAGTCTTTTAAATCAATAACTATGAGAGGCCATCCTTTTGGTAACAGAGTAGGCAAAGGAATTCCAGATTGTAGAGAGCCCATTGGTTGAATTACTTTGTTAATTGCTCTAAGGTCTGTTACCATTTGTCGCGTCTGCGCAACACCAGGCTCTTCTCCAAGCAGTTTATTCAGGAACCTTGAACAATCTTCTGACCCTGGGGAAAGCCAGCCCACGCCCTTTATAGCCACTGGGCAACCAACCCCGTAGTGCCACGTGGACAATGCCGATAGGGTCAGACATACGCAAGCAAGCCAGATTCCACGCCCAAGCCAAATAAGGAGTTGTTTATCCCAGAGAACACCTGCCATCGGGAAGGCGGAAGCCGGCGACATCTTTGAGGCACGGCCATGCACAGCTTTCTACAACCATTCTCCACTTACCAGATTTCTTTTTAATAGCAAATACAGGAGAATTCCAAGGGCTGGTTGATTCTTCAATATGCTGAGCATTTAACTCTTCTTCTACCAGCTCTTCTAAAGCCTGGAGTTTCTCCGTTGTTAAAGGCCATTGCTGAACCCATACAGGCTTGTCTGTTAACCATTTTAAAGGTAGAGCTGTTGGTGTCTTTGGGAGATCATCAGTTGTTGTGCCCTGTTCTTGTATAATATGGATGGCTGGTGACCACTCAGAATAATGCCTTCTAATATTTCTCTCAGAAACATGTGCTAGTTTATGATTTGTTTCTGAGATTGGAGGGATGTTAATCTGAGTATTCCATTGTTGCAACAAGTCTCGACCCCACAGGTTCATAGCTATGTTAGCCATATATGGTTTTAATTTTCCTCTCTGTCCTTCTGGACCTATACATTCAAGCCATCTTGCACTCTGTTTCACTCAAGATAATGTCCCAATTCCTAAGAGGGCAGGTTGGATGCCAAAATTCTGGTGCAATTATGGCAATGTCCGCACCTGTGTCTACCAGACCAGACAACAAAACACCATTTATTTTTATTGTTAATTTTGGTCTTTGTTCATTAATAGAAGTTTGCCAAAAAATTTTCTTTATGTTTTTTCCTGAATTTTCTATTCTCTCTGTTTCATCATCCTGACCAGCATGATTTATTCCAATAGGCATTTGGTTATGTAATTGCTCTGAGTAGGGGTTTCCTCTACAACTGCAGGAAAGGTTTGAACTGGATTTACTGTGGGGGCCTGCCTGAGGCCCCTCTGGGAGTTTCCCGAAGCCCGAGGCAAAGGGTTACCTTGTCTGTCCCTTGTTGATCTACATTCGTTGGTCCAGTGTTTTCCCTTACCACACCTTCTGCATACTCCAGAAGGAAGGGGCATTCTGTTACCAGTGTTCCTTGAAGAAACATTGTTTCTAGAAATGACCTGTCTACAGTCCCTTTTCAAATGTCCTTGCTTTCCACATCCAAAACATCTAACATTGCTCAAACCTTTTGAAATTGCTTCTCCTACCCACATATCATCATGGTCATGAGCCTCAACATTAACCGTGTCTCTAATCCAATCTTCCAAGGGTGCAGATCTTGCCTTTAATGGCCTGATTATTCTCTTGCACACTGCATTTGCGTTCTCAAAAGCCAAAGATTCGATTATTATCTGACTGGCTTCTGAATTCAGAACCATTCTCTTTACTGCTGAAGTCAGTCTTTGTAAGAAATCTGTGAAAGATTCTTTTGGGTCCTGTATAACCTTTGTAAATGACTCAGTTTTTTTTCCTGGTTCCTCAACTCTGTCCCATGCATTCAAGGCTGCCATTCAACATAGAATTAGGGTTTGGACATCATATAAACATTGTGTTTGTACTGAAGCATATTGGCCTTCTCCAATAAGCTGATCCTGGCAGACTTGTGTTCCTTTATCCCTCCATTGTTTTTCTATATTTTTAGCCTCATTCTTGAACCACAATTTCCACTGCAGATTTTGTCCAGGTTCTAGAACAGCCTGTGCAAGCTCCCGCCAGTCCTGTGGTAGAATCCTATTATAAGTTGACCAGGTGTTTAACATTTGCTTTACATATGGGGAATGCATGCCATAAGATGCTATTGCCTCCTTAAATCTTCATAAGTCTAACATTTCAATTGGAATCCAAGTAGTTTTCTATTCTCTTCACCAGGTAGCTGCTCTACGGCTACAGGATAAATTAAGGGTGATTGTGTGAAAACAGGCTTTCTTTCTATAACCTTATGATCCAATTTTGAAACAACTTCACTGTTAATTTCTTTTGTCTGAATTTGAATTTCTCTATAATTCATTTTTACAGGTTTAACAGGTTTTTCTAAAACTGTTATCCTGGCACTTAAATTAACTATCTTTTTGAATAGTAAAATGAGGATATGAAAAGTAATAAACTGCATAATTCGATCAATATTAATCTTCTCATATAGTTGTTCCATTGTCAGACTGCCTAAAATTTCAAACAAAGCCCAATTTTCTTCCAATGTACACATAAAACCCTTTTTTTTTAATGTGGAAAAAATTCTCTTTTAAATAGTTTCCTTTAAAATATTTGATATCTTATTTGACTTACCAAGTCTGCGTAGAACAGTAGAAATCCGAGGGAATTTCAAAACAGCCACCTAGTGTCTGAGGTGTGGAGAGAGAGAGAGAGAGAAAGAGAGAGAGAGAGAGAGAGAGAGAGAGAGAGAGAGAGAGAGAGAGAGAGGAGAGCGAGCGAGAAAGCGTAGCCACAAGTTCTGGCTATCCAGCCACGTGTTCCCGCTTGAGTCGAGTCAAGGCTTGGCTCTGGCTTCCTTAAGCTCCGACCACGTGCGTTGGCTTTACAGGCAGGGGCCCTGTTCGGCAGGGCAGGCCTGAGTTGTTTGTAGCACCAGCTTTAAGCAAGTAGCTCCAACTGCGTGCAACAGCTTAGGGCTACAGTCAGTCCGGCCTGAGGCCAAGCCGACCTGGGCCCGAGCTGGGCCCGAGCTAGGGCCACTCAGGCTGGAAACTGGACCTGCCACCAAGCCAAGCCAAGCGGTTTTTAATGGATTCTTGTCACGTTATTAAAATCACTTTTCAGTACAAATAAAATAACCACCATAATTAAGTCTGCTAAAGCAGATGCTGTTCTGAGTGATCTGAGGGGTCTTGCTTATCTCTAGGTGCAAGCATGAGGCAGTAAGGGCATATTGACTGCAAAGCAACAACTCTAAGCTCCCAGAGTGGGCCGAGGGTCTCTTGGAACAAGGGGACAAGCTAGTCACCTTTCTTTGTTTCCTTTTGTATAAAAGGAAAAGGAAGTGGACAGGAAGAACGGCTCTTTGTGGACCAGTTTGGGTTTGATGTAGTGACATGCTGTGGATACCTCCCCCAGGTGAGTGGCATAGAACTTACTTCCATTTCATAGTCAGACTGGCTATTCAAATACAGTGGGGAAATTACTCTATTCCTTTTCTGTGAGATTTTGTAAGTATTTGCACCCTTTTTTCCCTGATAATTTTTAAGAAGTTGACATGAAGTAAATTCAAATGTTACATTAAGATGGAAAATGAGACAGAAGGAACAGCAAGTTAGGATGTTTAATTTCAATGAGGGGTTAAAAATTAGAAAATTTGTAACTTTTATTTTATTTTGCTTATTTTTATTATTTATTTATTTGTTTGTTTGTTTTTGGAACTTACTATGTAGACCAGATGGCCTTGAATTCATAGACATCTGCCTGTTTCTGCCTCCCAATTCTTGGAATTAAAGGTACATGCCACTATGTCCAATTTATTTTTTAAATATTTTTTAATTTATATATATATGCATGTGTATGTGTGGGTACCTGCTGAGGCTTGAAGGAATTAGATCTTCTAGCGCTATAGTCACAGGTGGTTGTGAGTAGCTTGACATGGTGCTGGGACCTGAACTCTGGACCTCTACAAGAGCAGCAAGCACTCTTAACTGCTGAGATCTCAGCAGTTAGGTATTATAAGTAATGTGGAGATGATTTAAGTGTAAGGCAGGAAGTGTGGGGGTTCTATTTAAGAACTTGAACATCTGAGGACTTTACTGTGAATAGAGGTCTTGGGTCTACTCCTCTGTGGATACCAAAGTATTAAACTCTCAAAGACAGCACATTGACAGGGCATCATATCTTTCATGTTTATGGTTTTAAGTCCGTTCCCCTGGGAGTTTTTGCCTAGGAAGTGCTGCCTGATGTCCAGCAGATATAAAGTAGATAGGATGACAGTTGTGAGGGTCAGTTTTCATTGTCAACTTGTCACAACCTAGAATGACCTGGAGTCACAATGAGGAATTATCTGAATTGGGTTGGCCTTTGGGCAAGCCTGTGACAGATTTTCTTAGTTAGATTACTTGATGTAGAAAGACCCACCCTGAATTTGGGCAGCACCATTCCCTGACTCTGGATGTGAATAGCTGTTTTTAGTTCCTGCCTGCCTTGACCTTACTGAAATGATGGAACATAATTTGGAATTGTAAGATAAAAAACAAACAAATAAAAATTACCCCTAGGTTGGTTTTATCAGGGTATTTTATCACAGTAACAAAAAGCAAACTAGGGAAGCTTTTTCCCAGAAGGAGTGAATGCAGAATCTGGAAACTTCTAGATGTTTTATGGTGGGCACAGGGGCCATAGATTTAGAAATGTGTAGGAGGTTGTATGTAAACCTGCTTTGTATGGAGTTTTCAGGTCCTACATGTTTAGGGTATATGTCTGCTGGCATTGGTCTTTCCTCTCTTACCTGTAACTCATGATGCATGTGTGTTCACGTGCAGATATGTGCATATGCCTATATGTGTGCCTATGTGTATAGGGTATATGCTTGTGTGTATGTATGGTGTTTTTTCTTCCTGTGTCGTGTCCTGCTCTGAGCTGATTTACTCTCACGTAACTTACTTCCCTTCTGGGTGGTAAGCACCTGTGCTTGGACATTCTTCCTTGGCAGTTCTTTTGAAAGAGGCTCCAAATGACTTTTCTCATCTCTCCCAGGACAAGGTAAAATGTGGCCAGGTGAGTGTTGGAAGATGGTCAGAAACAAGCCATGAGATCCAGAGGGTCAGCTAGCTCTGGCCTTTGTTCCATAGTTGTTATAATTAAATGGTTTTAGTTAATCTTCAGGCTTGGGAGGCTGCAACTGGTCACCTGGCATACCCTGCTTACCATTCCCCCGGGACACTGGACCTACCGTCTCAGCCTGTGTTGAGGCTTCATGTTGCCTGGTCCTCTCTCACCTCTTTTGCCTCCTGTGGCTGCTACCTCTCTTCATGCTTCCTGCAGCCCATTCTACTTTGGGATGACTGGGCACTCAAGTCTCCTTCAGTCCTGGAGTTTTCTGATAAAGTTTGTGTACTGGCTGGTTTTGTGTATCAACTTGACACACACTAGAGTCATCAGAGGAAGGAGCCTCAGTTGAGGAAATGCCTCCATGAGATCCAGCTGTAAGGCCTTTTCTCATTTAATGATCAATGCCCATTGTGGGTGGTGCCATTCCTGGGCTGTTGGTCCTGGGTTCTATAAGAAGGTGAGCTAAGCAAGCCAGTAAGCAGCTCCCCTCCATGCCCTCTGCATCAACTCCTGCCTCTGGGATCCTGTCCTATTTGAGTTCTTGTCCTGACTTCTTTCAGTGATGAACCGCAATGCTGAAGTGTAAGCCTAATAAACCCTTTCCTCCCCAACTTGTTTTTTGGTCATGGTGTTTCATCACAGCAATAGAAACCCTGACTAAGACAGTCTGCTTTCTCCTTTACTGTCTCCTGTGCAGGTAAATGACTGGCAGAAGGATTGGGTCACATTCTATGCCAGGCAGCGCATTCAGCCCCAGATGGACATGGTGGAGAAGAGGTCTGGAGACCGGGAAGCTCTTGAGCTGTGGTCTGCTCTGCAGGTGAGCAAGGGACTCTGCTGTATGCCCAGTGCCAACCATATGCCCCACTGAGCCCTGATACAGGGGAGGCACCAAAGCAGGGGTAGCATCTGAGTCTGCTTCTTACCACAGTGTCCCATCTGCTCTCTCTCAGTCGGGCACATCTGAGTACCTGCTCAGATATGTGGAACAGCACTTAGGAAAACATTTATACCTTCATATTCGTTGACCACTTTGTTTAAGGTTCCATCTTTCTCCTTGCAGTTGAAGATTCCTGACCTGTTCCATAATCTGGAAATTGTGCCCTCCTTACTTCACGGAGACCTCTGGGGAGGGAATGTAGCAGAAGATTCCTCTGGGCCCATCATTTTCGATCCAGCTTCCTTCTACGGCCACTCAGAATATGAGCTGGCAATAGCCGGCATGTTTGGGGGCTTCAGTAGCTCCTTTTACTCTGCCTACCACAGTAAAATCCCTAAAACCCCAGGATTTGAGAAGCGCTTGCAGCTGTATCAGCTCTTTCACTATCTGAACCACTGGAATCATTTTGGATCTGGGTACAGAGGATCCTCTCTAAACATAATGAGGAATCTCAGCAAATGAACTGGCCAGAGGGCAGAGTCTCTTATGAGTGTGATGGATCTTCTAATAAGATGACTCCATGTCTAGATCAAGTCTTACCATCAAAGCATCACTGTGAACTGAAGGAAGTGCCTCAGAGTCAGGTGGTCAGATTCCAACTATTTGGTCAAGGAGCTCATGATTTGCTACAGTCCTTTCCCTCACGAATTCTTCCCATTTACTCCATGGCTGGATTTGCTTAAGATCCTTTGATGTTTTGTTTCTCAGCTTTGTAAAGTATGGGTTATTTCAGAGGAAAGATTATACAATTCTGAAGTTGTGTACGCTGTAAAACTGGCTAGATTAGGCCTCCCTGGTGATATGAACAGAGACTTATGAAGTTTAGGTATAGTGAGCCACACTCCACTGCAAAGGTAAAGAACTGTGAGTGACTGTGTTGGTGTGGTGGCTGGTGTCCACTGTGCCCTTCTCCCATCGCTTCCTTCTTGTCTATTATCATTTCTGCGCTGTTCACAATGATGCTTTGTGATGGTTTGATCTAGACGTGAAGTCATCTTGTTAGAAGATTTGAGTAATGACCAACTCTAAAATCAATGATATTCCCTTTGCTTGTATAGTGCTTCTGAACCCTGCTACAAGCTGAGCAGGTCTGGAGATTGGTTTGGGGACTGATCAAGCTACCAACCTTAGGGTAACTTGGCTCAGTTTAGGAGCCTGGAAACATTCCTGTTATGCCAGCTTTGTGCTGTTTTCTTTTCTTTTTCTTGTTCTTGTTTTTTTTTTTTTTTTTTTTTTGGTTTTCAAGACAGGGTTTCTCTGTGTAGCCCTGGCTGTCCTGGAACTCACTCTGTAGACCAGGCTGGCCTCAAACTTAGAGATCCTCCTGCCTCTACCTCCCAAGTGCTGGGATTAAAGGTGTGCATCACCACTACCACCACTACCACCACCCCCCTCACCACCACCACCACCACCCTCACCACCACCACCACCACCACCACCCTGCTTTGTGCTGTTTTCTAAAGTTGTCATTTCCTTGCAACATATGAGCATCTGTGTTAATTTTTTTTTCTGTTTTCAACATTGTAGAAATAGAAAATTTCATGAATGACATTGATGTTGATAAATCTTTTTGCCTAAAAATTTGAATAAAATTGCAGTTGTTTCAGTGATGCCTGAGACTTATTTCCACATTTATGTACTCATTTATCTTAGCTGTTTGCCAGAAAATATTGTAATGCTATATTGTGACAATAAATAGGTACAGCTATTGTTTCTTCCTGTTTTGAAAGGGGACTGTATTAGTTATTTTTCTGTTGGTGTGATATAATGGTGACAGACTTGGTGACTCGAGCTGGAGCTGAGAGCTCACATCTCAAACTGTAAGCACAAAACACAGACAGTAAACCTAGAATGACCTGCAGCTTTGAAACCTCAAATCCCACCCACAGTGACTTACTTCCTCTAGCCGGGCCACACCTCCAAGCCTGCCCAAATAGCACTACCAACTAGGGACCGTGTATTTGAACATCTGAGCTAAGGAGGACATTTTCATTCAAACCACCATAGGGTCTCATGTAGCCTAGGTTAGCCTTGAATTCCTGCTTCTCCTCAGCCCTCTCCTTACCTCCTCTCCAGTTTGCTTTTTGTTTTTGTTTACAATATTGTCTTTCACACCTGTAAAATTGACCCTATTAGTATTTGAAGAGACTTAGTATCCCAACTGTCTTGCCTCTGAATTGTTAGTGGCTCTTATTAACCCTCCCTATCCAGTTGTGTCCTGTTCTCACAGGTTCTTTCTGTGTGCTTCTCATTGTAATTATAGTCTGTCATGACTTGTGTGAAGGAAAGTTCAAGGGGCCATGAGAGGACAGGCTTTCCTTTTGAGATAACCTGGAAGTCTGTCCAGAGATTGATGACAGATTCGCCTGAAATACATCCCTGGGATTTTTAGACACTGGTTACACAGAATAGACTAGAAACCTCCATAGGAAGGACAGATCCTATGAAGAATCAAAATGCCTCAAACCTCCCAACAAGGAGCTGGCAAGCAATGGAGCCTTCTTAGTCTGAAAGAGAATGGTCTGACCAACCTGAAATTCCATACACAGTCAGTGTGTCAGCCAATAACCAAGAACTTTCTGATTGTACTGTTCTCAATGCTTTATGTCAAGGTGCAGTGGTAGGACGGGCCTCAAATGGAGACACCAGTTACATTTCCTACAGATGGCTGTTCTAGCTGTTCTTTTGTAGTGACCTTTCCACACTGTCAAGTCCATTTACTTGGTATGGCCTTGAAGGATCATAACCAGTAGTGTGGGGAGCAGAGGAGGCCTGTGTGAGTTTGTGTTTCTTACATGAGCCTGCAAGATCAACACCAAAGCCCCAGACCTATGAA
Source organism: Peromyscus californicus insignis (assembly GCF_007827085.1). Taxonomy (NCBI): domain Eukaryota; kingdom Metazoa; phylum Chordata; class Mammalia; order Rodentia; family Cricetidae; genus Peromyscus; species Peromyscus californicus. Next base: position 649,157 of record NW_026294551.1, on the reverse strand, counting down.
AATCTGGCAAAGTCTTTCCTCCAGGTGAAGCTCAGAGAAACGACAAGGCTTTCCTATGTTCTGAGTGTGAATGTTGATAGTCCATGCAGAAAATGTCCGCCATAGCTCTTTCCTCTCAGATATATACAGCCTGAAGACTGCTCCCCTACAGAGACTGCTCCTACTGAGATTAGTTAAGCTTGCCCCCTTGATTTAGCTATATACCACAAACCCTGCCTGCTTGTTCAGCTGTAAATGATGAACATACTGAGATTCTGGGATGCTGAAGCTTTTCCATCAGAGAGCCCAGTCTACTATATTCCAGCTTTTCTGTGTGTCCATTTGTCTGTCTTTTCTTCATTTCCTCACCACCCCAATTAGGTCAGTCCCTGGAGCTGTGTAAGACCCAGCACAGAGGGAAGGCAGGGAAATGGTGCTTGGCTTTAGAACCAGGTTAGAGAAAGCCCTTGGGGTAGAACCCTGGCTCTGGTGCCCACTCTGGCCACCATGATTGGGAATGCTCAAGCCATATTAGGAGGCCATATCAACGTACCTTGGCTGATAGTGTCTGCTGAGCCCACATTCCAATCATCCCACAGAGGTGCCAGATACAGGAATTATTAAAGAGCCTCAGGGAACCCGATCTCAATTTAGAGCCGGGGACAGACCACAAGGACTACAGGGATAGCTAGAACGGACAAGTTTTGCCCCTCTGAGACTGCTAGAGCTCCTAAGATAATAGGCTTGATTGCAGCCCCATATATATCATCTCCATCTTCACAGTAGCTTCACCCTTAATATGAGGGTGTCCCATAGGGGAAAGAGTTATGGAAGTGTAAGCTGGCAGGCCAAGATGGAAACACTGTGCAGCGTGGTGTAGTCAAGCTTTCCATGACACATCCTGGGAAGAGTCTTGTCCCACTAGGGATCTGAGACTAGGATTCAGAACCCAAAGTCAGATTCAGTTCCAAATATTCTGAGCTGGGTCCCAGCACTGGGTCCTGTGTAAGTTAACTCCTCTATGGTTCAGTTTCTTCATAGAGAAAGTGGGAACTAATTATAAGATCCTCTCAAAGGATAGTTGTGAACTTAGCTGACATTTATTTGTGCCCTAGCACATACTGAAAGCTCAGCAATGGGTCATTCACCCCACTAATCTTCCTAGTCCCATTATAGTCAGCAGGAGACATTATAGTACAGGAGTGGCACGAGCAGCTCATGGTGGGGGCTGGGATTTGAGGCAATCTCTCCTAAAACGCTTGAGGGCTACCTCAGCACAAGACTGTCCTCTATACCAGTCTGTGAATGTGTTCTTGCATACATGTGTGTGTGCCTATGTATACATGAGCATATATGTCTTGAAACTTTTTCCTATCATGGCTGTCCAGAGTCCCACCTACCCTGGGTGGGGTGGGCTGCTGCTATCACAGCCCCCAGAGCAGCTTTTATCACCCAGCCCTGTGGCATTAAAGGTGCCACTGGGGCCTAACTAGGGCACCCCCTTGGCTGGTACTCCACCCTAATCTGGACAGAGGGAGCCTAGCTAAGCTTATAACCTCTCCGCAGGATAGCTGAGTCTCTAGGCTGTGCCTTGTGTTGCAAAGATAAAGAAGCTCTGGCCCAAATCTTCCTGTGGGCACTCCTGATCTGCCCAATTGTGCAGGGAACACAAGGCCTAGGGTGGATCCCAGATGGGTGCAGATGTGCTGGGACTTCACATTCATGCTGTGAGGACACATGGTCACTTCCTTTCTGTCTCCCAGGCTTTACAGAACACCCAGGACCAGGTCTGGAGTCCTGCTCCTCTGGGGTGAGTCAAGCTGGAATAGAAATTCCGGAATGAGTCTAGTAGGAGAGCTTCGAGAGCCTTTGCATCCCCGCTACGTTGGGTAGAGATTGTCTTGGAGTGAGAAATAGCTGTCTGGCCCAATTTCCCCCTCCCCCTCCCACCGCATGCCTGGCGCACCAGGAACATGCAGGGATAGTGCGCACCCGAGTGGCCGCTAGGAGCCAGTAGGCTGCGTCACTGAGTCCAGATCTTGTTGTGGCCGCCGGGCAGCGGCAGCGCCCCCCAACTCGCCCTGAACTGCGTGTTTCCAACAGCGTGTTTCCTTCTGGTACCCAGGGTTCCTCCTCTGTGTCATCTCCCGCATTCTGGTCCTCTAGTCTCCATGGAGCAGCTGCTGCGCGCCGAGCTGCACACCAAAACACTGCGGGCCTTTGGACGCTCCGGGGCCGGCTGCATCAGCGAAGGCTGTGCCTACGACACCGACACTGGCCCGGTGTTTGTCAAGGTCAACCGCAGGACGCAGGTGCGCTGAGGGGGTGCAAGGATGGAGTCTGGGGAGGGGAAAGAAGAACACACGTTTCTGGGAAGTGTTGGGAGAACTAAACTTGGTGTCTCTACCCTCTGCTGAGGGGTCAACACCTGCAGGCAGGCTTCCTTTTGGGACTGGAGCATTTGTCTTTGCTGCGTGATCACTTTCTTGCTTTTGCCTCCACACAAGGGCTTTAAATTTCTGTAGTCACCGACCGTGGAGGAGATGAGTCTCAGCTGTAAGCTGTATCTGCCCATGTCTGGTCTCTGCTCTGAGCTCAGCTCTTGCATTCTCCCAATAGATGGAGAAAGACAGGATTCCCAGGAGCAGGCTAGCACTATCCTCCTCACAAGCTCTGATGTTGCAAGGACCCTTAAGATGTTTAAGAATGTATGGCGCCAGGAATAGTGTCACATATTTATAATCATAATACTTAGGAGGCTAAGGGAGACCGTGACACAAAACAAAAACAAAACAAAAGCCAAACAAACTAACAACAACAAAAGAATGCATGGAAAACTGTAAGACAAATGGAGAATGTTAGCTAGAGGCCCTGACAGCAAGCTGTTGATGGCAAAGCCTGGTGCTCTCCTCGCTCTGAGAGTTTCCAGAGGCCCTATGCTCTGTGCGGAGTAATTCTAGTGGGTATGCTGACTGTAGAGAAGAGAATCCCAGAGCAGCCCTTCTCAGTCACTCCTGATATCATTAGAGATGGTGTCAGGAGTAAGATTATCATGCATTCTCTGTACTGTTGGCATCGTTTGGAGGTTTACCCTGGAAGCATGGCTGTGTTCTGCAGACGCCCTCCCAACCAGGATACTCAACACATGCCTCTTGGTCCCAAATGCAGGTTGGCAATTTGAGGTTACCTGTCTGACTTTCCCCTTGGAAACTTGAATTAAAGGGAAAGAGTTCTTTTCATGTGTGATAATCCGTGTTTTGGCTTCAAGTTTTATTTTTAATTAAAAATATTCAATTTTGTGTATATGAGTGTTTATGTATGTGCACAAGAGCTCTGGCTTGCACATACTATGACATATATAGAAGTCAGTGAACAACTTTTTGGGAGTTGGTTCTGTCTTTCTGCCTTGTTTTGTGCAAGGTTTCTCTTGTTTCTGCACCCCAAACAGCATGTTCCAGGCTAGCTGGCTGTTGGAGCCCATTTAGGTTTCCTAGTGGCTGTACCCAGCAGGACTGCATTAGAGGTTAACTGGATCATGGGCCTGAGTACCAGGTGTTTGGAAGGGTCTACACTTGGCTGTAACTAGCAAGGGGGAGGTTCTTTGCCCCTCCTCTTGGCATTGTTATAAATAGCCCTTTGGAATAAAGTTCTGTGATCCAGGCCCACCCCAGACTATCCTGTATTTTCTGTTTCTCTCCCCTCTTTATTTCTACCCAAGTCTCTTATTCCTCATTTTTTTCAAGAGTCCCTGGGGTAAATAAATGTGGGAGCTGGTCTCCCACAGATGGCCTCAAAGATTTTAGATGATTATCCTGTCTCTACCTCCCATCATGTAGTGGGAAGGCTTGGATTCCAGATGCACGCTACCACATCTGGCTTTTTATGTGGGCTCTGGGGGTCAAAGTTGGGTCATTAGGCTTATGTGGTAAGAGTTGTCTACTTTTAATTTTTAAAAATCTATGATTCTAGCCTGGCTATGGTGGTGCACACCTTTAATCTCAGCACTTGGGAGACAGAGGCAGGTAGACCTCTGAGAGTTTGAGGTCAGCCTGATCTACAGAGCGAGTTCCAGGACAGCCAAGGCTATACAGTGAGACTGTCTCGAAAAGTCAAACCAAACAAACAACTCCCCCAATGACTCTATATATAGACAAAATTCACAAACCCCATGAATAAATGCATTTTTTGTGGGGTGCTGAGGATATTATTCAATAGCAAAGCATCTGCCTAGTATGCACAATCTCCTGGGTGCGGTCCCCAGCACCACAAATAAATAAGTAAATAAATAAATTAATTAAAATAAATAAAATCACCAAGGTATAGTGAACAATATGAAAGTTTGCCTAAAAATAAATGGAATATTTGTAGAAATAGTTTAGAAGAAGAAAGCTTCTGAGTGCCAGCAAAGGCCTTACAGGCAAGCTGAGAGTATGAATCTTTTGTAGCTTCTCTAGCCCCTGCTAGAACTGATCTCTCCACTCTGACTTCTCTGACCCAAATATGAGCCCAGTGAATTTCTACCATGACCAAGGCTGCTTGTCCCCACTCAGAGGCAGGAAAGAAAGCAGTACAATGGAGGAATCAGGCCCAGCCTCAGACTTTTTGTTAGCTCACACTTGACTTGTGCCCATTCCTCCTATCACCCCTTGGCATCCCCTTGTGGCCTGTGCGTCTTCCACAGCAAGGCTTTGATGTATGGGTCTTCCCATAGACCCCTTGAATTCTGGCCTCAGGCTTGTCCTTTCAGCTTCTTACCTGAAGGGAGGGTCTCTTTTGCACTCTGACCTTGAGGGGTGGATGTGAAGTTGTTTTTTTAGTAATTGAAAGCACCTGGTCTTGTGTAAAGGGTCATGAGTCCCTTGGTCTAGCTAGCAAGGCCCCTGTTAGAGTCCAGGTTTGCAGAGCTGACAGTGTTCATGGCATTTGGATGCAGGCGCGGCAGATGTTTGAGGGAGAGATGGCAAGCCTGGAGGCCCTCCACAGCACTGGCTTGGTGCGGGTACCTAAGCCAATGAAGGTGATTGACCTGCCAGGAGGTGGGGCTGCCTTTGTGATGGAATATTTGAAGATGAAGAGCCTGAGCAGGTAAGGAGAGGGAGGGCCATGTGCACACACAAAGGCACACAGATAGGAAGAGAAAGAGAGAGGGAAAGACTGACATAAACACAGAGAGACAGGTACAGAAAGAGGGGAAAAAAAAGACACATGTATACAGAAAGAGGCAGGGACAGACACAAGACACAGAGAAGCAGAAATAGAGAAGACCGATGAAGCAGGTGGAGAGAGAGACAGGGAGACACTAGGGAGCAGCCTCCGCTGAGACAGAAATGGACTGAGAGAAAACACTAGGGAGCAGCCTTTGCTGAGCTTACATAACTCAGGCCAGTTGCCAGAATCTTTTTTTTTTTTGTTTGTTTGTTTGTTTTTAAAGATGTCACTATGTATCCCTGACTGGCCTTGGAACTCACTATGTAAATCAGACTGGCCTCTGCCTTTCAAGTACTGGGATTAAAGGGGTGTGTCACCACACCTGGCTGGCTGTCAGAGTCCACTTTTTAAAGATTTGTTTTTATTATGTATATATATACATGTATGTGCACCAAGTGCCTGTCTTGTGACCACAGAGACTGGACAAGGGTGCTGGATTTCCTGGCACTGGAAGCACAGGTGTTTTCGAGCTGCCATGTGGGTACTAGGAACCTGGCTCTGACGCAAGTGCTCTTAACTGATGAGCTGTCTCTTCAGCTCCAGTCCCTGGAGTTCATCCTTTATTTATTTAATTTTCTCTTATTGGACCTGAGATCTTGAAAGTGAAGCTTCTATTGATTCTTCAACTTTCATAAGAAATAACAAAGCCAACCTGTCTTTCTCTATTAAAATTTAAAAAAGAAACTTATTTTATGTGTATTGGTGTTTTGCCTGCATGTATGTCTGTGCACCACATGTGTACTGCCCTCAGAAGCCAGAAGAGGGGGTTGGATCCCCTCAACCTGGAGTTACAGAAGGTATGAGCCATTATGTGGGTGCTGGGAATTGAACCCAACTCGTCTGGAAGAGCAGCCTGTGCTCTTAACTGCTGAGCCATCTTTCAAGACTCCATTTTAAATCAATACAAAGATAATTACTGTTTTTTGTTTGTTTTGGTTTGGTTTGGTTAGTTTAGCTGTGTTGAGACTGCATAAAGTAAGTGTATTTGAACAAGTCCCTTGCTTTGTGCTATATAGTATGTTAATCCAGTTTGGACTGAGAGAGGCTGATCAATAATTATCTGGCATCTTATTTTTTTTCTCTATTACAGTTATGGATGTTCATTGTATAAAATGTGTAAAGGACAAATTCTGGTAAAGAAGGCATCAACATTTTTTTAACAGGGAATTGCCACAGCTCATGTCTTAGCATGTGACTGTGGTCCCAGGGTTTCTCTATATTTAGTTTACATTTCTAAAAGTTTAGAACTGAGTGTTTTTTACTTACTGATTGAGACTTTGTGGCCAGGCTAGTGTCTGCTGAGATGCTACAGAAATTATCACAAAGGCTCTTATGATACTTTTGTTTTGTTTTAGAAAAGGTTTATTATTTTACTTTTAAAAGTACCTTTAAAGTATTTAAAACATTTTTTTCTAAGCAGAACATACTGAGTAGTGATAGCTGTTTGCCATTTTAACGACTTACTGCCTTTCTTCTTTCTTTAGTCAGGCATCAAAACTTGGGGACCAGATGGCAGATTTGCACCTTTACAACCAGAAGCTCAGGGAGAAGTCCAAGGCCCGGGAGAACACAGTGGGTCAGTTCAGTTCATTTTTTTTTTAAACCTGGGTCTAGCCCATCAGCTACCTTAGTTGGGAATTCACAGTGCTTCTTGGTGGCATTTCAGTAATGGGTTGAATGGTATACCATCTCCCTTTATAGCTCACCAAACAACTTTTTTTTATTTGTGTGTGTGTGTGTGTGTGTGTGTGTGTTGTGTGTGTGTGTGTGTGTGTGTGTGTGTGTGTGAGAGAGAGAGAGAGAGAGAGAGAGAGAGAGAGAGAGAGAGAGAGACAGAGACAGAGACAGAGACAGAGACATATGTGCAGGTACTTGCTAGGGCTGATCTGCCTCTGATCTTCTGGAGATAGAGTTGCAGGTAGCTGTGCATTGCTTAACCTGGGTGCTGGGAAGAGCAGCAAGTGCTGTTAACTTTGGGGTCATCTCTCCAGCCCCAAATACATGTGAAAATGAGATGATTAAGTAATTTTAATGGAGCTGGTAAACGAGTAGAATTGACTTCTGACCAACCAGTCCCATGGACTGTCCGTTGGTCTAGGGTAGAAAAGTTCTAGCAAATCTATGTGCTGGCTAGTCACTTCCATGTGCAGTGAGCTCTTAGATTACCAGTGTTTGAGCCATTTGTGTGCATGCAGCCAGACCTGGAGGGCATTCTCCTGAGGTCTGGTTCCCACGAAAGATGAGTAGCTTCATGAGACCAAGATTTCTGTTGACAGGCTGTGGGGCTGAGGGTGCTGAGTCCCAGGGTGTGACCAAGTTTGGCTTCAGCACAGTGACATGCTGTGGCTTCATCCCACAGGTGAGTGTCTGAGTGTGGGCATCTCTCCTTAGTGATGGCTATTCCTGTGCTCCAGTGCTTGGCTGATAGCCTTCCCTAAAGTGCCAGTGCTGGCCACTGACCCCTTGTGTGCAACAGGGTGCCAGTTTTCTAGACACCAGAACCCTCAACCATTATTTCTGAAGGTAGAGTGCAGACACCTATGATGGAAAGCACATGGGAAGGCTTCCCGAGCCAAGCTTGGAGGGAGTAGACACTGCAGTCAGCTGGTCAGCATTCCAGTGGGGCAACAGTGATGCAAAGGACATGTTGTAGGAGGATACCTGGCCAATTTAAGCATTTGAAGAAGGTAGACTGGGCAAGGCTAAAGATCATTCAGGTCTTTTCCTTTTCCAGGGCTGTTAAAATTATTGTTGTTTATTGAATTACAATTGAGATGTAATTCATGTAATGCAAAAGCCATTTTCTTTTGTCTGTTTGGCTTTTCAAGACAGGTTTTCTCTGTGTAACAGCCCTGGCTGTCCTGGGACTCACTCTGTAGACCAGGCTGGCCTCAAACTCACAGAGATCAACCTGCCTCCACCACACCTGGCTAAAATTCTCCATTTTAAAGTGTATCATTCAATGTTTTTAAAAGTATAATCACAGTGTTAACACAAATATCACTGTTATCTTGTATCCAAGTTCTAACCAAGCCTTATTGCTTAGCCTCTGAGATCAGATGAGGTCAGGTGTGTTCAGGTGATGTGGCTATAATTCATTATCATGTCTCATTCCAGAATATTCTCATCACCCAATAGCAACTCCCATTAGCAGTCTTTCCCTTTTCCTCCTTCCCTTAGCCCCTGGCCATCACAAATCTACTGTACATCTCTATGGTTTTGTCCACTCTAGACATTTTATGTTGGCGACATTATATAACATGTGACCTGTGTCCAGCTTCTTTTACTTACCACAGTGTTTTCAAGGTTAATCCACAATGTAGCATGTGTAAAGAGCATCATGTTTCATTGTATGGTTGGATCATATTTTGGATGAGAACTTACAATTTTCCTGATATGGTCTCTCAATTACTGTTATTCTAGATGTGTGCCATCATGCCTGGTTCCATCTATTTTTAAAAAGATTTTTATTTATGTGGTGTGTATGAGAGAGAATGTATGCCACATGTACAGGTACCTGAGGAGGCCAGAGGATGGTGTCTGATCCCTTGGAACTGGAGTTACAGGTTTCGTGAACCATCTGATGTGGATGTTGCAAACCAAACTCTGATCGTTTGGGAGAGCAGCAAGTACTGTTATCAGCTGAGCCATGTCTCCAGTCTTCATTCTTTATTATTATGGTTGAATAACATTGTGGTCTCTTGAATCATCATCTTAGAACCTTAGGCTTATCTCCTGGGCAGTCTACCTGCCCTACACCTACCTCAGAGAAGCCATTATTAAACCATATTTTGCTTTATTAAGGACAGAATACCTCTTGTATAAGAGCCATCCCAATTTAAACCTGTTACTACTTGGAGGGCCAACATTTTCAAATTTTTCTCTTCTTTGAAGCCTTTGACTATTTGGGGGTACTGTAGACAATAGTCAAGTGTTGTTGGCTGTTTTTACTTTTTGCTCTTTGACTCTTTTGGGGACCCACCATCCAGCTCCTCAATATATATACATGGAGGCTTATTATTACTTAGCTTGGCTTGTTTCTAGACAGCTTTTCTTAACTAAAATTATCCCATCTATCTTTTGCCTGTGGGCTTTTTCCTTTTTGTACTTCTGTAATCTTACTTTCACTCTTACTCTGTGGCTGGCTGGGTGACTGGCCCCTAGTGTCTTCCTCTTCCTGTTTTCTTGCTCCTCCCAGATTTATTCTTCTATTTATTTTCTCTGCCTGCCAGGCCCGCCTATCCTTTCTTCTGCCTTGCTATTGGCCATTAAGCTCTTTATTAGACCAATCAGGTGTTTTGGGCAGGCAAAGTAAGACAGCTTCACAATTAAACAAATGCAACATAAAAGAATGCAACACATCTTTGTATCATTAAAGAAATATTCCACAGCATAAATAAATGTAACACATCTTAAAATAATATTTCACAACAGTCAAGCTCCCCTGGCATGGGTTGGAGGTGAGTCTCTTAGTTGGAGATGATTTGCAGCAAGATTTTTATGAAGCCCAAGGCAGTCTCAGGGATTCCACCCAGTAGGCAGCTATGAATCTAGTTCCCAAAAACTGTTCACAGAAGGCTTGCCAGGACTCCCGAGTCTCAGCCAGATCTGACTTTCCTGGTGTTACACACCTGGTTGGAGCCAGGGGCTAGCATGGCCTCTGTTATCAAAGACAAGCATGGTTTGTTGTCTTGATTTACATGTTGAGTTTAAGGGCTTCTTGTGGTGATGGGTCTTCAAAGACTTGTATGGTGATATTTTATTTGTGCTGAAATGTGATTTTATTTGTATGTTAATAAATAAAAGTGCCTGGGGGTCAGAACTAATAGCAAGCCATAGCAGAAGTCTGGCAGTGGTAGCACACACCCTAATCCTGATGACATGACAGGCAGATCTCTGTGTGTTCAAGGATACAGCCAGCATGGAGACACGTGCCTTTAATCTCAATACCAACCATAGACCTGGAGGTCTGTATAGAAAGGCAGTGACGAGGAGGTCATGTGGTTGGGTTTACAACCAATGAGAAGGCAGAACAGAAAGTCAATAAAAAGACAGACACACAGGAAGTAGGTCTCTTTCTCAGGGGAAGGATGGCAGCGGCAGTGAGGGGTAAGAAGACGGTTTTAGTCTCAGCTCTTAGCTACTGCTCTGACCTCTTGGGCTTTTAACTCTACATTTGGCTCTGTGTTTCTTATTTAATAAGACTGTTACATCTACAGACTTGGCTGATGAAGCAGTGTTGTCTCAAATATTCATGAGTTGAGAAATGAAATAGTATCTAGAACTTGTGTGTGAAGCAGATGAGAATGAAGTTGGTCCATCAGAGAGACAGAGGGTCTCTGAGTTCCCTTCAGACTCTGGGATCAGACAACTGTGGTCTTGTCAGAAGGGCATCCGAGTCCAAGCCCACCTACTTTGAGTAACCATAATATTGTTCTTTATGAAGTGTCTCCAACCAGCCCCAAGTTTCTAGGCATTCTACTCCCTAGCTGGACTGAATAGGCCTTTGAGAAATGTTGCAGTTATGATGAGAAACCACTGAAGGGGGACTTCTTAGACACTAGAGCAGTCAGTTATTGGAAGCACTAGTCCAGCTGGCCTGGGAATTTATGGGTTGTATTCCCCGCTAAGAACCTAGCAGCATTCCAAGCATTTTGTCTGACTCAACTTACTAGTTGCCACAGTTAGCAATGAACTAGGTGATATCAGTGATTCATCTTAGAGAAGAAACTGATGTACTACTGAGACTAAGTAACATTCCCAGAGACCATGTAGATAGTGAGTGGAGGAACCAGGACTTGACCTATAGTCTGGCCTCAGAGATGGGGTCTAACCTTTACACAATGCTGCCCTTTTCAGTCCTTATGCTCAGGTGGCACCTACCTTCAGTAGCTCACCAGGAAAGTCACATATTTCCATGGCCTTGGGAATCTTGGCCCTTCCATCTAAGTGGCAAGACTGAACTTGCCAAGGCTAGACCTCTGTTCCCAAAAGGAAATTGTGCCTTTTGTGACACTGTTATCTTCCGGCAAGAGGAGAGCCCCTGACACTGAGAGCCTTGGCAGGTAAATAGGAATGGTGGGATGCTGTGATGGTGGACTTCAGTGCTTGGGGACTTGCCAGGCTGGGGGAAGGGTCTCTTGAGGTGCATCTGGCACTAGGGGGTAAACCCTGGGCTAAATGACTGAAGCACCCAAGAAAGACTCCAGGAGGAGGATGACCGGGACTGTACAAGCTGCCTTCCAGGTTCAGAATGCCTCCAAAAGTTCTGCCTCAGGGGTTTCTCAGAGCAGCCCCTTGGAATAACCATGACCTGAGGTTACAACCTCTTCCTGTAACCCATCCCTGCTCCTGGGCCCCCACAGGCCTACTTTCTGTCACTGTAGATTTGCTTGTGTTTTGTGAAGTTTTTTTGTGTTTGTGTTTTTCGAGACAGGGTTTCTCTGTGTAGTTTTGGTGCCTGTCCTGGATCTTGCTTTGTAGACCAGGCTGGCCTCAAACTCACAAGAGATTTGCTTGGTTCTGACTCCCAAGTGCTGGGATTAAAGGTGTGTGCCACCACCGCCTGGCTGTGAAGTTTTTTGTTTTTTTTTTATTCTTCAGCAGTCAATCTATGACAAGATGGGGCTTAGGTAGGTTTATACTGAGTAAATGAAGACAGAATGAATTCTTTGTCTTGACTCTCTGAACCAGATGGGAGATAGCAAATTAAATAGTAAATGTATATAAGATATTGAAAAGTTACTATTATCAAGATGTTTGAAAAGTTCTGGACTAGATAATCACAAGTATAATGGGGACCTGTTTTAGCACCAGAAAAATATTCACTCAAATTTTTATGTAGTATCAAGTTGAAAATGCTGAGTCCCTAGGTCTCTAGGACCACAGTTTAGTGAGAGGCAGATGATGAAGTTTTATATAAATATAATCATGCAGTATGTCTCCCTTCAATTTTTGTTTCAATCTGATGTATTTTGCTCCTCATAATCATTTTGATATGTGTTCATGTCAAATCTTTTGATGTTTATACATGAAATCCATTCAAGTCACATGTGTCAAAAGTCCGTTAAACTGTATGGATAAACCATGGTCTCTGTTTATCCATTCATCTGTTGATGGATGTCTGGGTTGTTTCTAGTGTGTTTTTATAAATAAAGCTGCTATGACCCTTTGTGTACAAGTCACTGTGACAAGTACTTTATCTTGGGTGAACACATGAGGCTTGAGACAGGCAAGCCTGGGTTGCATAGTAGGGTCTCAAGTTTTATGAAACTGCCATATGGGGCTGAGAGTTGGTTAAGAGCACATACTACTCTTGTGGAGGACTTGAGTTTGGTTCACAACCACATGTCACTTCAGCTTCAGATCTGATGCCCTCTTTTGGCCTTTGTAAGTACCCACACATCCATGACATACTCTCCCAGAGATGTATCACATAAAACTTTGTTTAAAAAAAAATCTTAAAAACAACAATAAAAATAAACTGTCCATGCTTCCAGAGAGGTTGTACCAGTTTACATTCCCACCAACTCATGTAAGAGTTCCAGTTTTTTCCACTCTTATCTATACTGGATATTTTCTGAAGTCATTTGTTTTTATTTGAAGCTGTCCCAGCTGGAGAAAAGTGTTCATTCTGAGATTTCATTTTGTCTTTCTGTCATGACTGATGATGTGAAGCATATGTGGACATTCACATTTGCTAACTGTATGTCTTTTTTTCCTTTCCCCCTTTTGAGAGAGGGTCTCACTATATAATCCTGTCTGACTTGGAAGTTGAAATGTAGACCAGGCTGGCTTCCAGCTTGCTGCGGTCCTCCTACCTGAGCCTCCTAAGTGCTGAGATTACAGGTGTGCATCACTATGCCTGGCTGGAGCCAATTATTATTATTATTATTATTATTATTATTATTATTATTATTAAATTGAGCCAGATATGCTGTATGCCCAGAAGTTTGGGAGGTAGAGGCAGAAGAATTAGGAATTCATAGGTATCTTTGGCTACATAGTGAGTTCAAGGTTGAGTCCTTGACTCCAAAATACCTCTTTTTAGGGGCTGGGGAGATGGTTCAGTTGATCGAGTGCTTGTCGTACAAGCACGAGGGCTTGGGTTCAGATCCCTAGCACTACTGTAAAAACGCTGGGCACAGTGTCATGTACCTATAATCAAATGTACTGCAGTCACAGTACCGGCCTCTCCTCTTGCTGCTCAGGTGAATGAATGGCAGGATGACTGGCCAACCTTTTTCACTCAACACCGGCTCCAAGCACAGCTGAATCTCATTGAGAAGGACTATGCTGACCGAGAGACACAAGAACTGTGGTCAAGACTACAGGTGGGCATAACACTTCCCTTGAAGGAGGCTGTCTCTTTTTTTTTTTTTTTTTGGTTTTTCGAGACAGGGTTTCTCTGTGTAGCTTTGCGCCTTTCCTGGAACTCACTTGATAGCCCAGGCTGGCCTCGAACTCACAGAGATACACCTGGCTCTGCCTCCCGAGTGCTGGGATTAAAGGCGTGCGCCACCACCGCCCGGCTGGGAGGCTGTCTCTTATGAGCCTACGACATGCATGTAGGGTCTTCTTAGGACTGAGCCAGAGTAGGGAACACTGATGCTAGAGTGAGATGGTCAAGTTGTAGGTGCATCAGCCACCACTTTCTTTCCCTGTAGTTGGTGGGGGCATGGGACATACCTCTGGCCCACAGACTTCACTCATTTCATTCGCCCACTCTTAACCTCATTTTCTTCCTCTGCCAAAGACCTTATGCATCACCCTTAGTGAAGATGCACAACTTGTTTCAAAATATAACTCCAAAATATTAGAAAGACAATTCATCTATCAGTCTAGGGTAATGGTTTTCAACTGTGAGTCATGACCCCTGGGATCAAACGACTGTTTCACAGGGGTCATATATCACATATCCTGCAAGCAGATATTTACATTGCAATTTGTAACAGTAGCAAAATTAGTTAGGAAGTAGCAACAAAATAATTTTATGGTTGGCAGTCACCACAACATGAGCAACTGTATTAAAGGGCTGAAGCGTTAGGAAGGTTGAGAACTACTGGTCTAGGGTGAACATGCATCAAAGAAATGTTATTTAACAGAAGAGGTGTGAGTGTTGTTTGAATCTTAGATGGTCTTTTAATAAAAAACCCAGAGCCAGATACCAGGATGAAAGCTGAAAGATCAGAGAAGCAGAACAGCCAGCTTCTAGTTCTTACCTCTATGAAATCCTCAGCCTCAAGAGAGTGAGTTCCTGTTTCCTCATGCCTTATGTACCTTTCTCTGCTCAGATAATCCTGGGATTAAAGGTGTGTGTGCTTCCCAGTACTGGGATTAAAGGTGTGTGCCACCACTGCCTGGCTGTTTCCAGTGTAGCCTTGAACTCACAGAGATCCAGACAGATCTCTGCCTCCTGTCTGCCTGACCTCTATGTCTTATCTAGTGGCTGGCTCTGTCCTCTCATCCTCAAGCAAGTTTATTAGGGTACACAATATATCACCACATGCGGGTACATATTGCAATAAAATAAAAAACACAGCTCAGAGGGTGAGTAACACACTGGTTCATATTCTACAGCATAAAACTAACGTCTGAGATTTTCTATAAAGCTTTTGGACTCACTTGGTAGTGCCCTGAAAGCTAGGCAAAGTTACATTCAGAAATCAGTAAGCCTTTTCACTGGACCTGACAGATTTTTTGGTTGGTCTCTGAATGAATCCATGGCTCTCTGCCCTATTTCCAAGCTCCGGATAATGAGCCCATGGGTCTCTGAGTCCCACATTTGCAATAATTTCTCTTCTAGGTGAAGATCCCGGATCTCTTTTCTGGTATAGAGATTGTCCCTGCCCTGCTCCATGGAGACCTCTGGTCTGGAAATGTGGCTGAGGATGACCAGGGACCCATTATTTACGATCCAGCGTCCTTCTATGGCCATTCTGAGTTTGAACTGGCAATTGCATTGATGTTTGGGGGGTTCCCCAGACCCTTCTTTACTGCCTACCACCGGAAGATCCCAAAGGCTCCGGGGTTCGACAAGCGCCTGCTGCTGTACCAGCTCTTTAACTACCTAAACCACTGGAACCACTTTGGGAGGGAGTATAGAAGCCCATCTCTGGGAATGATGAGGAAGCTGCTCAGGTAGTAGGGGCTGGGACCTAATAAAAAGTCAAATTGGGCCCCTAACTGGGCTAATTTTGAGTTGGCCTTCAACAAGTTCATCATGTAGCAGTGCTGGCAGTTAGAGGGAGCTATGTATGTAGCTCAGTCTGATACTAGTACCATAGCATAGCATCACTGTTCCTGGCAAGTACCCATCTCAGCAGCTGCAGCTCCAAGTACCACAGTTGGGTTGAGAAGGAAGAGCCACCCTCCCGCGGCTCTGTTCGTTCAGTTGCAATCGCCACTGAACTCTCTCCACTTTTTCCTATTTTTCAGATATTATTTTGTGTGTATAGGTTAGATTACACCCTGTAGTTCTCTTCTTCCACTATGTGGGAACCAAACTTGTTGGGTATCCACAACATATCCAAGAAGACTGCTCTGACATAGATTAAGCCAATAGAAAGTCTTTATTAGCCAGCCTACAGTGGATGTTTGGGAACTCAGCATAGCATGGAGTCTTTCTCAGGGTGAGTTTTTAAGCACAAAAAACCATATCCTGGGTTGACATATTTCAGTTAACAAGAACAGCTAGAGTGGGACTACAGAAGCCAAAAAAGCAAGGTTAGTACATTTAGAGACTTTCCTGGAACTATGGATTTTGATGGATTAGATCTTTGTTTTCAGTATGGCTGGTGGATGCTGTCTACATCCTGAGTTTTATAATAGTTGTGCTTAGTGGTTCTGCTACATACTCAAGTCCTGAGACTTAGTGCAGGAGACTTTACCTGCTAAGCTATCTTCATCGCTCCAGCACCCCACTTTCCAGTGAGGTCTCTTCTGTTGGTGAACGCAGGGCCAGCAGTGTGCAGCCCACACCTCTTGTCAGGGCTGCCTTGGGTGGCTAGTAGGGTTCCGATTTTTAAGAGGTCATCACAAAAACCTTCACCCTGGAACAACACCCCTCTCTCAACCCCCATTGCCTCCTATACCTACACGCTTAAGTCACACCTTCACTCCTGCAGGCGCTCAGACATCGTCACTCCATTCTTACCCCCACACTCAAAACCCACCCCTCCTCTGTGTCCAGACACCTCCCCTCCACTCCGGCCCTTTCTACTCAGCTTCCTTGCACTGTGCACACTAGCTCAATACTTTCCCGGTTCTGCCCAAATCTTAAATCCAGTCCCTTCCTTAAAGTCCTTGTCCAGACGCTCCACCCCCAGCCCGCCTCCAAACACCCAAATCCATTTCTCGCCCAACTCCCGGTAAGGCTCAGACCTGCCCACTCCTCAAGCCACACTCTCTATGGTCCCACCCATGCCGGGCTCCAACCTAGAACACTGGAAGCTTCGTCATCCTGGTACCGCCCTCCACTCCCACACACGTTGTTTACGCACTGAGCCGACTTCGCGCGAGCTGTTTTGTCGGCTGGCGCGCCCTGTAGTGGGGGGTCGAAGGTCTCGGGGCGGAGCTGGCGGCTCTCGTGGGGCGCCTCCTTTCTTTCCCTGTTGCCGGTATGGTTCTGATGGAAGCTCATGGCGGGATGGTCCTGAGCGATGAGCCGGCTGCGAGCACCGCCGAGGAGGAGGTGGAGGATGACGCGCTTTCCAGCGGCGCCGCCCTGGAAGCATTCAGCGAGAGTGCGGAGACCCGCGCGCTGCTCAGCAGCCTGCCTGGGGTGCACGGCGAGCGCGCGGCCCGGGAGGTGGCGGAGGAGCGATTCCGCGGTGCGGGCGGGGCCCCGAGTTTGCTATCTTGCAGTCGGGAGGAAGGGACCTGGGGAGGCATACCTCCAGCCTGCCCCGCGGTGTCCAGGAACTAGCAAAGCACACTTGGGGCTTCTCTGTGCATAGGGAGGGAAAGAGCAGAATTGCCGAGAACAAAACCTGCCACCTACGAGCGCTCGTGGCAAGCGAAGAGGAGCGGTCTGGCTTGGAGCGTGTGCTCCTATGGGGATCCGCTATGAGGCCGTTGGCTCTTCCACCTCAGAGCGCCCGGTTTAACTAGGACCTCGGCTTCAGGCAGTGCAAGAGAGTGGACAGTGCCATTAGGTTCTTTTGGTGGTTCTAAATTCTCCACGTTTAGGTGGGCCTTTACAGTCGTTTATAATGGATACTATCTGTCATAGTTTCTGTCATAGTTTTTGTCAACTTGCCACAAACCTGAACGTACGTCGGAAGAAATCTCAAATAATTGCTGCCATTAGATTGGCTTGTAGGCATGTCTATGCAGATGAAGGAGGGCCCAGCCCATTGTGGGCTGTACCATACCCGGGCCTGTGGATCTGGGCTGGATAAGAAAGATAACTGAATTTGAGCCTGGGATCAAGTAAACGAGCAACACTCCCATGGTTTCTGCTTCTACTGCTTAAATTAATTCCTTAATTCCCATCAATGATTGGCTGTGTAAGCCAAATAATCCCTTTTTCAAGTTGGTTTTGGTCAGTTTTGTCACAGGAACAGAAAGCAAACTAGGGCAGTGTCCAAATGAGCCCTTCGATAATTAAAGTTTTGTACTTGAGCAAACTCGTCTTTGTGGATTCCTTAGCTAAGAAAATTCTCTCCACGATGTCTGTCTTGGTTTGAAGTTTTAGGGAAAGACAGGGTGGTGGACTTAGTGGAGGGAGTCTGAAGTTGCAGGTGAGAATTGCAGAGGCAGAGAAATCACTGGATTGGGTAGAAGCAGATTTAGTTGCTATTAGGGGTGGAAGGCAGTTGGCCAGGGTTAGGGAGGTTGTGCAGTCATTGGTTTGAAGACTGTTGGAATGAGAGAGCACTATGCTTCGGGGTGGTGGGAGGGCTAACAAGGGGAGGTGGAGTTGTGGAGAGTGAAGAAAGAATCGGAAAGAAAACCAGTTAAGGTGTCAAAAGGTGTGAGAAGAGGATTCAAGAGGAAGGTGTGGTCTCCTGGCAGTGTTGGGCATCTGTCAACAAGAAGAGGTCAGGTGTGTCCCTGGGAGTTACAAAGGCTAGGAAAAGGGGAGCTGTCTCATGAGAGTTACTCAGAGGCAATAAGAGAGTTTATAAGGCCAACTGATTTGATTTTCATGTTATTTTCCTTTTAGTAATTATGGACAAATACCAGGAGCAGCCTCACCTCCTGGACCCACACCTTGGTAAGCATAGAAGCTGGTGATTTTGATAGTTCAATATCAGATCACCATGAAGGCCTTGTGTGTACTGCTGGCATCTCTGTGCTGCCAGCAGAAGGTGTCAGATGAAGTGTCCCTAGAGCTGTGTCTTTTGTCTGCCCTTTGGTTTTATGGACCTGTGATAATGAATAGCTGGAAGTTCAGCTGTCAATCTAGATTGTGTGCAGATGTGTCTAAGTTACTTACTGCTTGTTGCTATTTAAAGAACACATCTTTTCTCCTTATGTGTGTTTAGTTTGTTATGTGAACAGCTGTTCTGTTCGTGGTAACTGTCATGCAGGATCATGTGCTTTACAAAAGTTCCATTTTACCTACACAGCAGTTGATGAGGTCTTGTGTCATCTCCATTTTACAGATAGAGACACTCAGGCTTGGTCTCATGTCTTTAGTATAAGGAGAGTGTTGTACAAGGCTGTCCTCTGAGATAACATCTGTGGAGTTCAGCTGTGTACACTTGCAAAAGATTATCCCAGCCGGGCTTGTTGACTTTTTACATTCCCTCATATGGAGGCAAGATCTGTAGACCCTTATCTGAGTACCCTGGCTCTCTACCCCCTGTTGTATGCAGCATTGCGCTAATTGTAGGTGGCTGTGGGGAGGGCCTAGACGCTAGGTTCGCAACCTGTGGGTCTTGACCCCCATAGGGGTCACATATCAGATACCCCGAATATCAGATATTTATATTGTGATTCGTAACAGTAAAATTACAGTTATGAAGTAGCAATGAAATAATTTTATGGTTGGGAGTCACTGCAACATAAGGAACTCTATTAAAGGGTCACAGCATTAGGAAGGTTAAGAACCATTGTTCTCTATAATATATATAATATATATTCTCTATATATTATATACTGTTCTCTCTCTCTCTCTCTCTCTCTCTCTCTCTCTCTCTCTATATATATATATATATATATATATATATATATATATATATATATATACACGTCTACTCTAGGCCCTAGAGTATATAGGCCAGGCAAGACCAGGGGAGGGAGGCTCCCATCTATGTGGCTATGGGAAAGTCATCATCTCTTCTGGGTAAAGACTTTTTGGGAGGCACCTGCGTTCCAGTAAGTAACCCCTCACCCATGTTCTGCAAAGAGGCCCAATATATGCTCATGGGTTCCCTAGAGTGAACTTTGATGGACTAGTACCTTGATTTGCTCTTGAGATCTTAGAGAAGTAGATGTTGCTTACATCTACCCCTAAGAAGGAATTTTAGCAACAGAGAGTGATTTTTGTTGGCTTTTCATTGTTTTCATTATATTTGAACCTGTTTTCATGTTAATTATATTCTTGTTTGGATCTTTTCTTCTGTTTTGAGACAGTCTTGCAATGTAGCCCTGGCTGGCCTTAAATTCATGGTAGGTCTCTATCCTCAAACTCCCAAGTACTGGAATTGCAGATGTGAACCACAACTTCCGCTTGGGTTTTTTTTTTTTTTTTTTTTGGAGATAGGGTCTTGTTGTATAGCCTGGCTAGCTTCAAGTACTCTTGGTAATTTTTTTTTTTTTTTGGTCTTATTCTATTTTTTCCTTTGTGTGTGTGAGAGATCCAACTGATTTAATCATTGTAGTAACCTCACAGTCCTCATGGAAGGTCACTTCTAAGCTACACTATACAAATGGGGAAATGGAAGCACAAGTCTGAGAGGTTAAGTAACTTGTTCCAGGCCACACAGTTGGTGAGATGCAGGCAGGATCTAAACACTTCCTCCCCTGAGCCTCTTGAAGATGGGTCTTTGGGGGGACCAGTTGCAGGCAGGTGGTTGATGTCAAGCTGAAGGGTTGGCTATGCTGAGGGTATCAGAATAGTGGGTGTTCTGGGCCTCATCTCACAGTTTTGAAATCCTAGTTGTCCCCATGGAACAGGTGAAAGGAGCTGTTTGACCTTTCAGGTGACAGCTTTGGACCTGTAGCTCTGCCCTTATTGCTGTGGAGCCCAGAGTGTGATGCTTACTGTGTGCCATCAATGCTTTTTTGTTTGTTTGTTTTTTCAGACAGGGTTTCTCTCTGTAGCCCTGGATGTCCTGGGACTCGCTCTGTAAAACAGGCTGGCCTTGAACTCAGAAATCTACTTGCCTCTGCCCTCCAAGTGCTTTAATTAAAGGATGCACCACCACCACCCGGCACCATCCAGTTCTTAATGACTTTTATTGTTCATTATCTTCTGAGAAATAGAAATAGGTCCCTTTTAGAAGAAGAAGATGCTTGTTTATGCTAATCCTTTCCTGTGTGGGGCACATTTTGTGACTTCATTTTGTGTAATGTGTTATTCATTGAGGTTGAATATATTTGAGTTTGAATGTTATCAGATCAATCCTTCATATCTTTCTTCCTTCCTTCTTTTCTTTCTTTCTTTCTTTTTTTTTTTTTTTTTTTGTATGTTATGGTTTGGTTTTTGTTTCTGAGATAGGGTTTCATTGTATAATCTAGGCTGGCTTTGAACTTAAGATCTTCCTGCTTCAGCCTAGTGCTAAGATTGTAGACCTCTGCTACCACGCTCAGTCTCTTTCTTGTGTTTGATCTTTGGTAGTAAGCCCAGAATCTAACTCTTTTTGACTGATTATGCAAGGCTTATTAACTGAGTCATCTAGCCTTTCCTCCTGTTTGAAATACAATTTTTTAATATAATTTTTATTTCTGTGTATGTACATGTGTCAGTTCTTGGGCTTACAGGCAGCCGTTAGCTATCCAACGTGGGTTCTGGGAACCAAACTTGGTCCTCTGTGAGAGCAGCAAGCACTCTCAACCATTGAGCCAGCTCTCCAGCCCTGAAATACTATTTTAAGTCTATATTCAGTACTCATATATACTAGCTTTGGGTCCTAGACTTTCTATTCTGTTTCATTTGTCCCTGTATATACTTTTTCCCTGTATCATTTGTTTTTGTTAATTGCTTTATGGTATAGTTTATCTAGCATCACACCTATTTATTTTACTATTTTCTAGTCCTTTCATTAGTGTAGATGAACTTCACCATTGTTTTTTCACTCTCCAGACCTAACAGAGCTCCTGGGAGCTCTGTTCAGCACACAGATTCCTATAGAGGAGATGTTTTTATGAGATTCCAATTTGGCTCTTATGAGTAATGCTGCTTTAAACATGTATGTACCATCTTTGGGTAGACTTATTTTTGTTTCTCTTAGGTGACTATCTTAAGAGTGGAATTTCTGGGTTGTATAGTAAGTGTGTGTTGTAGTAAAATGTCACACTATTCTATAGAAGCTGAGTCATTATGCATCTTCACCAGTAATGAATGAGAATCCCCGATACTTTAGCCCCTCTAGTCAGCCTCTCTGGTTTCAGTGGGAAGTAGTCTTACCCCACTCTGCATTTGTTAGGTGCAAATTGTATCTTTTTTACTAAGACTATGACACAGCCCATAGTCTGCTTTGTTGAATCTTCCATTATATTTGAAAAGAGTGTCTTTTATACTGTGGACTAAGGTGGATGGTGGTGCTGTTAGTATCCTTACTGATTTTCTGTGTATTTGGTCCTGTTTCTGCTTTTGGTTTTTGCTCTATTTTGATGTTCTGGGATTTGTTGTATCACTTACTGAATTAGTCTTCACAATGAATTGATCTTTGTAATTAGAAATGTTCTCTAGGTTTTGTAATGTTATTGGTTCTTGAGTCTCTCCTGATAGTAAATACTGTGTGTGTCTCCCTTTTGTCTGGATTCAGCCTGCCAGTCCTTATCTTTCAATAGCCATTAGGGTATTTTCATTTAGTAATGCTGACAACATGGCAAGGTTTAATCACCTCTGTTGGGACTTACTTTCTCTTTATCCCATTTCCTTCTTGGGTTCTTTCTTCCTTTTTTATTTACTCTGTTACTTTATTTTGTATTAATTTAATACCTTTTGGTGTTTATTTATTTATTTTGAGACAAGGTCTCACTATGTAGTCCTGGCTGGTTTGGAACTTGTTATGTAGACCAGGCTGGCCTTAAACTCACAGAGACCCATTTGCTTCTGCCTTCGAGTGCTGGGATTAAAAGACATCTGTCACTGGCTTGGTATTTTATTTTATCTTCACTATATGCTCAGTAGTTTTTGTTTTTGTTTTTCTTTTTTCCAGGATTTATCATTTATACCCTGAACTTACTACAATCTACCCTCAAATAATATAATGGTGGGGAAATTTTCAGAAGATGCTTTTATTTCTTCCTTCTGTTTTTTTTGTGGTACCTTGCTACCTTGTCACACAACTTGCTTTCATATTTGTTACAAGTTTTGCCTTAAACATTTAATAATTATTTATTTATTTATTTGATTTATTTTTTGTTTACTTGTTTTTTTTTTTTTTCCTTTTCAAGACAGGATTTCTCTCTCTTTTTTTTAATTTATTATGTAGACAGTGTTCTGCCTGCCAGCCAGAAGAGGGCGCTAGATCTCATTACAGATGGTTGTGAGCCACCTTGTGGTTGCTGGGAATTGAACTCAAGACCTCTGGATGAAGAGCCAGTGCTCTTAACCGCTGAGCCATCTCTCCAGCCCACATTTAATTTTTAAATAAAAGATTTATTTTTATTTTATGTGTATGGGAATTTTGCTTGCAAGTGTGTCTGTGCACCACATGTGCACATGTACAGTACCCATGGTGGTATGAAGAGGCATTGGAGACCTTGGAGCTGGAGTTACAGATGGTGTAAGTCACCATGTTGGTGCTGGGAATCAAGCCCTGATCTTTTGGAAGAGCAGCAGTTAGTGCTCTTCACTGCTGAGTCATCTCTTCAGGCCCTCAATTTTTTTTTTTTTTAAGATTTTATTTTTAATTATGTGTATATATGTGTGGGTATGTACAGGTACTTGGGGAGGCTTGAAACCCTGGAGCTGGAGTTACAGGGGAACCAAATTCTAGTCTTCTGCAAGAGCAATAAGTACTCTTAACTGCTGAGCCATTTCTCTAGATGACACTCAGATGTTTTTTAAAGAAATAAAAAAAATGAGGCTGGGCATTGTGGTGCACCCTGTTAGTCCGAGCACTAGGGAGGCAGAGGCAGGCAGATCTCTGTGAGTTCAAGGACAGTGTGATCTACATAGGGAATTTTAGGCCAGCTAGCATTACATGTTGAGATCATGTCTCATAAAACAAATAAACAAACAAAACCTAGCCAAACAACCAAAAAACAACAAACCCCACAAAACATAGAACAAAAAAATAAAAAGGGAGGAACTCTATAATCTTTATGTATTTATCCTTTAAAATATGTCCTTTATAAAGCAAAGAGCGTGCCTTTTCACTCATGGTGGCAGTGCTAGGTCTCCAAGACCACCTCACATCTATGGTGCCCTAGGAAGACTTACAGGACACAGCCCACAGTCTTGCTTGTGCTGAGGATGTGGTTGATGTGTATGGGTCTATTTTGTCATTGGATTGGTAGGGAGGCCAGTAGGATGGTCAGTGGAGTATGGCTGGAGCTCTTATATTACATGACTGTCAGCTAACAGCCTGTTAGACTCCTTTCTCCTTCTTGATGTGCCCTGCCTTGCTTTAACCTCTCCTTGTAGTGGGTTCTCAACATAGCCTCTGTACAGACAGGAGAAGTCTGTGCCCTGCATGACCCTCATTTTCCTCTTTTTTTCTGTCTTACTGCATTTGTTCAACCTAGCCTGTTGGTAAATCAGAGCAATTTTAACAGGTGTCGTCTGTAAAACATGGTGTCAGATACCAATTTTAGATATTTCCCCTGTATTTTAAAAATGGGAGTGAGTGTTAAGGTGGGTACCATTCTTTCACCAATGGCTGATATGAACATGTACTTCTTTGTTGTGTTGATACTTGGTTAAATAGGCTTACTAATACTGATGCATTTTTATGTCCTAAATAAGACCATTTTCATTTCCCTGTTGATGTTTAACTTATGGTAAGTATTTCATATCTGTTTTTCCCTAGAGTGGATGATGAACTCGTTGTTGGACCTAGTGCAGGATGAGAAATCTCTGCCTGCCCTTGTGCATCTGGCTTTTAAATTTCTTTATATCATCACCAAGGTAACATTTGTGCAGCACTCTAGAGTAGACAGATTTTCTCATGTAATTGCTCTAGAAGTTAGCTTCTTAAGTATTATTTCTTGGGGAGCATGGTTCTTCAACACAAGTTGTGGGTTTTCATTTTCTTTTTGGTATGTGTTGGGTCTTGGGACTTAGTGATCTTGAGGTCCTTTAGTTAGAATAAGGAAAAAGCAGAAAAGCTTGATGGAAATAGAAGTGTTTCCTCTCCCTCTTCCCCTGGACAGGATCTCACTGTGTAGCCCTGGCTGTCATAGAACTCACTGTGTAGACTAGGCTGGCCTCAAACTCACAGAGATCCACCTGCCTCTGCCTCCTGAGTCCTTGGATTAAAGGTGTGCTCCACCACACCCAGCAATAGAAGTGCCTCATAAGCTATAGTATGGGGATGAATTTACTGGGGAGTCTTACTTAGGCTACAGCTCTGAGGAAGAAGGTCTGGGGCTGGCGATCTGCTTTCTCTGCAAGTTCTCCAGTGATGCCCATGTGCTGGCCCCAGACTTAGAGATGTGGGAGTGACTTGGAGTCATTTCTATGTGAAGTTTGTGAGTCTCAGGGAATATGTCCTAGCATTTTTACTGTGTAGCAGGGTGAGGCATTTGGCTGTTGAGATAATGCTGCATGTTCTTTAGAAGTGTTAGAGTGGTTGTGGCAGCTATGTGTACAGCTCAGGTCTGGTGGGGGGGGTGGCGGCGTACGTACCACGAACGTTGGGCACCAGATGTAGATGTAACGGTCTTGTTAAATGAGAAACACAGAGCCAAATACAGAGTTAAAATCCAAGAGGTCAGAGCAATAGCTAAGAGCTGAGATTAAAAACCTTACCCTTCACTGCCGCTGCTATCCTACCTCTCTGCAAGAGACCTACTTCCTGTGTGTTTGTCCTTTTTATTGACTTTCTATTCTGCCTTCTCATTGGTTGTAAACTCAACCACATGACCTCCTTGTCACTGCCCATCTATACAGACCTCCAGGTCTTTTATGGTTGGTATTGAGATTAAAGGCATGTGTCTCCATGCTGGTGGTATCCTTGAACACACAGAGATCTGCCTGTCATGTGATCAGGATTAAGGGCATGTGCTACCACTGCCAGACTTCTGCTATGGCTTGCTATTAGTTCTGACCCCCAGGCAACTTTATTTATTAACATACAAATAAAAATCACATTTCAGTACAAATAAAATATCACCATAGGTGAGGCATTTGGCTGTTGAGATAATGCTACATGTTCTATAGAAGTGTTAGTGGGGCCATTTGAGGTGCATAGGGACTTTGTTTTCATAAATGTCAGAGAGTAATCTCCGAACAGGGTAGAAGCAGAAGTTTTTAGTTTGTAACGTACTTATATCTCTGATGCACACAGTATGATTTGTTAGCCATATTGGGGCAGAACATATTTAATGAATAAATAAAAATAAAGATAGCTTTCTTGTCTCTTTGGTCTTGCTGAGTTGTGTCACTGCAGTGTGACAGAGACTCCTTAGTCATTGGGGGACATAGACAGTGGTTTTTGATGAAAGTATCAAGATAACTTTGCTGCTCTTTCTGTTTTCTATTATAGAGTATAGTCTGTATTTATATTCTAATGTCTATATTTGGCAGGTTCGCGGATATAAAGTATTTCTGCGTCTATTTCCTCATGAAGTAGCTGATGTTCAGCCTGTGTTAGATATGTTCACAGGTCAGAATCCTAAAGACCATGAGGTGAGTCCTTTCCAAGCCCTCCCTGCTGGCTCCACTGTCACTGACAACTCTTATTTTCCAACTTTCTTTGGTTTTTATCTTAGACTGTTTTAAAAAAATTCCTTCTGATTCTTCTTTAGCTTCTACACATGTTGGCTTTAAGTTGTTCTCTCTTAGAACATATCCTTTGAAAAGCAAAGAGTATGCTTTTTAACTCAGTGTGACTGTGCCAGGTCTTTAAGACCACCACAGGTCCATGGTGCCCTAGGAAGACTTAAAGGCACAGCACAGAGTTGTACTTATAGTGAGTGTGGGGTTGATGGTGTCTATGGGCCTGTGGTAGGCATTGGGTTGGTGGGAAGGCCAATATAATGGTCAGTGGAGTGTGGTTGGATTTTGTTCTCTCGCTCTTTAATTATTATTTGGGATTATTATTATAAGTTCTTGTTATGTAGTCCAGACTAACCTAGAACTTACAGTGTGGTATGGGCTGGGTTTGAACTTGAGATCCTCATGACTGAGCCTCCTGAATGGAGGCAGAATGCCTGGTGGTGCCTGGTGGCTTTTCCGTTTTTGGTTTTTTTTTTTTTTTTGAGATCAGGTCTTACTCTGTAGCCCTGGCTGGCCTGGAACTTATTGAATCAGGCCGACCTGGAACTCAGAGCAGTCCACCTTCCTTGCCTCCCGAGTGCTGGGATTCAGGGTGTGCACCATCATACCCAGCAGCTTTGTCTTCTATACGGGAATCATTCTGACTGTGATTTAATTCCTTAGACATGGGAAACACGCTACATGCTTTTATTGTGGCTCTCTGTGACCTGCTTGATCCCTTTTGATTTTTCACGCCTTGATGGGAACCTCCCCACTCAACCTGGAGAAACACGAATACCCATAATGGACCGTATTCTGCAAATAGCAGAGGTAACTATGATCATACAGACCTTTAACAGTTAAGTGTGTACTTGTTTGTGTTTAGTTGTCTTGAAATGAGTTTAGTTAGATAAACTTTTGGTGTATGTATTTACATTTGCTTGACTGACATTACTGCTATCAGTGATATCTTAGCTTACTATGAAATTGTGATAAGTTATGTAGAGATTAGATAAATTATTTTAGCAGATCTCATTTCTTTATAGATAATACAAATATTTGTTAAACATAATGGTGATATATAAAGGGCTTTAGGGGCAATGGTTAGGGAAACTTCATTTTACATATAATTTTGAATATTGTATAAATACTACATAATTGTAGGAAATCTAGAAAATAAAAGAATACTAAATCGAAATTTGTCAAATTCTTGCAGTCCTATTTGGTGGTCAGCGACAAGGCACGAGATGCAGCTGCTGTGCTTGTGTCCAAGTAAGTCTTGTCAGCTGTGCAGGGCGGTTGTGCCTGGTAAACTCTAAGCCTGTCTATCTCATACACTGTTACATGCTTTGTGTGTGTCTATTCTCAGATGAAGTCTCTTCCAGGTTTTTATACTGCATAGATCCTGTTGCCCTCCCTGAGGGAACAGGCAGCTCTGGTTGGTCATAGAAGACATCTGAATGAGAAGTGACCACCCTTTGTGCTGCTTTGGGCTTATGGAGTTGACTGGCACTAGTTTGTGGCACTCACAGGGGTCACCTGGTACCAGTTTAGGGCTGGTAGGATTCCTAGATATGAGTTTGTGATTTGTGGGGCTGCCTGGTGCTGGTTTGGGACTCAGAGGGATACTTTAGAGGCCCTTGAAGAGAAATATACTTAGTACAAGCGCAACTGGGATTCCTTTCTGTATTGTGGTGCTCCCCCTAGGTGGCAGCAGCTGTGAGCTTTTTAGAGTCATCTCAGGAGCAGTTTATATTGGGATTTGTAGAGATCATGGACATACATGGATATGGTTTGGGAATGAAATCCTCAGACAGGGTTATAGTGTAGTTCACTGGGTAAAACCTTGGGTTCTGACAAAAAACAAAAACAAAAACAAAAAAGAAAACAAAACCCCTTGCAAATGTCCTGTGTAGTTAAAAATGCAAGTAGGAGATGGTTTCTCTGATGAGCTGAGGTGATCAACATAGCCTGCTTGGGTTGTCTCAGACATACATGCCAGTCTGAGTGAACTTGTTTTGTGAAATTTGAGAATGTTAGGATTTTTTTTAACATATTATTCTTGGGGCTGGTGAGATGGCTCAGTGGTTAAGAGCACTCGCTGTTCTTCCAGAGGATTTGGGTTCAATTCCCAGCACTCACATGGTGGCTCACAGTTGTGTGTAACTCCAGTTCCAGAGGACTTGACACCCTCACACAGACATACATGCAGGCAAAACACCATAAAAAAGAAATAAAAATTAAAAAACATTAAAAAATACTGTTCTTGGAGAATTTCATATAATGGTTTTTGATCATATTTATTCCCTATTCCTGTCCCTAACTTTTCTCAGATTCATCCATTCCTTCCTACTGTTCTGTGACACTGTTCCTGGGAAGACCTGAACAAGTGTCTACTCAGCCTCAGATAGGAAATTTATAATGACAGATCAAAGTATGGATGCCACCAATGTCCAGCTTGGTCAGCTAGTGAGTTTTATTGTGATTATTTACAGGAATATGGGTGAAGGGTTACTTATAGGAACAGAAACAACTCAAGACAGCTTCATCACCAAAGCCCACTCCAGCATAGTTGCCAGCTCAGGAAACTTGGAGCACATTGAATAATCTGTAGGCAGTTTAACAAGTTGGAAACTGTCTTTGCTAGGTAGCTCAGTTGACCCAAGCTTTTCCAGGTAGTTCTCCTGGTCTCTGCTTCTTCCAGGCAGTTTGCTTGTCTAAGAATGTCTCTCAGTAGTCCTTGCTGCTTATATATGCTTAGAGAGGGAGGGCCTAAATGAATCTAGTCAGTTTCAGGTCTTACTGAGCTTAAGGAGCATTATATAGGATGGAGTATTCACCTTTCTTTAGAACATCTTGTTTTTCTTCCTTTTTAACATTCTGTGCCTTTTTTTGTTGTTGTTGTTTTAGATTTAACTTTTTCTTAAAAAAGGTTTATTTTATGTGTATAGATGTTTTGCAGGCATCTGTGTCTTTGTACTGTGTGTGCATTGCTTGTGGAGGTCAGAAGAAGGTGTTGAATTCTATGGAATTAAAATTACATATGGTTGTGATCCCTCATGTATGTGGTTCTGGGAATGGAATCATAGGTTCTTTGAAGAGCAGCCAATGCCCTTAACCTCCGAGCCATCTCTCCAGCCCCAACATCCTGTGTCTTGAGATATATGGTTTTATTTGGGAGGAAATTGATACACAAAACCTACCCTCCCACACTTGGTATCCTTTTTTTAAAAACTAACACCAAAATCCCCCAATGTTACCTGAATATTCATGAGAATGGGGTAGTCCACTGGAGTGTGGTCAGCCTTCCAGGGTCCACACCCTTAAAGAGGATTGATTTTTTTTTTCCTCTTCCAGAAGCAATCAACTGTCTATAGCTCCTCAGTTGGATGTTGGTACTCACGAGCCCCTTCCCCCATCATGGTATCATGTTGACTGGCTTGATTTGTGCAGGTTGTGTGCAAGCAGCTAAATAGCTACTGTGAGTTCATGAGCGCAGTGGTCCTGTTGTGTCTGGAAGACACATTGGTGTGAGTGAGTTTGTGGTGTGTGTGTGATACAGAGATTCCATCTGTGACTGAGCACTCCGTTGACACTTGTTTTCTCTACTTTGATCAGTTGTGAGTTTCTGTATTAACCACCATCCACTGCACAAAGAAACTTCTCTGGTGAGGTCTGAGAGCTGTGCTAATCTCTAGGTAGAGAGAGATGAGTTTAGAGGACAGTTTGATAATACGTACGTTTAGCAGGAAAATAGTAGGTTCATCCTGGGTCCTGTGAACTTCCCAGCCATGAGTTCTTGGCTAGATTTACAGTACCAGGCATGTGTTTTTCTCTTGTGGATTGGGCCTTAAATCTGATCAGAGAGCAGTTGATTGTACTAATTCATGTCACTATTGTACCTCTGGGCATATCTTGCTATTCTGTCAGTGTTAGAGTTTACAGGGTTCAAGGCTGGGTAAGATTGTTGGTGATTCTCCCATCAATCCTCAGCCACCTACATAGTAACTTCTAGTACTATAGAAGCTAGCCAGCAGTGAAGAAACTTCTTGGTCAATACCATCTTAATTTCTTCATGTCTTGTGACCATTGTGTGTGGTATCTTCGATAATAAGACCTACCATGAAAGTTTTGGTGGGCAACCAAGACCAATGAAAATGGCCTGTATTGTTTTTAGGGTCTCTGGGATACCTCTGACCAACAACTCAAGGGGAGGTATCCCACACTTGGTATTGGGTTGTCCAGGAACTTGCTGTGTAGACCAGGCTGGCCTTAAACTCAGAGATCTGGCTCCCTCTAAATCAGTGGTTGGGTGTTGAATGACCCTTAAATAGGGGTTGCATATCAGATATCTCGAATATCAGATATTTACATTATAATTCACAAGCAAAATTACAGTTATGAAGTAGCAATGAAAATAATTTTATGGTTGGAATTACCACAACATGAGGAACTGTATTAAAGGGTCGCAGTGTTAGGAAGGTTGAGAACTATTTCTCTAAGTGCTGTTTAAAGGCATATGTACCACACCTGACAGTTGGTACTGGGGTTTTTATTTAGCAACATATGACTTCTGAGAGATGTTAGGATTCCTAATGATTTGTATTTTAAATATGTTTATGGTTACATAAGTTAGAAATTTCAGCATTTTTCCTCCTGAATTGGTGAAAATTGGAAGTTGGTTGTAAGGTCTTGTTGTTTTGACTAGATAATGATTGGCACCTCAAATGTTGTTCACCTCTGTAAAGTGGGAAGAGACCTTTTTTTCGGCAGTTGACAACCTTGGATGTCATCTTAGAAAGCATGACCCAGTAATGAGGTATGGATCCGAGAAGGCAAGAGAGGGGAGGAACACTTTAGTCCCCTGGAACTGGCAAGGCCTCTTTTGTTTTGTTTTGTTTTTGAGACAGTCTTACTGTGTAGCTCTGGCTATCTTGGAACTCACTATGTAGAATCAGGCTGAGATTAAAGGTATGTGCCACTGTGCCCAGCTAAGGCCTCTTTCTTAGGGCCTCCTCACATGGGAGGGAAAATCTCCCCAGGACTACTTTCTCCTTTATCAAGATCTGAAAAGATGACAACTTTATAAAAATGTTACTTCACCTTTCATTGCTGTGGAAAAATACCTGAGAAAAGTCAAAGGAGGAAAAGGCTTATTTCGGCTCATAGTTTTATGGTCTTTAGTCCATGGTAAGTCCGTTTTAGTCTTGATCTACCTCTGTGATGTAGGAAAAGACACTTTGGGCTTGTGCTGTGTCAGAACATAGCAGAGAGATTAGGGCAGAGTTGCTGACCACATGGTATCTGGGTAGTAAAGAGAGATGGACATACAGACAGACTGATCAGGGATAAAATACAACTCTCTCAGGGAATATCCTAAATGATGTATTTCCTCCAACTAGGCCAGCATGTACTATCAATAAAACCATCCCATTAGTGGATTAGTCTCTGTTGAGTTTAGAGCCTTCATAATCCAGACAGTCACTTCTGAAAAGCCCCATCAGCCAACAAGCAGCTTTGATTGAATTATCTTTCAGGATATTTAGGATTCAAACCATAACAAAAGGAATTCATACATTTTGAAGACTGTGTCTTCTCTCTTGCTTTGGGAGGTATAGCTTGTATTCTGGTGCATGTCTGGTGACCACATGTTCTGTTTGGCTGAGTTTCTGTACCCGAGTGCTCGTGGAATCTATCTTTTCCTAACATAGATGTGACTATATTATTATTGCTGGACATGTTAGATGGCCTTCTTCCTGTTTGGTTACCAAGATTAACATGATCATTCCTGAATAAGTGGCATGAGTTTTTTTTTTTTTTTTTTTTTAGGGGTTTGAAATATAGTCACTGCAAAAGTTAAGTAAATTGAAAGCTCCCTGTTTAGTATTTGCCAGCTGGGTGAGACTTTGCAAATGTTTGTTAACTTTGTTAAATGAAAACTATTGTTTGTTTAAAAATTAAAAAAAATACACTTAATGAAAATATTACATTTAATTGTTTACTCCGTGTGTGTGTGTGTGTGTGTGTGTGTGTGTGTGTGTGTGTGTGTGTGTATACACTTTTATCTACTGAGCCATTTCACCAGCCTTATTGTCTACCCTGTATTCACTGCTTGTTCTTATTACTAAACATACTGATGGTGGTAGATTTATGCCAAGCTTTACTCCATGGAGTATCTGTGAGCCACAGAAGGTAAAACTCAAAACCTTTTGTTCACTTCTTGGGATCCTACAGGAAAAGCCACAGCCTGGAGCCCCAGAACCTCAGTGCCATTTAGTGCTGATGTGAACAGAATGACTGTTTCATTTGGTGTAGCGGGTACCCACCTTGGAGAGGCTATTGCCAGATCTGTGCACTGCGTGTGTAGTGCAGCCACTGGCCTGAGCTGTGTGAGTACCCAGGGTGTTTGAGTAGACTGGCATGGTCATTGGGAATGGTCCCAGAGGTACTCTGTGAATTTGTTTACTTGGTTCCGAGTCACCTGTATTCCATAGTCATCTTTTTGGTGGGGTAAAGTGTAGCAGTAAGTTTTTTCTGGTCTCGCCCGGGCTGCATGGTCCCACCTGGCTTGCAGTCCCTCAGCTACTTATAAAATAATCATTCCGAGGCTTAATATTAATTACCAATTGCATGGCCTATGGCAGGTTTCTTGCTAGCTAGCTCTTATATCTTAATCCATTTCTACTAATCTGTAAGTTGCCATGTGACCGTGGCTTATCGGTACTTCCACATCTTGCTACTCCTGGCGGCAGCGGCTGTGTCTCCCTCTCTGCCTTTCCTCTTCCCATTATCTGCCTGGATTTCCCTCCTGCCTCTAAGCTGCGTTGCCATAGGCCAATGCAGCTTTATTTATCAACCAGTCAGAGCAACACATATTCAGTGTCCAGAAAGACATCCCACCTCGGTAAAGAGTGGCTCTGGGCACAGCATGCTGTTCTTTGTTAGAACGATGTCTGCCCTGTTACACTAATTGCCGGCAACATTTTGTGCTCTTCTCTGGCTTGGGAACCACACCTGCTTCCTTTAGTAGCTGAACTTTGAGGACAGAGCTTCCTGTAACCTTTGTTTTTAAGTTTTTTTTTTTTTTCCTCTGTAGCTTTGGAGCGCTAGGATTAAAGGCTTGTGCCACCACTGCCCTGCTGTTTTCAAGTTTTTGAGACAGAATTCTGTTCATTAGCCAAGACTGGCCTAGGGTTCACTATGAGGTCCAGGTTGGTTATATTATCTTCTTGCCTCAGTCTCCTAATTGCTGGAATTTCAAGTGTGAGCTACCATGCTTGACTTTTCCTGTAACTTTTTGTTTTTCCTAACTATTATTTTACTTTTAAAGCTTATTTTTACTTTTATTTAAAAAACTTACTTATTATTTGGAATTTTCATACATGAACACAATGCATTTATTTAGATGCTATCTATCGTGCCCTTATTCCCACTTCCAGCTTCTGTGGGAAACACCCCCACTGCCCAACCAGTTCCCTTCCCAGCTTCATGTCTTTTTTGTTGTTTATTGTTCCTAACCTATTGGTCTATGGGTATAAGGCTAAGTATTTCAAAGGCAGTTTGATTTCTGTGTTCCTTCAGCAAATAATATTAGTAGGGCTTATGATCTTCCCAGCCATGGGTTATTGACTAGGTAATTAGTACCAGACATGAGTTCCTTCTTGTGGAGTGGGCCTTAAATTCATTTAGAAAGCTGTTCGTTATGCCTGTAATACTCATGCCACTGTTGTATCAATGTGTAGCTAGAGTTTTCCTGCCTGGCCCACAGTCAGTACAAATCTCTCTCACCTGCCAGTCCCACAGCCGTCAGACCCAACCAAGTAAACACAGAGACTTATATTGGTTACAAACTGTATGGCCGTGGCAGGCTTCTTGCTAACTGTTCTTACAGCTTAAATTAATCCATTTCCATTAATCTATACCTTGCCACATGGCTTGTGGCTTACCGGCATCTTCACATGCGGCTTGTCATCATGGTGGCTGGCAGTGTCTCTCTGACTCAGCCTTCCACTTCCCAGCTTTATTCTCCTCCTTGTCCGC
The DNA here is from genome assembly GCF_007827085.1 of Peromyscus californicus insignis. Classification (NCBI taxonomy): domain Eukaryota; kingdom Metazoa; phylum Chordata; class Mammalia; order Rodentia; family Cricetidae; genus Peromyscus; species Peromyscus californicus. Next base: position 614,887 of record NW_026294551.1, on the reverse strand, counting down.
CTATACTTCCTGCCTGGCCACGGGCCAATCAGTGATTTATTTACCAACCAATCAGAGCAACACATTTGCCATACAGAACATCCCACAGCACTTCCCCCCCTTTTTTTTTTTTCCAAAAAGGAAGGTTTTTAACCTTAACAAAGTAAAATTACATATAATTTGGGAATTTGGGCGTAGCTTCTCTTACTACTTCCTGCTGGAGGGGGGCGCTGTATCTTATGGGGACACAAAGAAAATTTTAGGATTATGGAATAATCCATTGTTGCTAGAGTTTTTCTGCCTGGCCCACAGTCAGGGCAAATCTCTCACCCGCCAGTCCCAAGCCGCTCAAACCCGATAAGTAAACACAGAGACTTATTTTGGTTACAAACTGTATGGCCGTGGCAGGCTTCTTGTTAACTGTTCTTACAGCTTAAATTAATCCATTTCTATTAATCTATACCTTGCCACGTGGCTTGTGGCTTACCGGTACTTTACATCTTCCTTGTCCTGATGGCGGCTGGCAGTGTCTCCGCCTCAGCCTTCCACTTCCCAGCTCTATTCTCCGCCTTGTCCCGCCTATACTTCCTGCCTAGCCAATGGCCAATCAGTGATTTATTTATTGACCAATCAGCAACACATTTGACATACAGACCATCCCACAGTACTTCCCCTTTTTTTTTCTTAAAAAGGAAGGTTTTAACCTTTACACATCTCCAAAGTCAGCTTGGTATATTTGGGAATTTGGGCGTAGCTTCTCTTACTACTTCCTGCTGGAGGGGGGCGCTGTATCTTCTGGGGAAACAAAGAAAATTTTAGGATCATGGAGTAGTCCGTGAGGCTGTATCATCTGAGCCAGTTGTCTTGAAACGGTTCTGGATGTTGGATCATCTGGGCCATGGTGTCATCGGAGACCTTTCAGGGGGTCTTGGCTGGTCAAACCTGATGTATCTTACTCTGGAACAAATCCATAGCCTCTCGCTTTCGGTACTTTACATCTTCCTTGTCCTGATGGCGGCTGGCAGTGTCTCCGCCTCAGCCTTCCACTTCCCAGCTCTATTCTCCGCCTTGTCCCGCCTATACTTCCTGCCTAGCCAATGGCCAATCAGTGATTTATTTATTGACCAATCAGCAACACATTTGACATACAGACCATCCCACAGTAATCCATGAGGCTGTATTGTCTGAGCCAGATGCCTTCAAACCATTCTGGACGTTGGATCATCTGGGCCATGGTGTCATTGGAGACCTTTCAGGGGGTCTTGGCTGGTCAAACCTGATGTATCTTAATCTGGAACAAATCCATAGCCTCTTGCTTTCTGTGGAAACAAAAGAGACTCTTTTCCAAAGCAACATATCCTTACATCCAAATTTTGAAGTCAAGGTATCTTTAAAATATACATACTGGTTTAACTCAGCTTCCTTTACAATCAAATATCTCTCTGCAGTTAAAAATCCCAAAGACAACACAATCCAGATTCTCTGTGTAATACTCATCTTTACGTGACTTATTTTCTATATTAATTTTACTGTCTCTTTAAAGACTTTATTTTTTAAAACTATGTATTTGTTTCTATAACTCTATATATCACCTTTTTGTCTCTTTCAAGCCTACGTATCTTTTACACACATTGTAAACTATTACATCTGAATCTGTCTTATTGTGAATCTATTGCATTAAACTGCAGCAGCTGTGGCTGCTGGCTCTGCCCACCTCAGCTTCCCAACATGGCGTGGTACTTTACCACCAGCTCTGGGAGCTATCATGGGTCTATGCTTTTATCCAAGCAGCGTGTAGCCCAGAAACCTCTTTTTTTGTTTTGTACTAGCAAAGGCTAAATCCACCATGCAGCTTAATGTGCCACTTGCAGAGGCCTCATTCCTGCCATACTGCAGGTCGAGCGCACACGCCAGAAACCCACAAGTAGCTCAAACCGGCAGCTGCTGCTCATTTGAGAGAGACAATTAGGAAGCTGTTTTTAGCTCCGTTTTAGAATCTTTTCTCAGTTTTTAGGTGGAAACTCTTGCCACCACGTTGGGCGCCATTTGTAGCTAGAGTTTTCCTGCCTGGCCCACAGTCAGTATAAATCTCTCTCACCTGCCAGTCCCACAGCCGTCAGACCCAACCAAGTAAACACAGAGACTTATATTGGTTACAAACTGTATGGCCGTGGCAGGCTTCTTGCTAACTGTTCTTACAGCTTAAATTAATCCATTTCCATTAATCTATACCTTGCCACATGGCTCGTGGCTTACTGGCATCTTCACATGCGGCTTGTCATCATGGTGGCTGGCAGTGTCTCTCTGACTCAGCCTTCCACTTCCCAGCTTTATTTTCCTCCTTGTCCGCCTATACTTCCTGCCTGGCCACGGGCCAATCAGTGATTTATTTACCAACCAATCAGAGCAACACATTTGCCATACAGAACATCCCACAGCATGATCTTCCCAGCCATGGGTTATTGACGAGGTAATTAGTACCAGACATGAGTTCCTTCTTGCGGAGTGGGCCTTAAATTCATTTAGAAAGCTGTTGGTTATGCCTGTAATACTCATGCCACTGTTGTATCAATGGGTCTATCTTGCCAGGCAATCATTACTATAGTTTACAGGATTCACATCTGGGTCAGACTGTTGATGGCTTTTCTTCCTCAGTAGCCTGTAAAACACCTTTTGACACTATGAAAGCCAGCCAGCAAGGAGGAAGCTTCCAGATCAGTACAGTTTGATTTTTCTATGTCCTGTGATTAAAGTGTGTGTCTTTAGCAATCAAGTCTTACTATCAAGTTCTAATGAGTATCTAAGAGCAGTGGTAGTAGCCTGTATTGTTTGGTGGGGGTCTCTGGGACTCCTCTTCTAACTCTTAATTTCATTATGTTGTTACAAAGCTATTTAGACAGTAACATACAGAAACATAATGAAACTCTGTTAAAGAAAGATAAGGGAGCTAGGCATGGTGACTCATGATTTAATCCCAGCACTCAGAAGGTAGACAGATCTCTCTGAGTTCAAGGCCAGCCTGGTCCATACAGTGAGTTCTAGGTTAACTAGAGCTACACTTTTAAACTCTATCTTGAAAACAAAAGAAAACAACAACAAAAAATGAAAGATGAGGATAGAGCTTTACTCTTTAAGATTTTTTTCATAAATTGTATGTATATACATATATATGTATATAATTTTTTTATGTATATGGGTATTTTGCCTGCATGTATGTCTGTGCACCATGTGCATGCAGTACCATTGGAGGTCAGAAGGATACACTGGACCCCCTGGGACTGTAGTTACTATGGTTTTGAGCTACCATGTGGTTGCTGGGAATTGAACCTGGGTCCTCTGGAAGAACAGTCAGTGCTTTTAACCACTGAGCCATCTCTCCAGCTCCCAGCTTTGCTCTTGATGGCATCAGCTTGAAAAAGTAGCTACTGTTTTCTGCTTATATATGCAAGGAATACTGGACATGATGGCACTGTAGTATTCGTACTTGAGAGGGGAAGCAGGACAATCACATGAGCTTTGGAGGCCATCATAGGCTACATAATGATGCTCTCTCTAAAGGAAAAAGAAGTACCAAAGAAAAAGATAAAGCAAGGCATATTTCATGAAGAAAAATAAATTTGGAACAGAAAAATTAGAAAAATCCTATATATGAATTCTAGTGACATACTATATTTTTGTCTTTTTCAGTGCTATTATTATCATCATCATCATCATCATCATCATCATCATCATTATTAGTAGGTTTCTTGAGACAGGGTTTTTCTGTGTAATAGCTCTGGCTATCCTGGAACTTGGTTTGTAGACCAGGCTGGCCTTGAACTCCCAGAGACCCATCTTTCTTTGCCTCCCGAGTGCTGGGATTAAAGGCATGTGCCACCACTGCCTTTCTTTCAGTGGTATTATTAAATTGAACACATGTAGCACAGTCTCACAAGGTAGCACTCTACTTTTCTGTTGGTTTTTTTGTAGCCACGGGCTGACTTTGTGTATGCCATGTGCCAGGCCTGTGATTGCCTCTGTCGTCGCTGTCATATGAAAGCCTGGCAAATGCCTGTCTTGCTCTCTGGAGTGTTTTCTGTGGATAGACCCTAAGAGGTGCAAATCTCGGGCCCTAGTGCTCTGCTGTGTAGAGCCTCTCTTGGGCCTTGGATGTGCCAGATAGCCTGGAGAATACCCTGCTTTGAGCTGGACGGAGTATGTCTTGTTCATTTAAAACTTTTAGTTGGTATCTGTATTAGTTACATTGCATTGCTGTGACTGAAATATTTGACAAGAAACCTCATTGCGAGCAAGATACTGAGTAGCTCAGTTCATTGTGGTGGGAACATATATTGGGAAGATTGTTTATATTTAGTGCACCAGGAAGCAGAGAGCATCCTGAACTAGAGTCCAGAGTATAACGTTTAAAGGCCTGTTCTTTCTTCTTCGTGACCTGTTTCTATGAGCTAGGCCCCTTAAAGGCTCTACAGCACCTTTCCCCAATAGTTCCATCAGCTTGGGAAAAAGCATTCAAAATGTTAGCATGGGGGGGGACATTTCATATTCAAACCATAAAAATAAATAACCAATTGCTTATAAGTTCTCCCACTTTCTCTTTAAGAATCATATACTCTCTGTAACATGACCTTTTTTCTTTATACTTGTGAGATTCTTGGCATTGTTTGTTTAACATTAGCATGAACAGTGTCTGTGGGATGGATTTCTCAGGCGATTATTGGCCTTTTTTTTTGTACTGAAGTTTTTTTCTTCTACTTCCATTTCTCCCTCCCCATTTCTTCTCTTCCTCCAGTCTTTGGAACCTTTCCATTCCACACTGTTTTTGTTTCTTTTTCTTTTTTTATTTTTTTTAATTTCCGTTTTTTTTTCGAGACAGGGTTTCTCTTATGTAGTTTTGGTGCCTGTCCTGGATCTCCCTCTGTAGCCCAGGCTGGCCTTGAACTCACAGAGATCTGTCTGGCTCTGCTTCTGAATGCTGGGATTAAAGGCGTGAGCCACCACCACCCGGCCTGTTTTTGTTTCTTGTTCCTTTAGCCCAGCCTGGACTTGACCTTGCTGGGTAGTTTAGGCTAGTCCTAAACTTAGGATGACTAGCCCACCTCCTCTGTGCTAGGGTCCACAGGTATTTGCCACCATGCTCAGCTGAACTTTTCTTGTTTATTTTATTTTATTTGTATGGATGTTTTACCTGCACGTGTGTCTGTGCACCCTGTATGTGCATGATGCCCATGGAGGCCAGAAGAAGCATCAGATCCTCTGAAACTGGAGTTACAGATAGTTGTGAGCTGCCCTGTGGGTGCTGGGACTCGAACCTCAGGTCCTCAGGAAGAGCAGCCACTGTTCTTAACCACTGAGCCATCTCTCCAACCCTAAACTAAAGTTTTAAACTTTATTTTTATTTTTTATGTTTATTTTTAAAATTTTCCCCCTTTTGTTAAAAGTAGATTTTTTTCTTCATACAATATATCCTGGTTACAGTTCCCCTCTCTGTGCTTCTCCTAGTTCCTTTCCATCTACCTTCCCGTCCAGATCCACTCCCTTTCTGTCTCTAAGAGATAACAAGACATAACAAAATAAAAAATAAATAGTAAGATAAAACAAAACCCATCACATTGAAGTTGAACCAGGCAAATCAACAGAAGGAAAAGAGTCCCAAGAGCAGGCGCAGGATTCAGAGAACCACTTGTTCACACAATCGGCGTCCATAGAAATGCTAACTTGAAAGCTGTAATGTATGTGCAGAGGACCTGGTGCAGATTGTGTGGGTGTGCTTGCTCCAGTCTCTGTGAGTTCATATGAACTTTGATTAGTTGAGTCAGAGGGCCTTGTTCTCTTGGTGACCTCCACCCCTCTGACTCTTACATTTTTTCCACATCCTCTTGCTTGGGGTTCCCTGAGCTCTGAGGTGATGGATTTGATGGAGACATCTCATTTAGATGTGTTCTAAGGTTTCTTTCTTGGCATAATGTCTGGCTGTGGGTCTCTGTGTTTGTTCCCAATCTGCTGCAGAAAGAAGCTTCTCTGATAATGGCTGAGCAAGGCACTGACCAATGAGTACAGCAGAATGTCATTAGGAGTTGTTTTATTGTTACATTATTTATTTTTTTTAAAGACCAGGGCTATCTAGTGTCTGGTTCTTTGTCACCCAAGCAGTGCCAGGTGTGGGTTCCATCTTATAGAGTGGGCCTTAAGTAAAATCAGACATTGGTTGGTTCCCTCACAAGCCCTAGCATATTTTACAGACAGAACAGATTGTCGATCAAAGGTTTTATGGCTGGGTTGGTGTTTTATGTTTCTCTTTTGGTAACCTGCAGAGTACCTACCCACACCATAGGCATAGAATGAAGGAATGAAGGTTCTGTGTGGGCACCAGCTCAACCACTCCATGTTCAATGAGTTGTATGAATGTTGTCTTCAGCAATGGGGCCTTGCTGTCAGATTGTGGAGAACAACCCATTGTCTTGGCAACAGCCTGGGTTTTTTGGGGATTTCAGTGTGACCCCTTTGGCTAATGGTTCAATTGGATGTAACCCAGTCCTGGT